>NC_136492.1:109398690-109773690 GCF_053919585.1 Euprymna scolopes
AGATGCGCAACTATACAACTCCTGCTCTCTACCGACCCAAGTTATGACAACAGGACCATTGCCAGCACCCTCAAAATGCATCGCTGGATTGCCACGAATAACAGGGTTGTGTCCAGTGTGATGAAAACAAAGTTTTCGGCCATGGCTATGGTCTTTGTTGTGGTTTCACGTGAAGGCCACATTGTGCTACCCCACATTTTTGAAGTTGGCTTGAAAGTCAACACTAGTAGTGTGGTGATCCCCTGATACAATCGGATAGTCACTGGCAGACCCTAGGTATGGCAGCAGAACTTGGCGCTGGTCCACAAGTCCAAAGAGACCCAGGCTTGGGTTCAAAAGAAGTGCTACGACTTTATATCCTTCTCTCACTGGCCCTCTTTTTACTGGACTACTTCATTTGGTCATACATCGAGAACATCAAAATGACCTCCCACAACACCAGAGCCAGCCTGCTGAGTATTCACCAAGCTCCTGTCACTTGTGGAGAAGGCATGCTCCCAGTTCCAGACCCGTATTGAGGCGGTTATTGAAACTGAAGGCGGCTACATTAAATAGATGTCGGCTCCATTACATAATCAAGTTACCTGAATTGATTTTTCAATAAATTTTAAAATAAAGCTGTAGTGTTTCTTTTTTGTTGTTTTTTTTTTGTTGTTGTTGTTCTCTACACATAACAAAATCATTTTGAAATTGGTCAGATAAACAAAGATGTAATCGACCACTTGAGAAAAATGCAAATTTCAAGTACTACTGGGGAAAACAATCTTGAAACATTTGACTAATAAAGAGCACTAGCACGTGGCTCAGCGTTGCTTAGTCATAAAATAGGCCTAAATATGACATAATTTATGCAGATTTCGTATTTATTATTGAACCAGTTCTCTATTGATTATTATATTGTATCCAATATTCAGTAGTGCCCCACCCCTTCCACTGTGCATAATGTGGTTGTCAAATATGGTTAAATATATTTCAATTTATGCAGATTTTGTATTTATTATAGAGCAAACCAGGGAATGCCAACTGGAGAGTGCTGAATGGGGCTACTCGGTTATTTGTTACAAACCAGTGTGCTCTTCCTTTAGGCCGCTGGCTTTTCTAGTATCGCTTTCCGAGATTTGTGTCATATCATCCCGTTGTACGAGGAAGATAAATAAGTTAAATAATAATAATAAACTAATTCAGTGTAGTTGACACTATAAACACAAATGCATGTGTGAAGTTGTATCCTGATTTTATTGCTGTAGATAAAATTTAAACGCCAGATACAAAATGTCATGAAATTAAATTGATTTGCAAAACAACAAATTCATCCAGATAAACAAACCCGACAGAACCAACTATGCAGTAGTTTGTATAAAGTTAATTTCCCCCTGACTATTATTAAACTAGAAACTCTCTGCCAATGTTGTCCTGCCCTGTTGTTTACGAATTCCTGAAACGGTATTCTTCCACTTTAAAACTATCATGAACTTGTGTCACATTCTTAGCATACTTACCTTGTACAGCTTGAGTAGGTTGTTCATGCTCAGTTGAAGATACGTCCTTGACAATCGATCGGACTGTCTCGGTCTTTTTTTTTTTTTTTTTTTTTCTACTGTTGGGTTGAGGTATGTCTCTGTGCAGTTCTAGGGCGTCCATCGTTCCAGGTTTTATCTTCTCTAATTGAGAAGAGGCTAGTTTCAAGCTAATTGCTTGAGGCGCTCCTACCGGGTGATGCTGACAAGACTGCTAAAGCATTTATTTTTATGGCCTGCATACACACACCTTATACACTAGCTTTTTAATCCTCACTTTCTGACCTTGTCACATCTTCCTGTAATGGAAGGGAGGTAATTTTTTTTTTTTTTTTTTTTTTTTTTTTACTGCAGTGTTAAAATTGCAAATCTTTTTTTTTTTAGCCTCCCATTAACTTTAAAAAAAAATTCTTTACAGATTTTATTAATCTGCATAATTATGAAAAAAAAAAAATTGAATATTTTCTCTTCGTAAATATGGCAACTTAAGTAACTGACACTGACTTTACAATCACACACACACACACACACACAAAAAGGAACAAGTCACACACCGTCCATTATGACTATAAAATTTCTACAGCATACGTACCTAGAAAATGAAACTCTTAAGCCTGATATGTGATAAGAGATAGAAAGTAGCAACCCTAGTTGAAGTGTCCCATACTTACGAAACTATTTAAGCGCTGCCTTAAGGAGAAGTGCTTTCCGACTCCCTGGAAGACCTCTTCAGTTTGCCCTATATTTAAGAATTCAGGTGATAAGTCATCTCCCTCTCAATACAGACCTATAAGTCTCCTCTGTGTTATGAGTAAGTTGCTGGAATCCATATTAAATAGAGAAATAGTCAACCACCTCAGCAGGAATAACCTTCTTAGTGACACTCAATATGGTTTCCGCCCTGCAAGATCTACCGCAGATGTGCTGACGGTTATATCCCACAGGATAAGTGAATCTCTTGACAAAGGCTTCCTTTCTAGGGCAATTGCTCTTGACATATCAAAGGCCTTTGACAAGGTATGGCATAAGGGTCTACTTCACAAGATTTCCAGCTACGGTATAACGGGAAATGTTTTCTCAATCATTAAATCATTTCTCTCCGATAGGCTCATAAGAGTAGTGGTAGATGGACAAAAATCGGAGGCCTGCAATATAAATGCTGGAGTCCCCCAGGGGTCAATCCTGGGCCCAACTCTCTTCCTGATCTACATCAATGACCTCCCTAAACACATACTTAAATCATTCGTTGACATCTATGCTGATGACACAACCATCTACGGCAACACATCAAAGGCTGTAAATGACAAAGTTCTCTCTGATTCTCTATCCTCTGATCTCGAGCGCGTGGTTCAGTGGGGGAAGATGTGGCTGGTTACCTTTAATGCATCCAAAACCAAACTCCTATCCTTACATCATCAACGCTCTGATCCCCAGCTGGCATAAATTGTGATGGATGGCTCTCGTCTGGGTGAGGCTCCGTGTTTTGACAAGCTTCTGGGTTTGACCTTTACTCCTGATCTGAAATGGAACACGTACATCAAGTCTGTTGCCAAGGTCGCTGGAAAGATGGTGTGATCCTTCTACCGCTCCAGAAGATATCTCACTACTGATGCAATTCTCTATCTATATAAAAGCCAAGTACGTCCAAGGATGGAATACTGTTGCCATATCTGGGCAGGAGCTGCTAAAAACAGCCTATCCTGCCTTGACAGAGTACAAAATAGACTTCGTGGCTTAGTGGGGGATGCCCTTTTCTCTACCCTGCAACCTCTCTCCCACAAAAGAGACGTTGCGAGCCTGTCCTTGTTTTATCGTTATTTCCATGGCAGATGCTCGTCTGAACTCCAGTCTCTGGTCCCCCCTCGCCAATCTTTCACGAAAAACACCCGTCTAGCTGAATCCACTGTGATAAATTTCCCCCACTCTTTATCTGTGCCTAAATCAAAACGCGGATTCCATGAACAAAGCTTCTTTCCTAGAACTGCACGTATGTGGAACTTTGTTCCGTCTGCCTGCTTCCCTCCGGACTACAACTTGGATGTCTTCAAGTCCAATGTTAACAAATTCCTAATGAACCGTCCCCTTAAGTAAACACTTCAGCAAATCTCCTCACTAAATTAATGTACTTGCAATAACCCTTATCCCTGAGTGGCTTCCGGGCCTTGATAAGTGATCACTGTGTAAAAAAAATTAAAAAAATAACAGAGCTGAGAGAGAGTATAACAAAATACTAAGGTCTTAAGAAATGACTCTTTTGAAGATCTCCATCATTTCAGTAATTTAAGCAACAACCAGACTCATGAAAACGACTTTAAAAAACTACAAGGTGAATATACCCGGTGAACTAAGTGCAAGGGAAATACAAACAATTGCACTCAAAGGAATGGTTATAATTATGGCTAGGATTATAGAATATTCTTTTCATTGTTTTTACTCTCGAGTATATATCCGACACAGACACGGTTAATCAACCGAGAACCACATAACTCTACATAAAAACATAAGATATCAATGGATATATATCTGAGATTCAAAAGAAGGAAAAGAATATGCTGTTGTCTTAGCCCTAGTTATAATCTTAAAAAGATCTCTCGGTTAGAGTGATTGAAATAGTGAATGAATGTTCTGGCATCCGGTAGAATGCCTTATCCCAACAAAAAAATAAAATTAAAACAAACAAAAAAAGTGATATATATGCTGCTGTAATTTAAACTATTTCTCGGCTAAAAATTAATTTCTTCGTTTAAATTAAATGCTATCAACATTTGCCTTATACTAGTAAACATAAAAACCTGCAAATTATAGGTGCTTCAATTTTTTTGTTTTTAACCAATAACATTGTATTTTGATCATTCATGTTTAAGTAGACTTATCATGCATCGCTCTGACATTAGCTCGGATTTGCCAACACTTATAAAAACCTGACTGATCTCTTCTGAATATTCATATTTTCATCAACAAAACAAAAAATCTAACGTACAGACAAAACAATTATCGTAAGCAAACGATTCGCACAATTTCAAATTAATACTACCAAATTATAAGCCTCCCTCGTTTTAAATAAAATTTCGGATCAAATATTGTGTGTGTAAATACAGATTCCTGGGCAACGCCCAGTATGAACAGCTAGTATTTAATAAAAATCAAATAATTATTTAAAAAAAAAAAAAGAAAATTATTTTTAATGAAAAAAAAAAAAAAAAAGTTTTTCTTTCTTTCATTTAACAAGACATGTAATATAAATGAATTTTTTCTTCTGCCATCCGGACATCCAACTCACTAGTAAATACCTCCATTATTATTTTTGGTCTTAACCAGACTCACAAGCTATGATTGTTCCCAAATAAATATACACATGTGGTTATTAAATATATAATTTCATACTCGTTATTTTATTTATTTTTTTTAATGCAGAAAAGATGTTTAACTAAAATAAGGGGCGTGGTTTTCTTTTTAAATTAGAATAGATGACTGCCTTTTGACTGTCCTTTATTTTTCTGTGAAAAAAAAAGTTATTAAAAATCACTTTTGCATTGGTTTATAGCTGAATTGCTATAAGCAATTTCTTATTTACATATTCGCAAGAGGTGGTGGTGGGAGGGTAAAAATGCTATTAATATTTGCCATAATGAAAACTTTTTTAAACAATTGATGAAACGATATACAACTATTGAAATAAGTTAAAAGAATAAATATGAAGTTTTGCAGTGCTCAGTGTAGAAAGTGATAGAACTTTATATTAATGTAGAAAATATAATCTGGGTTTCTTACTGCAATTTTGTCTATGCAATCCTCAGGAATTTTAGTTTTTTTTAGTTTCAATTTGTTTATGTAAATTCACAGTACTAAATGTATATCTATATGCACTTATAAAATTGAGTTTTTTTGGGGTTTTTTTGTACTGACATTGAGATTAAAAGCCTGTTTTTTTTTCTTATTTAAAAATTATTAAAATAAACTTTATATACTCACTCATAGATATGTGCGTGACTTCATAAAGCTTAACTAATTTGTATATTCCTTTGAAAAATGAATTTTAATTCATTGTTTATGGCTTCTTATTCGATTTTTTTTTTTTTTCATTTAACTATTACGCTCAGTTGTATTTTCTACATTGTGGATAATTGCACAGCGTTTTGGATAAAAGTTTATACACACATTATGACCTTGTGTGTGCAGAACGGTCTCTACTAAACTCTTCGATCTTTGGTCTACATACTTGAAACTTAATATATAAGGGATTTGGACATGTGGAAAAAACTCTATTTAGCTTTTAGCAGGTAAAAATAGCTTCTAAGGGGCCAAAATTAGAAAAGAAATTGAACTTAACAGGCGTAAGCCGATTGAACTAGTTGTGAAATCACTATTATATATTGGGTATTAATACATATTAATATAATAATCCATAGAAACTGGACTCTATAATAATAAATATGAAATCTGCATAAATTAAAATATATTTAAGCATATTTCACGACCAGGCAACGCTGGGTGTCCTGTTAGTAACATGTTTAAATAATCAAAATGAGTTCTTTTTTAAAGCTGTTTTAACGTTAATTAGGATAGGTGACTATCCTAATTAGCTACAACAACTTATTTAATTAAAATTAAAACAGCTTATTTAATTCTATGATACAATATGTTATAAAATACGATATATAAACATATATTAAAGTCTGTTGTTCCCAACCTGGTGTCATTTTCATAACGTTTCTCCTAGCATACTTTCCAATCTTTAAGCTTCCTTTATAATCTAGGCACAAATATCTCCCCTGTTTATCTAAATTAGATATGATTGTTTGCATCTGATTGTAAACAACTTTATACATTAAATAACTAACAAAAGTGTTGATGTTCTGGGGAAACGATTTCAAACAATTTTTTTCTGAAAAGAAAAATGGATTTTATAACTGACACTTCCCTTATTTTTTCTGTTAGTCCTCACGTTCCATGAGCGATATTTCTAACGGAGAATAAATTGCTATTTCATGGGTCGGAATCTAACACTTATCATTGGTTAGATTTTAACCTTGAAGTGGTATTTATTTATATTTTATTTTTTATTTTCAACTCTTCACATAAAGTGGCTTCATGTCTTGTCTGGAGCGATTTCCATAATTTTTTTCTTTTTTTTTTTTAACAAAAGGAATCGTCACTTATCAAGGCCCAGAGGCCACTCGAGGATATGATTGAATACTATAAAGGAATTTTTCTTACTGCTGCATCACTCAATGCAATTTAGGAATGTACAAACTTTATTCAGTACTTATAGATGATATATCTTAGCCTTCTTCTGACCTATGTTCTTGGTATAGCAAACTTTGCAAGTACTTTGGAAATAACCTTTCATTTTTTTTTCATGTTTTTTTACTTCAGAACGTTTATCTTTTTCTATTTCATAGTAATGAACCTAACCCTGCTCTGTCCTTGCTTGATGGTTTTACTAAAATATTTTAACTACTTATCAGATTAAATTATGCCAGCTAGCAAGAATATGTGAATTAATTTAAATAAATTTTATTCTGTGTGTAACTATTATAATTATCACTTTTTTTTTCTTCAATTTACTTACTTAGAGTTGGGAACTGGTTTTTGTCTAGGATTAATATGAGACACATTGATATCTGAGTGTTCAACTCCATTACCTCTAAAACGTTGAGCTAGTAATAAAGTAAAGCCCATTAATTTTTCTCTCATAAAATAACCAGTTAACTGTGTTATAGGTCTTTTTAGTCTTACCGAATTCCAGGACAAGAATTCCACTAATCTAGTGAATTATCCAACTAAGTGCTGTTACTTGCGGTAATGTCACTAGAAGATCCACCGTTCTTAATTGTAACCAGTGTATAGCTATATTGAGAGATCTTATTTGGTACTTAAATACTATTACTTTGAATCTTATATGCATAAAAGTGTGCACAGGCTGTTTAAAATTTACAACATCCGTTTTTCATTGCTACTGATTTTACCTACAAGTTTTATAATTAAACTAGCCAGGTTGGGGCTTTGCCCGGTCGTAAAATGCGCTTAAATATATTTTAATTTGTCCAGATTTTGTATATATTATTATAGTCGTGATTTTTAATAAGAAAAAAAAAAAGTACTTGGGTGCCATCAGCTAGAATCGAAAGCAAAGCTGCAGCATTAAAAACTGGTAACATTACCACTGTACCACCGTGACATGCATATGAACTGATAAAAAATAAACCAAGATGAATATACAAAATGTATTAAAAATTTTTATTTATTTATTTTATTTTTTTTTTTTTTCAATCAAAATTTAAAAACCATTTTAACCGGCTAAAGACCCATAAAGTATGGTCAATAAAAGATGCAATCATTTGAGGCCCTTAGCGCTGTGACTTTTAGTTTTGGAAGAGATAGTTTGAAAATATGGAGACAGACAGTGTTTTATAAATTAGATTCACTTGAAAAAAAACAAAAACAATTGCTACTTTGTAATACTGATTAGTATGTTTGCTTGCATATATACTGCATTATCTCCCTTAGCATTACACACAAAGGAATATTTATGCACATACATATTGAAACAGATAATGCATATTCGATGTATCTGTCATGTTTCAAGTGTGAAATATAATTTTCATGTCTAAGCATGCAGAATAGGCACGTTTCACGAATGCATCCGTTGTTGTTTACATGTAAACAATGAAGGAATTTGTCTCGTGTTTTTTGGGGTTTTTTTTTTGTTTTTTTACATGCATACGAGATGAAAGTAAAATAATTTCTGTATCTTAATTTATTTAATAACAAAATTAGACATTAAAATTTTTTTCCATTTATTCTATTTAATAAATCTTATGATTCAGTAAATAAGCTTTCATCTTTTTAAGAAATACATCCATAAAATCTGGTGCTACCAGATAAAACTTTCTGAAGACATCAAACAAAACCATCAAACTAAACATCATTAATAAATATTTGAAGATATAAGTGACTTGAAGCATAAAAATAAACTTATTAAAATGACTTGATTTGACATTAAATAATCCAAAAAGTGTTGATATGCCATAAAACAAAACAACCAAACCTACATGAAATGAAAAATGTTTTTATTTAATTTTGTTTTGGAAAAAAAAAAAAAAATGGTGATATGAAGTGCTAGGTTTGGAATAGAAGTACATTGGGTCACTTCATTTATTCCCTGGAAACATTGACAGTGACTGTAGGTGATTAAACCTAAATTGAACAAAAATAACTTTAATATTTTGTAACAGAGCGTGTATGAGCATATCAGCAGGAGATGTAAAATAGTTGGCTTACAAAGATATTAGAAGCAGAAGCCGAAAAAAAGTACATATGCAAATTAAGAAGAGTGTGCAAGAAGAAAAAGAAAAAAGGACCACATTGTCGGGAGAAGAAAAATGCAGTTAAAAAAGATGTACATGTAAAGTTGAAAACTAGAGATGGCTGTTTATGGCTGGCATGTAGTGGAGCAGAAAGAACTCTCCAGAGGAGGTGGACACGTGGCACCGCATTGGTAGAGAGAAACTCTTTAAGCTGGTGTTGAGATGGGGAGTAAGAAAAAGGGTAATAAATGATTTGTGTTAAAAACGAAAGAAAAGCAGAGACCTATGTTTGTTCCTGCGACGTTAGTGTTATGTTTCTCAATTTTTGAGATGAGGATTGATCATTCGTATTATTTGGAATCTTCAAACTATTCTTCTCATCTTGAGCATTATTTTCACAAGTCTGAAGATTCCAAATAATACAAAATGTCAGTGTATTTCCATTAATTTTTGATTCAATCAATGTTGAGTAGATGAGTATATCATTGGGACAAAAATTGAATATAAAATATAAAAGAAAAAAAAATCATTGCAAAAAAAGACAGTAATATATTATGGGCTGTATGTGAAATGGCATCAGAGGGTTCCTCATTTAAACGCATGCAAAGCTGGGTATTCTCTGCTAATGGATTAAGTAAAAAAAAAAAAACAATTTGCATATGTAGATTTTTAACCCATTAAAAACTGAGCTTTTCTCCTTTCCTTATAATCGCTTCAATCCCCACTATGCTCTACTTGAAATGAATAGCCTTCGTCTCAGAGAACCCCATGTCTTGACAAGCTTCTAGGACTGACCTTCACTCCTCATCTGAACTGGAACATATACATCAAATATGTTGCTTAGATCACTGGTAAAATGGTTAGATAACTCTACCCCTCCAGTAAGTATCTCACTGCTGTTGCAATCCTTTATCTGTATAAGAACCAGGTGTGCCTTAAAATGGAGTACTCTTGCCACATCTGGGCAGGAGCTGCTCGGCATTCCCTATCGTGCCTTGATAGTTCAAAACTGGCTTTGAAAGCTAGTAGGTGATGCCCTTTTCTCTTCCTGGCAACTTCTTTCTCACAGAGGAGACGTCACGAGCTTGTCTCTGCTCTATCACTATATCCTTGCCAACCTTTCACAAAAACAAGGCTGATAACGATTAGCCGCGTGCTCTCATGTAATGAATGAATGCGTGAATGTAGGATTGACATGAAATTCTTAAAGATAAACTAAAATGACCGAAAAATGGGCTGAAATGACTTAAATAAATAAAAAGTAAATGACTTAGAATGACTTTAATGAACTTAAGGATGAATTGAATGATCTTAAGAATGACTTGAATACTTAAAAAATAACTGGAATCCTTCAAAAACAATTTGAATGATCTGGAGAATGACTTGAATGGCTTTGAGACTGACTGGTTGTAAAGTGGGTGATCATTTTACATTAAATAATTACAGAAAAGTGATCCCCACTTTATATCACAAAGTTACAAGCATAAGTACAGCATGTAGTAAGAACAGATACTACACTTTGAGATATTAAATTTTTTATTCACAGGAAAAAAATACAGTTGGGAAAATGAACAAAGAACTTGGGCACAAGACCGACCAATGGAGTGACTTATAGAGTCGCTTGCACACGACTAAAAAACACTTGACTAATTACAACCACTATATGATTTTCCCCACTCTCTATCTGTGCCTAAATGTAAATGCAGATTCCATGAACAAGGCTTCTTTCCCAGAACTGCCCGCCTTTGAAACACTATTCCACTAGCACACTTCCCGTTTGAATACAACATGGTAGCCTTCAAATCTAATGTAAACAGTGCTCATAATCAAATTCTACCCAATTTACACCATAAGTGATTGCTACACCACTTTATATTTATTAAGCCCTTATCCTCGATTGGCCTTCGGGCTTTGATAAGTAATCACGGCCAAATAAAAAAAAAAAATTATAAACTGGCAAAAGTTACAGCCTGTTTATTTAAAATGAATGCTTTATGCCAAACTTCTAAAGTAAATGTGATATTGTGATGATTGCATTACATATTAATCCTTATCTCTGAATCGGATGCATACCATAATAGTTTGCAGCAATCCATCATAACAAATGCTCATAAAAAAATTCAGCCTTATTGGCTCAGTAGTTTCCATAAAACGTTGAACGGACAGACTAAGAGAAATATAATATAGATGCTTTTTTTTTTTTTTTTAAACTTTTATTCACTCAAACAAGGTACATTGTCATTGAGATGTAAGGAGTTGCTGTAAATTAGGAGCAAAATCTACAGGGAGTTGAGGAGAGAGATGTCTGTGTACATTTTTGTAATTACTAATAACGATCGAAAGGTTTTAATTGTTTAAAAAGTATTTTTTTTTCTTCCATTCTAACAATGTAAATTATCCTCATTTGTTTTTTGTTTTTTTCTTTTACTTCAAATAAGGCACGTTGCCACTTTGATGTAGAGGGGTACGATGTAGGGAGTTGGGCAGCAAGATGTTGGTTCACATTACACTTGAACTTCTGCATGTCAGTACAGTTGGGGAAGCAGGGACCCGGAAGGGAATTCCAAAGTCTAGCGGTTCTGGGAAAGAAACTACTGGACTAGAAGACTCTTACATCTAGGGATCTCTACTGTGAAGGGGTGGGATTTAGTTTATCGGGGGTATTTACGTTGAGGGGGTACAAGTGTTTGCAGTTCGTCAGGGCATTCACTGTTAAAGTACTTGTAGAACAGGCAGAGGGATGCTACATTGCATCGATGGGACAGAGGCTGAATCTTGGATGACAGTTCAGGACCTATTAGGTTGGTGACTCTCTTTTGAATCTTGTCTAGGAGTGAGAGACTAGTAGCAGATGCACCAGCTTAAATATGACAACAATACTCCATACATGGGCAAATGGTGGCCTTATAGAGGTACAAGTTACTTTCAGGCGTTAGTAGCTTTCTAGCACAGTAGAGAGAACCTACCTGTTAATTATATTTATTGACTTATTCCAAGTTTGATTAACCACAATCTAACTTTTTGTCGATTTGTTTTTAATTAAAAAAAATTATTTTTATCTCTTTTAATATCGCAGATGATTAAGCCTTTAAAGACTTCATACAACCCTATACCCACCTGGCGTTCGCGTAGATGCTCTTGACTTTGAAGTTTTGTGGATCAATTAGACTTAAGGCATCCCAAAATCAGCAAATACTAAAAGGACACGTTTAGGTTAAATTTTTTTTTTTTTTTTTTTTTTTTTTTTTTTTTTTGCATAATGCCACTTAGACGTATTTGGGATCGTGTTTAACAGGATTAAGGGGAGTTGAGTAGCGAGAAGTCTGTTCACATTACATTTAAACTTTTGCATGTTAGTACAGTCAGAGAAGCAGGAAACTGGGATGAAATTCCTGCAGTCTGAGGGAAGAAACTATGAGAGTAAAAGACTTTCTGTTATCTAGGGACCTCAATAGTTAAGGGGTGGGATTTTGCTGCTTACAGGCTAGTCGGAAGTATGTACATCGGGGATACAATTGTTGCAAGTTTATCAGAGCACATTCCATTAAAGTATTTATAAAACAGGCACAGGGATGCAACAGTGCAATGATGGGTTTGGAGCTTGGCTGATAGTGCAAGACTTAGACCTTTTTTTGGACTTTGAGAATGAAAGACTAGTGGCAGGTGCTCCAGTCCATATGTGGCAACAATACTCTATGCATGGGCGAATTGTGGCTTTGTAAAGATATAGGATGCTCTGTAGTGTGAGTAATTTTCTCGCATGGTATAGGGAGCCAACCTTATTTACTACAGCCTTGGCAATGTCCTCAATGTATTTGTTTCAGTTAATGTTGCCTATGAATGTTGGGCCAAGGAGTTTGAAAGATGTGCTCTGATGTAGGGTATTGTCATGATGATCGGGGGGGGGGTGAGTTTTTTTTTTTTTTTTTTTTTTTTTTTTTTTTTCATTCGTAGGAGCTTAATCTTATTAATAGTAGAATTAAGTGTTACCATCCACTTAAGGCCCCATTCCACTACTGACCAAAAGTAATTTTCTAGTGTTTCTGCTATTGCCTTGGATGTGTGTACATTTGTTTTACTTTAATGTCTATTATAAGAGTATGGTGTCATCAGCAAATATATTCATCTGAGACGAAATTTTATCAGGGAGGTCATTGATAAATAGAATAATAAAGGTCCAAGAATCAACCCTTGAGGCATACCTGCATTAATATCATATTTGAATTACAGCCTCGAGGATAACTTGGGATTTTTCTCTTGTCCAGGAAAGATCTGATTGTGTTGAGTATTCGCTCAGAAATATAGAATTAAATTTTCGTGAGAAGCCCTTCATGCCAGACCAGTCTTTTTTTTCCAGTTGGGTTATAAACAAATATGTACGCATTTACCTTTTAAAATGTTTTACTTATAAAATATTTTGCTTGGTAAACTGGAGATATTTACTAAATAAAAGAGCGTTACAAAGTTTTTATTAAACAAAGTGTTATAAAGTGTATAAACAAACGAAGCAAATTTAAACAAACACATTTAAATAAGTCAGTGTTATGCAGAGATAACAAAAAAAAAAATTTTTGTCTTGTATAAAGATGAAGGGGGGGTATACTACATATACAAGTCCTATGAATACATTTTAATTTTAGATATTTTTTTAGAATGAAAATCATGTAATGGATTTTGATTAAAATTGGAATAAGAATTTCAGATACTTTAATTTTAATCTTGTTGGGGGACATGAATACAATGTCAAATTTTTTGAAAATTTTATCCTTCCTTGGACAGCTATTCAGTGTGTGTGTGTGTGTGTGTGTGTGTGTGTGTATGTGTGTGTGGCATCCACATACAGTACTGTTTCGCTGTTTCACAGCTCATCACTGCGGCTAGACAGGCAACTACCTCTAATCTTCTGTGACTTTGGAACGTTTAATAAAGAGATTATATATATATAATCTTTATTAAACGTTCCAAAGTCACAGAAGTATTCATTTAATTCACATTCGTATTTTATTGTTGCGTCTTACACGTGTTTCATTGAATGACATGAATATACCAAACAAATCATCACTTACATGTGTTCTTCAGGAAAAAATGGTGTTTTCTTTTTTCTTTTATTTATTTTTTTAACTGTATATTTTTCCTGAGGAACTCGTGTAAGTCTCTGATTTGTTTGGTATATTCATACCATTCAATGAAACACGTATAAGATGCAGCACTAAAACAGTGAATTAAGTGAATACTGCTGTGACTTTTGAATGTTTAATAATATGCTCTGAAAGTGTAAATCAATCTGTATTGAGCTTAATTGTGTCAATTTTGAATAACTTTATTGACTAGACACATAAGTATATGTTTATAAACGTACACATGCATATAAATGAATGTTCTGAACTTGATATTTTGAAGTGAAATTCGAGTGCCCATCCTTTCCTTTCTCTTGAATCGTCTTCCTCCTGTGTTCTTTTCGCCTTTACTATTATCTTTCCCTTGAACTCCTGTGGTTATCATCTTTACAAAAAGAAACGCCTTCGGCTACTGACACTTGATGTCATGTCACATTATTCTTTTTTTCTTTTTTCTTTTCTTTCTATTGTATTATTCGTTGAGGATTGAAAATCGTGTTTAGTTTAATCACAGGGACCCATTTTGGGCTAGCCTTTTGATTAGGATTGAAATGTAAGTTTAGTTTTGGCTATCCTCTCAAGCATTGCCTTCTCCTCTTGAACAGGCTAGGACACCTTGGTCTATCAGGAAGTGTAGATGGGAGTATGTGTTGTTTCTGTTAGCAAAGTATTTTTTTTTGGGGGGGGGGGATTTCCTCATATGAAAAACTGACCTCATGTGGAACTTTCTGTAGTCACAAACCGAACCTTAATTCACTTTTTCTTTTACTTATGAAAGCATTTTTTATTAGGAGGGGGGGGGTCATAGTTCTAAAATTCCTTTTACAAATGTACATTTTAAAATCTTCTGAAACCGCTTTTTATCTGGTATGAAGCGACTGTGCTTGTGTATGATATGTATAATTTTTACGTTTTGCAAACATGTTAGAATTATAAAATAGTTTTGATAATTCTGTAATATGAAAAAGAAAACGGTAAGAATAAAGGAATCAGAAGGTAGTTTAATAGAAAAGAATTATAGATTTAAAAACGTCTTTCCACCACGCATAATTCATAAAAACACTAGTGTACACCAAAGCAATCTAAAAAAACCATATAACCTGAACTTATCTTTTATAGAGAAACTGATTAATATCTTACTATTGACAATTGGAATAATCATCTCGGAACGCCTTAACAGATGCAAGTGGACCCCCCCCCCCTTGTATTTTAAAGCCATCAAATAATGCAAGAGGGTACATAACATAGGCTTGAGAATTTTTTTTAATTTTTTATTTTTTCATGGGATAAAAAAATGTTTTAACTCATAATCTTGTGTAATTCTGTCATTTGCATGTAGTTTGAATTGCATTAAAATCCCCCCCCCCTTTTGCAGTTGAGGATTTAGTATATCCTATAGATCCTGCTTTATAAAAGTAAGATGAGGGATAATTAGAACTTGATATTTAGAATCCCTGTTTGCAAATATCATGAATCAGTCAATTTGTCCTGAACTTTGCAGCTAATTCTACCCTTTGCGACCAAGACCGCCAACCCCCAATATTTCCTCCTGTATCAGAAAACACGCTATGTGATATACATATATCTGTACGTGATGTTGCGAAGCTAATCAAAAACCTTGATTCGAGTAAAGCAACTGGCCCTGATGGTATTCCAATTATAGTACTCAAAAAACTTCAACCTGAATTAGCGCCCATACTTACAAAACTGTTTAAACGTTGTCTTAAGGAGAATAGTTTCCCATCTCCCTGGAAAATCTCATCAGTATGCCCTGTATTTAAGAATTCAGGTGATCGCTCATCCCCCTCTCAGTACAGGCCAATAAGTCTCCTGTGCGTCATGAGTAAGTTGCTAGAATCTGTGTTAAATACAGAAGTAATCAAACATCTCAACAAAAATAACCTTCTTAGTGACACTCAATATGGTTTCCGTTCTGCTAGATCTACAGCAGATGTCCTTACAGTTATATCGCATAGGATTAGCAAATCTCTCGACGGTGGCAATCTTTCTAGGGCAATTGCTCTTGACATATCTAAAGCCTTTGATAGGGTATGGCATAAAGGTTTACTTCATAAGATCGCTAGCTATGGTATAGCTGGAAAAGTCTTCTCAATTATTAAATCATTTCTTTCTGATAGGTTCATAAGAGTAGTAGTTGAGGGGCAAAAATCAGAAGCTCACAGTATTAATGCCGGTGTCCCTCAGGGATCCATCCTGGGCCCAACTCTTTTCCTGATCTACATTAATGATCTTCCAAATCATATCCTTACATCATTTGTAGACATTTATGCTGACGATACTACCATTTATGGTAGCACATCTAAGACAGTAAACGACCAAGTTCTCTCCAATTCTCTCTCCTCTGATCTTGAGCACGTAGTACAATGGGGAAAGGAGTGGCTGGTTACTTTTAATGCATCTAAAACCAAGCTTCTCTCTTTACATCATCAACATTCTAATTCACATTTGTCTTCAATTGAAATGAATGGCTCTCGTCTTCAGGAGGCCTCAAGTTTTGACAAGCTTCTGGGCTTGACCATTACTCCTGATCTTAAATGGAACATGTATATCAAATCTGTTGCCAAGGCCGCTGGGAAAATGGTGGGATCTTTCTATCGATCCAGTAGATATCTCACTGCTGATGCTATTCTCTACCTATATAAGAGCCAGGTACGTCCAAGGATGGAATACTGTTGCCACATCTGGGCAGGAGCTGCTAGAAAGGACTTGTCCTGCCTTGATAGAGTTCAAAATAGACTTCGTAGCCTCGTAGGAGATGTCCTTTTCTCCTCCTTGCAACCTCTATCTCACAGAAGAGATGTTGCGAGTTTGTCTCTGATGTATCGTTATTTTCATGGAAAGTGTTCAACTGAGCTTCAATCTATGGTCCCCCCTCGCCAAACTTTCACAAGAAACACTCGTCTAGCTGTAAACACTATCAATAATTTCCCCCACTCTTTATCTGTGCCTAAACCTAAACGTAGATTCCATGAACAAAGCTTCTTTCTTAGAACTGCACGCCTGTGGAATTGTCTTCCGTTTTCCTGCTTTCCGGCTGACTACAATATGGTTGTGTTCAAGTCTAAAGTAAATAAGTTCTTGATGAGCCGTTCCATATAAGTTATTAAATTTACCAAATTTTCATTACTAATGATTACTATATTGACCAATTTCTACTGTACACTCTTTAACCCTTATCCTTGAGTGGCCTCTGGGCCTTGATAATGTGGTGATGCCTTTGTAAAAAAAAAAAAAAAAAAAGTTATAGTGCTGAGATACAATAAAAAAATAAATCTTTAAAATGCCATTTCAATGTTTTATTGAAATTGTCAAAACCCAAGTTGCTTGAAAACTTAATGACTGTCATTTAATTTTGCTTACAGTGTTACATTTTCCACCTCACTTATTTTATTATTTTTACAAAAAAATATATTTTTATCAAGTAATGAACTCGTCTCTGCATAGTTTATTTTTATTGTAAAAATTAATTTTAATTGTATTTTAGCCTTGAGAAACACCTCCCATTTAAAAAGAAAAAAAAAAAAAAAAATTAAAAACTGGATATCCTTAAATTTCTCTTGTATTGATTTTATATTGTTTGGAATGGGTAATTTCCTTAAATACACTCAACTAAATTATCCTTTTTTTACAAAATTTGTACATTTGTTTCTGTTATAATCAATTGTCTTTTATCACAAGGCACCTATAACCCAGGGTTTTGAAAGTCTGTAGCCCAAACTTTTGATTCGGACTTATAAACCTTTATCTTCAACTCTTTTTGTAAACAAAAAAAAATATTCCATCACAATTAACGTTGATCTTTGTCTTTTTTTTAATTCTTTCATCTTTTGCATTGGCAATTTCGAAAGTGTTAAATATATTTTGATTTTTTTAGTGGTTTTATCTCGACTCCACATGTGTACCACACGGTTACCATAGATTTCGGTCCTGGATATGAGCTTAAACTATATCCAGTGGTGAGGCCCCAGCTTGCGGGTTTTGGGGAGTGTAGAGCCACCCTTTAATTGCCATTGCTCCCAGGTTCACTCTGACTCGGAGTGGTAGTACCTGTTAGGGTCCCAACTATGGGTTAAATAGAAACCAACTTGAAAACAACAAATATATTCTATTAAAAAAATTTTTCTCAAAAATCTTTGGATTCGACATTAAATAACTTGAAAAGGGTTGATATGCCGTAAAACAACCAACCAACGAACCATAGATTTCGTTCTTTATGGTGGCTGGACTCAATAGATGGACTGGTTACCACGAACGATATAAAATATTTATAATAATAATTTATTAAATTCCACGATAATCACTTTCTGGCGTGGTTGTGGTAGATTCCTAGAACTTTTATAATCCCCTCATCAAGGTAACTATGGTAACATCAAGCCCTGATACAGCTCGCACCACTATTCATCAATTCCTGTAACTGAACTTTGAAAGATAGCATTTCTTTAAAATGCTGTGATCTTGTTTAATTAAACATAGCTTTTCTTACTTTTGACAATTCAACAAAAATAAATGCTCTTTTTTACTTTTTTTTAAATTTTTTTTTATTTTTTAACTTGATGTTTTTGATTCTTGGTGCAATGGTTGTATCAGTGATCACCATTATGCGGTCATCTCATTTTGGCCTACAATCTTTACAATGGTTATTATGATATACCTGGGGACCTATTATTCACTCCTGCACTAGAACGAGGTTTACACAAACACAAGAAACTATTTCATTATCGGTTTCGATTAAACTGAAGGACGGTCGCTTTCTCAATCTTGGTCCCAGTATTAGCGTGCAATTGAACTCAATGGATCCAATCTGATTTTGAATAAACTTCCAAGAAAAGTAACACTTCATCTGTTGAAATGACAAAGACCATCTGATCACCCTAGTGATGATGGATGACTCGTGCCGAGAAGTGAAGCTGATTTTTGAAAAGCCAGCCTCATTCTCAACCAGCTTGATCCAGCGGCAGGACAGGATCGAGATGGCTAGAGGTCAAATGGGATGCAGGAGCTGCCAAAAGTGCTAACGTTCTCCTATATACAGTATTCCTAAATAGTCCCCCATCTGGTACTGACCAGGTTTAATGTTGCTTAACTTCGGTGATTTAACAACTGTGTCAACATGATTATGCAGTATAGAGTGAGGTAATAACTACATCATAATGCAACAATTTAAGATGAATTTTGGACAGGTGCTGGGTTACTGTATCCTTTTGTGTGAATTTTTTTTACCACCCTTTTGCAATTTAAGCATGCTTGTTTTGTTTTTTTTTGTTTTTTGTTTTTTCAAATTTAATTGAAAGCATTTAATATTTTTTAACGTTATCATCTTCATCTTTGCTTCAACTCTAAAGAATCGTTTATTTCTTCTGACACTTCATTTGTCCCGTCTTTGATCAGTGAAGGAGAAATCCTTGTAGATTGGTACATGTTTTATTTTTTGTTCCCATTCAGAGTGCACTACTTTATATCCCCCACCCCTTAGTACTCCGATAGTGTGGTGAAAGTGGTCAAGTGGTTAATGTCACGGCCTGACGACCTGGATGTTCCAAGTTCAAATCCAGTTCGTTCCACAAAAATCACTTTGATTTAGGATGTTGGCAACCTTCACATGGTCCCTCTCATAAGTACCTAATTTCTTTCTAGAAAGAATTCTGACTAGAAAAATATCTGGGGAAACCAAAGCTAACAATAGGATATTTGAATTCATAGGATATGATGATGATGATTAGGACTATGACAACAGCATATTCTTTTCATTGTTTTTACTCGAGTATATATCAGACATGGACACAATTAATCAACCGAAGATCACATCACTCTACATAAAAACATAAGATATCAATGGATATATATCTGATAATCAAAAGAAGTAAAAGAATGTGCTGTTGTCATAGCCCTAATGATGATGGTACAATAATTACTTGTGGGTTCTGTTGGTTTGGCTTGTCATCTTCAAGTTCTCGGAGTTATACAATTAGGTATTTGCCTTCATCTTACTGCAGGAATATGTGATCCAAATTTCTAAAGTGGGGGATTTAAAAGCCAGCCCGCTCTCATCATAAAAAATGGCTGAGCAGCCCTGTCAGCATTTCCTGAGAGTGGCTTCTTATGCAATTAGTAATAAACTAACCCCTTTCTCAATTATTGTATAGAACTATACATCAATCCAGCAAATGCAAGGTCATCACCTATTTAAAAAAAAAAAAAAAAAAAAATGGCCCAGACTGTCGAGTATGTAGTTGTACGAGTAACGTTCACCAACATCCTCATGCAGTAAATCCATTTCTACTTACTCTGCCTTACACATGGATGAAATAGAGCAAACAAAATTTAAAATAAGAGTTGGATTAAGAAATGCATTTGGTCGTTTATGCAGTGTTCGGATTTCTCTTTCAACCTTCTCCTCAGCACTGTTTGATTGTAATCATTTTCTCATAGAATGTGATTGATTGAAGGAGGGGGTAATGCTTACTCACCTGGACTATGTCTATGGAATCAACGAACCAAGTTCAAATCTAGCTAGTTATTCTGTTCATGTGTGGGTGTATATTCTATAAATTTTTTTTGTGTGTGTATTGATAATCATATTAAAAACCGTTTTTCTATTTAAAAAGAAAATACAAGTCTGTTATATATGGGTCATGGAATTGCATTCATCTGCAAAAGATCTAGCTAATTTGCATATTCTTTTAAACATTCATTTTAATTAACTTATTAGTTTTTTCGGTTTTCTTCTGGAATGATCATCTTTAATTAACTATTATGTGTAATTATATTCATGCAGATATTCTACATGATTTATACTTGCATATTATTTGCGTAAAAAGGTTATAGTAAACACAGACCTCTTTCTATATATATTTGTATGCATATATACATATATTTGTTAAAATTTTGCCTACCAAACACCTGTTAGTTTTTTGTCTACAGACATGAAACTTATTATATAGGGTATTCGAACCCATGCAAAATTTTATATTTGGGTTTTAGCCAGGGAAAATCGGTGAAAATTAAAAAAATAGAATTTACAAGGTGAAGGTTGTCCATATGCCTTGACTTTGATTTAATGATCATCAGGAGCTCATTAATCTCCACTATTCTGGTTTATCCAATTGAGAAATGGCCGCAGATTGAAGTGTGATAAGAAAACGGTATGAATGACTGTGCAAAAGCACATAAACACCGGCAATGTTCATGATGCCCCTAAATCTGGTTGTCCTTGAGTTACTTCTTACAGAAAAGATAATGCTATCAAGATCTGTAGCCTCAGAAACAGACTTAAAATGGCTCTCCAAATGCAACAATGGTGTAATCTTGTTTAAAAGTGCTCTCTTTCTGCAATTAAGAACAGATTGAAGGAATTTTATTTGCGAGGCTTTGTTGCAGGACATAAGTCAATGATCTCTGTAAAGAACAGAAAGCATCGTCTGGACTTTGTCAGATCCAATGAAGATTATGACTCTTCATATTGGTCAAAAGTGATTTTCAGCGATGAAAGCAAGTTCAATAGGCAGATGGTAGGCAGTACATCCATTTAAAGAAGAATGAAGAATTTAATCCTAGCTGCAGTTTCAATGCTGCAAAGTGGTGGAGGTTCAGTTTTAATGTGAGACATTATTAGTGCCAGCGGGCCTATAGTTCACTTGCAAGGTCGAATTAGTTCAACCAATATGTTGACTGAGCATTTTTTACCGTACTTTGTTGGAATTTGGATGATCTCATCTTCATGCAGAATAATGTTCCCATTCACGCAGTTGGAAATGTCAAGAGGTTCCTTGAAGAGCACGATATTCCGTGTTTGGATTGGCCTGCACAACCTTCAGACCGCACTGCTATCAAAATGTATGGCATTACATCAAGCAACAGCTATGTAATAATAAAATTTTAAATCTGGAAGAACTTTTGACAATTATAGAGAAGTGGAATGTCCTTTCACGGGAATATTGCCGTAGACTAATTCAAGGAATACCCAAAAGATTGCAGGCTATCAAATTGTAGAAGGGCTATGCAACTAAATATTAACTAGTTCCTTGTGTTTCTTATTGTACTTGTGTTGCATTGATGTTCTAAAGTTACATTTAAATAACAATTTAACAAAGCGGAGTTTCTTTTTGCCTTCTCGATTTGAAGTTAATTTTTGAAATTGACGTGAACACTAGGATACCTCAATTAAGTCAAATATGAAAAAGTTAAAATAGAGGAATAAAATGCAAATCAAATGAGGTATAGGTTGTTTAAACAGTTACATTCAAATTAGCTTAAATTTGCTGTTTTTGAAAAAAAATAACAAGTGTCGACTTTCTTTTTGGCGCCACTGTATATAGCCACCTGGCAACAATTGCTTACCTGCGTAATGTGAGAGAAAATCAAAAGATGGCAGCACACAGCTATTCATGAAACGCTTCCATTTTCTACACCTGCAGTTGCTGTGGGTTACAATGCAAAGCTCTGGTGGTATTGAAATGATACCAACGATTTAAGCATCACTGAAACAGTGAAGAATCTTATTGTCAGAACCTCCATATATTGAACATGATGGGAAAGTCCATTTTTTATATATAAAACACGTGGGAGTACCCGACATTACCCGGGTGTGGAGAGGTTTTATTGTAAGGGTATTGATCAACAGAGCCCTAAAATGTTTCAAAACCCCCTAAAAAAAAAATTTTTTAAAAAATGAGAATAGCAAGTGCATGTGCGAGCGCAAAGAAAAAAAATTGATCAATGGAACCCTAAAAAACAAAAAATTAATCAACCCCCTCAGAAAAATGAAAATAGCAAGTACCTGTACAAGCACCAAAAACAAAAGCAGTTAGCAGGCAGGCTCAAACCTGTAACACTAAGAGGAAAAGGAGGTGAAAAAAAAAGGAAACCGTTTATTCGTTTGGTGTACACATCTTGTGACGTCATGGGCATTTGAAATAACATGTTTTATGTATACGTCGATGTTGTGAGACGTGAATGGCTTTGTAAAAATGTTGATGTGAAAGTGACCCCTCCTTGTAGAAAATGGCCCAATTTGACAGTGAAAGAATGAATGATTTTGGACAATTTTTGGATATTTGTTGGCCGATACTGAGCTTTCAAACGATACCAATTTTGTCAGTGTTGATCATGTGTCGAAAGTTTTAGTGAGACATACATACAAACAGACAGGTGAGACTTGTATAATAGAAAATTAGTCACCATATATATATATATATATATATATATTTTTTTTTTTTTTTTTTTTAAAGTTCCTTTGGTACTAACAGATGAGGTTGTCTGAAAATATCAGCTTCTTGACTTAACGGCCCTGTCAGTGGGGCATTAGAATATGCCGACTGCCCCCCTGCAGAGGGTAAAAGTCCCTCAATGGGGGTCCTGGATATGATCTTAAACTATATCCGATGGTGAGGCCCCAGCTTGCGGGCTCTGGGGAGTGTGGAGCCACCCTTTAATTGCCATTGCTCCCAGGTCCACTCTGACCCGGAGTGGTAGTACCTGTTAGGGTCCCAACTATGGGTTAAATAGAAACCGACTTGCAAAAAACAAATATATTCTATTAAAAAAAATTTTCTTCAAAATCACCAGATTCGGCATTAAATAATCTGAAAAGGGTTGATATGCCGTAAAACAACCAACCAACCAACCAATCCTGACTTAAAATACTCCTAACATTAATCTTTTTTTTCTTTCCCTTTGCAAAACTAAATGTGTTACAAAGTAAAAAATAAATAAAAATAAAAAAATCCTCTACAAAACAGCCAAATCAAACACTGTCATATGTTAGTGAATACCACTAGAGAGCTAAATGTTTTGGTTTCGATTCTATCTGGTTGAACCCAGATCATAATCTTTTAACTTTTGAAATCAGTACTATATATTGGGACAACAAAGAATTGTCTCTATAATAATAAATACGAAATCTGCATAAATCAAGATATCATATTTAAGCATATTTTTGGATCGGGCAACGTCAGGCAGCCTGCTTGTATTAATATAAAAAAATTTAATGTGAAAAAGGGATTTTAGTTCATAACTTTTTAGTGTACGGTATACCATCTTCAAATATGCAAGAACCAAGAAAGAAAGGTGTTTTCATATTGAAGATAATATTATAAATGAATAGGAAGGATTTAAAAGGCAGAGAGAAAGAGGTAATGAAAGGATGGAAAAGAAGAAATTGATTTTTAGGGATTTTTTTTTTGTTTTTTCAGGATTCAAAGGAACTTACATTTACTTGCATAAAGTTTCTTACGATGTAGTTTTAGTGAGAGCAAGGGAATGATTACTGACAACTGTAGAAGCGGTCAAATTTTGAGTCTCAGCATGTCTAGCTATTGAGGAACACTTGTACAGTGAAATAGTTGCCTGTGGATGACACACGCACGCATGGAAGTAAATAGACACCTTCACAAAAATAATTCGTACACATTTTAAGCTTCTGCTTTCTTTGCTGATGGCCAGCACTCTGAGCCATACAAAGTGGGAGTAACAGCTTTAAATATTTATATTTTATACTAATCATGTTAACACACTGGATCATGTTAGATCACAAAAGTTAAGCAAAGTTGAGCCTGGTCAGTACTAAAATGGGTGATCACTTGGAAATACCAATATGTATTCTTGGCTTATCTTGGCATTGTTTCCAGTTGTTTTGGATTTCTCTTTGCCATTAGAATCAAGCAATGCCAACTCAGGAGAGGTGCAGTTGGAATTGTGCAACCCTTGCTTCACAATAACATGTGCGGGCACGCTTAAAGTATATCCATTGTCTCCAGGCTGAACAGAGACCATGATACTAGTTGATACATATTGTATTTCAGATATAAATATATTAAGTTTCAGGGCAGGCATATTATAGGTTAACCTGAATAAGATGTGTGTAGAACAGGAGACTTAAATGCTATGGCCACATTAAAAGAATGGATATAGTTCTTAGATTAGATGTAGAAAAGTTGAGGTAGGAAATCCAGCTCCAGCCAAATATGAGTGGAAATAATAAAAATGAATTTGAGAAAAACGATTCAATAAAGACCTGGCCAGAGATAGGTTAGTCATGAAGTCAATTTCTTAAAGTCATCTAACATATGCGTGCATCTAAAACAAACATAAAACCGAATATGATTAAGCAAGGCTTTTTCTATCTATTAGTCTACTAGTCTGTACCATTTAAGTTTGAGATAAAATTTTAATCAATTTATATGCGAAGTGGATGGGCACCTTAAGAATGGTTCTGCACTTTTTAAGTAACAGTTGTAGCTCATGTTTTTATTTATTTCAAAATTTAATTAATCTTGTCATATTCGTTACTATTTCCATAGAGACGATTGCTAATTCAAGCACACTTATTTACATTATAAATCGTCTGAAATATAAAATATTCTGTTTTGGTTATTCTGACCGGTCACCATTTAATATATTCAAAAAGTGACCTACTTTATGTGAAAATCCATCTTCTAAAAGTTTTGAAGTCAGTATATTTTTTTTCAGTGGACTTAAAACAATTTCAAACACTCAAGCATCCACATTTCAATAAAAATATTATTAACGATCTTTCTGCATCAATTATTACTTATAGTTGAGATTAACAGCAAAACAAAATTTCTAGCTTAATTATTTGCTGTCAATTTTTATATATAAAATCAGCTGAGTCAGTGTGGTTAATAGAACCTAAATCAATCGAGATTAAAATTATGCTTTGCCATAACCTCCTGTTATAGATCTGATTAAGTTTTTAAATAACACCAATTTATTTGAATTAAATTTTAATGGAAATGTGTTATGAGTTGATTTTTTTTTTTTTTCGATATGAATAGAGTAGGAAATAATATTCCTTAACGGATATAAGTAATATTGTTTCAAACCCCTGCCCCATCACCGCAATGTTGCATCTCTGTGCCTGTTCTACAAATATTTTAATGGAATGTGATCTGATGAACTTGTTGCACTTCTCTCCTCGACGTATATATTCCCAATAAGTTCGATTAACGACAGAATCTCACCCCTTCACTGTTGAGGTCCCTAAAGGCTTTCTACTCTAATAGTTTCTTCCCTTGAACATCTAGACTTTGGAATACCCTTCCTGCTACCTGCTTCCCTGACTGTATTGATATGCAGAAGTGTAAATGTAATGTAAACTAACATCTTGTTACCTTTCAAATAGTAGCCCTTACATCCAAGTGGCGATGTGCCTTGTTAGAGGTGAACAGGAGTTAAAAAAAACACACACACACACACACACTGTAAACTTTTCAATGTTCAACGCTGACTTGCCTTCTGAAGTATATACTAATTAAATAATGTTTTTTATTTATTAAAAACATAGAGTACATTACTTTATTTTTAATATCATTTTTAATCAAAAGAAAAGGAAATTTGGAATTTGAACAATAACTATGGAAATAAACATTCACTGTAGATTGAAACATAACTATATAAGCTTCTTTTAAGAATTAAGTTGAACCTTATTTAGTGAATTGAGGATAAAGCAGCCAATTAACATACATGCATCATTCCAAACTTCAAATACTCTGATGGTGGTTGATTATGACAAGCCCGCTTACATGGCTACATAAGTATCTTAATTTACTTCCATTTGAAGGTTAATTTCCGATGGCTGAGAGAAGGAATGCTAGTCTGCAAAGCTAAAAGTTGTTTTTGTTAACGGATTTAGTCCCACAACAGTGGTAATTATCACTTCCTGCACTGATGATTGCGGAAGCAGGAAACACTAGTGTCTGTGGGTATTAAAAAAATTAATATTTATTGTAAACATGTTTTAAACATATCTGATCTATTCTGGGGGGGGGGGAAAACTTTATTGTATCGGTTTATAAACTTTCATTCAAGTCGACTTAATTGACAGTTTATAGATTTCAAAATAACTTTCAAATTTCGATAAAAAGGTGCCTGCTATATTTTTAATTAGTCGTAAGGGTGTTATTTTTCATGTTCCTATAAAATGAAAGTGATTTTAAGCCTTTAAACTATCAATTAAAACAAAATGACTGACTTGAATTAATGTTTACATGCAAACATCAAGTATTATGGTTCTTTTGCACCTCTTAAACAAACGTCATAACTAACATTTAATCCCCACATTAATAAAATTATATGGACACAAAAAGCATAAAATAAAAGGAAATTTTAAAAATACCCCCCCCCCAAAAAAGGGTTGAAGAATTTGTACCCTGACTAATACCGCTCCCTTAAGACACTCTATCTAACCACCCAATACTAATGATTACTACAATACTATCTCATTGATTACTGTACACGCAATAACCCTTATCACTGAGTGGCCTTCAGGCCTTGATAAGTGGTGAACCCTACGTAAAAAAAAAAAAAAAAAAAAAAATATCAGGTAGACTTTGATAAATCAGCACTGAAAATTAGATTCTAAGCCTTTTATCTATATAAATAAAACAGTAGATGCATGTATGCGTGTCTGAAAATATTTAACTGATAAACTCTTAAACTATTGGTCAAATAACACTGAAATTAACGGCAAATAGTAATAATACACCAAGGATGTTTTATAATGAATAAAATCTTTATTTGGATAGAAATACATAATCATGCAAAAATGTTGGCAAGTTGAAATGCTCACTTCAACTTGCCAACATATTTTTATTTTCACGTGTGCACAAATTTATTCATAGCTTGAAGTGATTTAATTTTCAATCTTTATCTGTTGATAGCTCAAACAGTAGGGAGCTGGCTGGAGCACTAAATGCTTTGCTTTTGATTCTAGCTAATGTCACCCAAGTTATATTTTTTATAAAACATAGACTTTTTGGCCATATATATTTCAAATTCCAAGATGTTGTTCATCGTACCGTTTATTTTTTTCAGCATGTTAAAATCGTCTCATAGACCTGATATTGCTAGTCTCAGTCTTTTCTATAAACACTATTATGGCATGTGTTCAGAATTGTCTGATCCATACCCTGCTTCTGTTGTTCCAGCTCGTTTGACATGTTGGTCTGGTGGTTTCCATCAATTGACTGCTTTGATACTTCATTATAATACAGCTTATTTCAGTAGTTTCTTTCCAAGAACTGCAGCGTTGTGGAACTCTCATCCTGATAACTGTTTTACTCTTACCTATAACCATACACTTCTCAAGACTAGTCAATTAGCCTGTTTTTGCAATATCCATTTTTGATTCTTATTAGCTCTTTACATGAAGGAGCGATTTTCATTAACAAAAATATAAGTAAATATAATACACAAATAAAATATTTCGAAAAACAAAAATTCTGTATAGTGTTACAATTTGTGAATCTTAATACATGTGTGAACAGGATGGAATTGAATTCAGATACAACACTGGACCTAAATGTTAAAAAAAGAAAAGACAAAAGATGGTTTCCAATTTTACCACATGCACACAGAATACTTACACCTATGGTCTATCAAAGCCGATCATCTGAGACATGTTGTACACTTGTTTGGGCACGTTCTAAAAACGTTGTCAGTGGTCTTCCTATAAGTGATCTGAGTGTTCTTTCGTAACCAAGTAACTAATACCAATCAAGGGAGATAATCAAATTTCCTTTATCACTGTGTTTATGGCAAATGTAAACCATTTCATTTCTAAAAAATTAATTTTAATTTTTTAATCTATTAACTCTGAACCAAGGTGTTTTCCAAAAATATTTCCCGACATTTATACAACACAATGAGCATAAATTATAATTTATAAGAACTTATTGTTCGACAGGATACTAAAGAACAAATATTAAGAATTTTTTAATCTGCAGTTTCAAAGGATGTGTTTTCATCAGAGGAAAGATTTTAGCAAAATAATTGTAATAGCGAAGCTATGATTTTGCTGCTCCATAAACTGAGACTGCATCATATGAAACTAATCTTCTTGAATATATATATATATATATATATATATATATATATATATAAAATAAATCTTTAATCCAACTTATGGTTGAAGTTTATGGTTTTAAAAGTATTATTTTTTGTACTTAAGCCCTCCTCATCCAAATCTGCACCGATGTTGTGAATTGACATTTTTGTGTCATTTGACTGGTTTAATTCTGGATAAAAATCAAATAAAAATTGTTTTCAATCTGGAGGTAAAGGGGTCCATTTCGCTTCAGGATCCTTTACTTGAGCATTACCCCCACCCCCAATCTGAGTCCAGTCTATATAAATTTTTTATACCAACAAATCGTAAATAATTTAAAAAAAAAAAAAAAAAGGCACATTTCATAAGTAGTCCAGTTCAATTAAGGTTTGCTAGTTACATTATCCAGTTATTTCTAGTAATGGGATGATTCCAATATTTTGCGTGAGTCGATACAATTACAAATTCTGTTTAAAATTCACAATTCTGATACAATGACCGATCTCAATTCCAATTCTTTTAAAATTTAACTGCAGGATTTTTTTTTATTATTTGTTATCAGATTACCATATGAAAATCATGCAATATATGCGTATATTTCAGCAAATGTAAAAAAAATATACTGGTGGGGTTATATATGGGTTTTAATTTAATTGGTAGCTTAAATTCAGTAAGTATTTTTTTTTTTTTTTTTTTTTAGTCTTTCCAGGAATAGGAAATTAAATTTTAAATAATAAATAAATAAAATAAAAGAATTTTTTTTTTTTTTTTTTTTTAATAGGAAAGTAGGTGCAATTTTTTTCTGATTTCTCAAAAAGTTCGGATTTTTATGATTCTCTATTCTGATTAATCATCCCAACACTAGTTATTTCTTAAACCAAATGCTACATTTTCTTCTGCAGACAAAAGATAAAGGATGTAAATCTCCTCCAATCAACCATCTACATAACATTCTTGTCAATAGTTACTATCACTTTGTAAATGGCGTAAAGCAAACACTTTTTTTGTTGGAGTGGCTAAAAAAACAAAAAAAAACAAAAAAAACACTATCTGGTAACAAATAGTTTGAATATTCAGTTTGGTTGTTATCATGGCCGAGTAGATATTTTGGCACAAGGGTAAAACTATGACACAAGTCTGCCTTGTTCTAGAACTAGACCCTTTTGTCTGAATGAGGTATGGTTTGGCTCAGTCCTAGAAGGCCACCCTCCAAGGTACTATCTCCTCCTTCAGGTTTATTACTGCTCATGTAAGGCACTGTTAGATTTTTCTTTCCATGTTAAATTGACTTCCATTAAACTTTCTGTAGTGAGAGGCAGGCCAATAGTCTCTTTCATACACACACCCTAGTAGGATATGACATAGTTATTAGTTCAATGTAGAAGTGGGGAACACCCAGGAATTTTGATGGTCAGGATCATTTAAAAGCTTCTCATCTCTTCGGAGGTTTTGGAAGACCCCAGAATAGATGTATCAGTTTTTATTCTTAATTGATAATGAATAGACAAGACAAAAAACAAAAAAAATACTAAAGATGAAAAGAATTATTAAAAAAAAAAAAAAAAAAAACTATGGCGATTATGTTGAAAAGTGTAAAATCAAGAAAGAAAAATTGCTGTAAGATTTTTTTTTTTTTTTTAATACTAATTTTAGTGTATGAAATTAAAATTGTAACTGCTATTGTTAAAAGAAAGCCAATGTTCTTTTAAATAAATTTCTTTATTTTTATTGTTAATAGAGGGTGGAATGACAGCATATCAGCCAAGAATCAATTTGGATTTCCAACAACAATTTGTATTATTTGCTTTCTTCGTACTACTGTTCTCATCTTGAGTGTTATTTTCACAATGTTTCGATCGGTGGCTGACGAAATAAAAGCATTTTACTCCTGTGAATTAAATAAAGGGTTCTGTTCAAAATTCCATGCAGATTCCCCAGTTTGACAAGATACACCTGAGGAAGGTCGGAGGTTACATCAACTGAAACTTTGTGAAAATAATGCTCAAAATGAAAACAGTAGTCTGAATAATCCAAATAAGAATAATCAATCCTCATCTAAATGTAACCCCGCAGTTATTTTTACTTTTTTGTAGTGTTTTCTTGTCTTCTAAAACTAGTTGTCTCTGTAATTGTCTATATTTGTAACTTGAGAATCTGCTTCTTGTCATGTGTGCCTTGAGGGAGCGCAAAGTTAATGTCATAGCATTCAACATTGTTGCGGCTAGGAAGCCAAAACGATAAATCTAATCATTAAAAAGTGCACTCCCTTTTTTATTTATTTATTTTTTTTAAATCCCAACATAAAAGGATTTACTTATTGTTTGTGAATATGTCACGTAGGTTTTTAAGTTACTAAACTTTTATTCCCTTTTTCGTATTGTTAAATTCCTTTTGTCAGGAGATTAATTTCATTAATCCAATTGTTCTTTTTTTATTATTATTATTGTTTGTCACAATTATTGCGTGTGAGCAGGGGTCAATGTTTACCCATCTCTAAAATCCTTTCTTGTTTTCAACTTCACAAAATGTATAAATCGATTAGGAAAGCATCCGTCTTTGGCATGATTTATGTGCAGTGTTAGTGCAGATATAGAGTATAAAACGATATCGGGCACCTGCCATACTCGATGTGTAAGAACTGCAAGACTTCTTAGGTTTTATTGTATGCTCGTCTTCGTTTAACTTGATCCTAGCTGACATAAGGCACACCTTGTGTTGCAATACTGTTTAATTAAAAAAAAAAAAAATTTGTTAGTTTAATAAGCTTTTTATTAACATTTGTAGACAGAAAGTTGTTGAATTCTGCATGTATGTGAAGAAGTATTCGAAAATGTTATGTTTCTATTTCTGTCCTAAGCGATTACATCCTATGTGTATAGGGAAGTAGTTCCTAAGATACTGTTACATGCTCCAATTGAGGTTAACCAAAGGCTGCTGAGAGGTTCCTCAGAAAAGGTGTTGACGGTACTTCTGAGGTAGAAAGTTTTTTATTGAAAAGAAAATGATAGGTTTTAAGATTTATAAAAAAAATAAAATCCATGTGTTAAATTAAATTCTGTCAAACTTCAAGTACGTCATAATCACATTGATACACCGGTTCTTGTTAGATCACCAAAGTTAACTGACTTTGAGCCTAGTCAGTACTAGACAGGTGACCAATTTGGGAATTCCAGGTACTGTATGTAGGAGGACGTTGACACCTTCCTGCAAGAGTTGCAAAAACCTAACACTGTCATCTCTTCTAACAGGCGACTAGGGGATGCTTGTGAATTTCATACTCCCATGTTACTTCCTCCAGGGTTGCAGAATTGGAGGTTTTAGCTGGAGTCAGAATTTTTTTATCCGACTCAGATTCCCTAAGTGTAATAAATTTATTTTTTTACATGGTTTTCCTGTTTGGTTTTACCAGTTCCACAATTTAGCGGTTTCTTTATAGTTTTGCTTTTATTTTTGGATCTATATCATATTTTGAACTGTACTGTAATACTGCTACTTCATCAATATATTTTGGTCCAACAGATCCCTGCAAATCCTGTCTAGACAGATGTTTTCGTTGTGACGTCACATAGGATCAATGAAAATTTGGTAATTAAGTGAAATCACTTTGGATTACATCAGACAACAATTGGATTGTAATCCGAAAGTTACCAGTTCCTGAATCAAATGGAATTTGGCAATTGGATTAGGTCAGGATCGATCCGGAATTACAATCTTATCCAAAAAAAAAAAAAAAAAAATGGACCTAAATCAATAATAAGCAACCCATGCTACTATAGCCTTTTATAGCTTTTTACTGTTTTTCCTTTCTCTTTTCATAAAGGCAATATTATCTTAAAATTTTCTTCTCTGTATGTGTCTTTACTTCCCTCTTCTGATGAAAAGCGTTTGGCTTCGAAATACGATAGCCTAAAGAGGTTTCCCTATCCCTAAATATTGTATTCCCTTTTGAACTGATAGCATAATAAAACTTCATTGTAAATTTTTTAAATCCCTTTTTTATCTTCTATAAAGCTAGTTCAGTGTATATGTGAGTATATTTATCATACAAGTGAATGTTAAACGTAAAAATAATATACATGAAAAGTATTTATAAAATGCTTGCTGAATAAGGGTGGAAGGCTGGTATATGAATCTGCAGAATAGTCGGAGCCGAAGTTATAAAAGGAATCGGAGTCCGCATCCTAGGAATTCTGGGAGTCTGACTTTTACCATCTGACTCCGCAACACCGACTTCCTCCAAAGGAGGAAGCCGGTTAAACCCACATAAGGTTAGTGCCGTTTCCATTCCATTTCCAAGCTTCAACTTTAGATTTGAGAAAATTTGTAATCTTTTATGAAAATCTCATTTAATATTGAAAATGTTATTAAAATTAGATAATTCCGGGTTTTTCTTTAATTTTTTAAATTTTTTTTTTTTAATTTAAAAAATGGTTAACACGATTTATTTTCATGATGGTGTTTCCTAATAGTCGCCAGATATCAGATTTGGATTCAAGCACTTACTACCGACAACAGTGATACAATTTAATTATATATTAAAATGTCTGCAATTGATAGACCCCATTTTTTTATTGGAGCTAACAAAATCTGTTAACACATGTCACAGGACGGACTATATTTTGTTAATGACTGGTATTAATTTAAGAATTTGCTTTTCATTAAGAGTGTTTACTAATGAGCTGGGGGGGGAAAAAAAACTTCCAAAGAAATACATCACATGGTGGGCTTGTTATTCTGGTCACATGTCAACCTTTACTTGAGGATATTTTTAAATCTTATATTCACTTTTATTTGGAGATTGTCACTTGAAGCTTAGCCTACCTCAAGCTATAGCTGAAACATGTATACACAGAAATGTTTGTGTATATAATATATATATATATATATATTTGTAAGGTTAGTGTTAGAGAATCGCAGTACTCGATACATAAAAATTCAAGAATAAGAGCGTAATATATAAAGATATTACAGAAGGTTATAACATTGATACCGTTGGTTTCCGTAAACAAATAGCTTGTTGATTCTCCTCAGCTGTTGCCGTGGACTTTGTTTGGAAAATTGCTAATCACGAGTTGTGGTCACTTATGTGAAATTTTATTTTTCGTTAAAAGTTAATCACAACGCGTGATCCCCCCCCCCCCCCATAAAAAAATTATCCACAATAACGGTTGAAGTCAGCAAGGCCCGGTCATTTGTTGATTTTTAAACTGACTGTACCGATGTTAGAATCTTCTGTAATACTGTAAATAATTTTATATAGAGTTGAGGTTTTTTTTTTGGGGGGGGGGGTTCTTGCTTTGATATCGCTATTACAAGCCTGCTTTTTCTATTTAAAAATTATTAAAAAGAACTTAATATACTCGGACATGATATGCGAGTGACTATGAAGTTTAACTAATTTGCATATTTCTGTTGAAAAACAAGCGTTCATTAATTCATTTTTTTTTTGTTTCTTATTAGATAATTGGTTTCATTTAACAAGTATGCTTAATTCTTTTTATGCGCAGTTTCTACATTGTTTTATTGCATAGAATTTAGGATTAAAATGTTCTAGTACACGGATATGTGTGTGTATGTATGTATGTATATATATATATATATATGTATGTATGTGTCAGGTCATGTCATATGCTACTGGTACCATGTAACCCAGTAATACCTGCCTCATGGTCAGGTCACCGGCGACTAAACTGGTTCCCCCACCAGACTTGTTTGGTGAGGGGGGGGGGCTAGTCTCCCCTGAAGAATTAAAAACAAGACCTTCCAAAGGGCGAATGAACCTTTTTTCGGGGTCAACGGCCAACTAGTATCGTTTGTGTATGTATGTGTGTGTTGAGGTCGAGAGGGCTCCTGTAAGCCGTGGTGAAGGCAACCTTTCTAGGAGAAGCAAATCTCTGATTTAAAGCACCATAAAGCGGGAGACCAGTACCTGCATTAAGCTTGTCTGCAGTTTAACTTTTTGCTGGATCTCAACATTTTGAACCGAGAGAGAGACTTAACTGTTGTACAAAGCGAAAACTCTGTAACATCTTTGTATAGATACTCCCTCAGCCATTTGTCTATAATAATGGTCCTGTGCCGATGGAAAAGTTGTGACGCGTGGAGGCTTGAAATGCTGGAAGCATGTAATAATTGATCTCAATCACCGTCTTCAGTGTCATGCCAGCTTGAGAATGTGAATTCACCAGTAGGACTAAAAAAAAAAAGTCATTTTTGGGCTCCTGGACTTTGTGTCTGAGGGAGTGGCACTTGTCTGGCAAGACGTTGCAATCATCATATATATATATATATATATATATATATATATATATATATATATATAGCATCCTTGTCTGTGTGTGCGACCAAACTCCTGAATACTTGGTCTAAACTTGAAACTTGATATATAGGGTAATTGGACCTCAGGAATAATTTTGATTTGTTTGTTTTTTTTTTAGCTGTAAGAATAGCTGCTAAGGTGTCAAAATTGAAGAAAGTTGACAGGAGTAAACCTAACTTCTGAGCATGCATACATATACATTTTAAGCTTAAAGTCACTTAAATTTTAGCCTTATTGTCTATCTGGTGATAGCTCAGATTGTAACAGCAAAGGTTGATGTGCTAAATAATTAGGACTGTCAAATTTTTTTTAACTTTTGAAATCATTACTGTATATATTGGGTGCAATATAATAGAGAATCTGTTCTATAATAATAAATACAAAATCTGCATGAATTAAAATATAACATTTATACATATCTATTTAAACCGACTAAAGATCCATAAAAGAACAGCCCGTAAAAAATGCAGTCATTTGAGGCCCCTATCGTCACTCTGCGACTTTTAGTTTTAGAGGAGATAGTTTGAAAATATGGAGACAGACATCCATGTAGCCGTTTATATATTAGATTTACGACTGGGCAACACCATACGGTCTGCTAGTTTACATATCAAAACAATTGTTGAAAGCTATCAAAATGAATGAAGGAAATTAGTTATTTAAGCATCAGAAAAGATAAAATTGTATGCCAGCAGCATTCCATACTAAGTGGATTGAATAGCTTTCTCCTGAGGAGGAAGAGTCAAGGGAATATTAAATTCACATATGTATGTATACCCCAGTTGTTAGGTTTTGGGAGTTCTTTCAGCTCCTGCTCAGATGTGGCAACAGTACTCCATCCTTGGACGTACCTGGCTCTTATATAGGTAATCAATTCCATCAACAGGTAGATATCTACTGCTCGATAGAAGGATCCCACCATTTTTCCAGCAACCTTGGCAATAGATTTGATGTACGTGTTCCATTTCAGATCAGGAGTAAAGGTCAAGCCTAAAAGCTTGTCAAAACATGGAGCCTCCTCAAGATGAGAGCCATTCATTACAATTGATCCCAAATGGGGATCAGAAATTTGATGTAAAAATAGAAGCTTGGTTTTAGATGCATTAAAAGTAACCAGGCACTCCTTTCTCCATTGTACCACTTGCTTAAGATCAGAGGAGAGTGAATCAGAGGGAACTTGGTTGTTTACGGCCTTTGATGTGCTGCTATAGATGGTAGTGTCATCAACATAAATGTCCACGAATGATCTAAGAATGTGATTTGGAAGATCATTAATATAGATCAGGAGGAGAGTTGAACCTCTGAAAGGACTCCAGCATTAATACTATGAGCTAATTTCTGCCCATCAACCACTACTCTTATGAACCTATCAGAGAGAAATGATTTAATAACTGAAGATCTTGTGAAGTAGACCTTTATGCTATACTCTATCAAAGGCCTTTGCTATGTAAAGAGCAATTGCCCTAGTAAGAAAGCCTCCATCAAGAGATTCGCTAATCCTATGAGAAATAATCGCAAGCACATCTGCTGTAGATCTAGCAGAACGGAAACCATACTGCATGTCACTAAGGTTATTTTTGCTGAGGTGGTTGACTACTTCTTTATTTAGCATAGATTCAAGTAAGTTACTCATCGTGCACAGGAGATTGATTGATCTGTACTGAGAGGGAGATGACTGATCATCTGAATTCTTAAATACAGGGCATACTGATGTGGTTTTCCAGGGTGTTAGGAAGAAAATCTCCTTAAGACAATGCTTAAACAGTTTTCTAAGTATGGGAGCTAGTTCTAGTTGAAGCTTTTTCAGCACTATAATTGGAATGCCGTCAGGGCCAGTTGCTTTACTGGAATCAAGGTTTTTGATTAGCTTGGCAACATCATGCACAGATATTTGCATGTCGCATAGCGTGTTTTCTGATAGAGGAAGAAATACGGGGGGAGGGGGCTTTGGTTGCATAGGGTAGAATTAGCTGCGAAGTTCTTGGCAAAGAGTTTGGATTTGTCTAATGCTGACAAGATTACCTCAGGTCCATTGATGATAGTTGGGATAGAGCACACGCTTCTGTTTAGGATCCTGTTTGCTATTTGCCAAAACTGGTGTGAACCAAGCCGCTGCTCAGCTACTTTGAACTTGATGGACTGAGCATACAACTCTCTCGTGTTCTTCATTACTCTTTTACAGTGGTTGCTGACAGTCCTGAAAGTGGATTTAGTCTCAGTACATCTGTTATGTTGGAAAGAATGGAAATAGAAATTTGTATGCAAGGGCAGCAGCACATTCCAGAGAGAACCACGGCTGGCTGTTTGGTTTTTGCTGGAATTTTTTTCGAGGGAATAAAACGGTCTATACCTACAATTAACCATTCCATTAGGTCTGATACTATTGAGGACACATCCTTTTTAAACATGGAATGCAAAGGTAGATCTGATATAAATGTACGGAAGTTATCCCAGTCAGCCATAGAGTATCGATATACTGTACGATGGGAGGTACATCTGAGGACTTATTGCATTTCGTTTTTATTTTAACTGGTACAACTGAGTGGTCAGAAAATCTCAATGGAGACAGAATGGAAGATGAACATAGCTCAGGCCAAGATTTGAGGAAAAGATTTAGAAGACTTGCATACTGGCCGTCAGTATCGGGCACACGAGTGGGTTCGCGAACAATCTGAGTGAGGTCATAAGCAATGGAGAAATCGTGACAGAACCTCCCCTCATCATATGTCTTGTTAGAGTGGGTTAACCATTCCACATAGTGAACATTTCAAGTCTCCACAGATGTGAATGTTTAGCCGAAGGATGAGCAGATAAGATGTGGTCAATTTTCTCAGATATACTTTTAAAGATAGTAACTCCGCTACTGTGAGGGCGATAGAGGGCAAATATAAACACCGTCGTGCGACCAAGTAGCACATATCGGGTAATATTGCCATTATATAAATAAATTAGAGAGATGTGTGTAGGACGAAGGGAAAAAGGAATAAAATAAAATTGAGATGATAAATATTAAACATTTTGTTGCAAAAACTTGTATCATTTTCTTTAATATTCATGGCTGTGAAAGTTACGTGTTTGGATGTACATTTAGCTATGCTGTTTCCAGAATTCTGGAGTAGTCATATTGTGGTGTCCTAGTAAATCTGCTATTTTCTTTAGAATTCATAGACGTTTATGTGTCGGCTAGAAAGCTTTCTTGCCGTCTTCAATATTTTTGTAGTACCTATTTACTATGCCTCCCCACGGGACAGAGTTAGACACCAGGGTCGTTTTTTAACGTGGAGAAAAGGTACAAAAATAAAAACAGTCGTGAAGGATTTCTCCTCCACCGAAAGAGAACAAGAAATGGAAGTGCAGCATCTGAAGAACAGATACTACACTTTGATCTTGTCCCGAAGGCCAAGTAGTAGCATTCAATATTTTGTAGTAGCAAAACTATTGGGTGTAATTAACCATTTCAAAGGAATCCTAATGACGTTGGTTACTTCACATTTTGTTTTTGGGGGTCTGCTTACAACTCCCTGGAACTCAAATTTTGTTTAGTGAGCCATTTCTTTTATTTCCATCGAAAAGCTCCTTATGGAAAGCATTCAAATCAATTAATGAACATTACTTTTTAATTGTGAATTAGTCATGCGATCCAGTTTGCAGACGTAGCTGTACCTCCCATTTCCACTTTCCATTTTTTTCTTTTCTAAAAAGCAACGCTCATAGAAAAGAAACAAAAGGAAAGGCAGAAGCTTAACATGCCAGTATTTTTTTTTTTTTTTTTTTGTCAAGCATGTTATAGTATTTACATAATTTGACAAAATGTAATGGTGTTAGCTTATGACTCTCTGAAACCGAACGTTTGTTCAGTGAGCTGTTTATTTTATTTCACTCTTTACTTGTTAACTTACATGGGAAACGTTATAATTAATCAATAAACGTTAGATTACGATTTTTAAATGTAAATTGGTCATGTGGCAGTTTCGTGAATACTGTTGTAGATAATAAATATAAGTATCTCCCGTTTTCGCTTTAATATCACAATTGCTTTAGCAAAAAAAAAAAAGGAAAAACAATTAAAACACGAAGGCAATGGGTTAGCATGCCATTAATCTACTTTTTTGTTTGTCCTCATTTTGACAAGCAAATTACATAATGCTTATATGTTAACAAAAAAGAAATAAAAATTCTTGGCCGAGAAGATGTTATTTGAACCCTAATATTTGGACAGGAACTCTTTTAAAAATAGTTCAGAATCAGTGTTATAAACAATATATTTGATAAAAAGCATCTTATTTTGAAGACTGGAAAGTATTTTTAGGTCGGAAATTCTATTCTAAAACTTGAACAAAAGAAATGCTAGAAGGTTAAACATGAGGTTTTAACAGAAAAAAAAAGTTCTGAATAATTTCTCGTAATTTTCTTTGTTTTGGAAGACGACACTTCTTGATGTCGGCTTCAGTAAATGTTGTTTTGTAGCTAAGTAAATACAAACTGTCCACTTTATGAAAGAAAATCTTTACACTTGAAGCTGTTAAAAAATAGGTAAAGTGTACAAATCGATCGCAGGTTTATGTGTTTCTATTCACTTGTATCCCCAGAGTTAGACACAAGGTCGGTTTTTAATGTGGGGAAAATCCAGCTCCCCTATGACATTCTGGATTGGAACAAAAATATAAATTGTATCAGTCATTAAGGATTTCTCCTCCACTGACCGAGGACAGAAAAGGTGAAGTGTAGTATCAAAACAGATACTACACTGTGATCTTGTCCCGAAAACCCATAAGGTTGTTTAAAAGTAAAGACTTCAACTCAAAATGTTAGATGATTTTGTGCCGATTCCAAATTTGAAGTTAGTTTAGCTCTTAGATCAACTGTTAAACTGCGATGGCATCACACACACACACACACACACACACACACACACACACACAACTTCATATCATCCGATGTCCTTATAGATGTCAGAAATTTTGAACTTTTTTTTTTTATTATTAACTCTTTATTCAGAATTAAAATTCCATAAAAATAAGATGAGAAACAAATCTTAGCATTCACTTTTATCCAAACAAGTATTTTTTACATAAAATCTGTCTACGTATCTAGAGTATTGTTTACTTAGAAAAAAAAATAATTTCAGACAACACAGCGTTTGCCTAATAAAGACTGTTAGCCCTACCAAAGGCAGTGGACACTTCATTTTGCATACCACTATATATATATATATATATATATATATATATATATATATAGTAAGTTATAAAATATATATGGCAATTAAGCTGCACTGAATATTCCGCGTTTCATCCACTCTATTACACTTCAGGCTTATGCGCATAAGCCTGAAGAGTCCTAGAGTGGATGAAACGCGGAATATTCAGTGTAGCTTAATCGTCATATATATTTTATAACTTACTAACTCGCTCTACCTACGTATTGAGCACTTTTAAAGTAAATACTTAAAGTTTACGCATAAATTTATACTTTCGTATATTAATTTTATGTGAGTAAATTAAGTAGTTATATATATATATATATATATATATATTTATACCTACAGACACTAGTGTTTCATGCCTTTGCAATCATCAGTGCAGGAAGTGGCAATTTCTACTCGTTTGCGAATTCGAACCCCATTACAAAGCCACCTGCTGGGAACATTAGCTCTACGCCAGTAACAACTGCCACAAAAATTAACCATAAATGGCAAATACAGGCACAACATTAAGACCATCAATGATGATAAAATGACCAGAAATAATGATTTCATACAAAGCTGATCTACTGCCTTTATTTCTCAGATAGTGCTCAACTCTAAAAACTTAAAGGGGCTAATTATTTTTATACCTACAATTATTTTTATACCTACAATTATTTTTATACCTACAATTATTTTTATACCTACAATTATTTTTATACCTACAATTATTTTTATACAGACAATTATTTTTATACAGACAATTATTTTTATACAGACAAGTGTTTCATGCTTATGCACTCATCGGTGCAGAAAGTGACGATTGCTACAGGTTGGAAGAATGAAACTCAGCTACAAAGCCACCTTTGACTCCATCTGCTAGGAACATTATCTCTAGGCCAACAACACACGGCAACAATAATTTTTTTTTTTTTACTTGGGAATCACCACTTATCAAGGCCCAAAAGCCATTCAGGCATAAAGGTTAATGAATGTAAGTTGGTATCGTAGTAATCGTTAATGGTATAAATTGGGTAGAATTTGATTATTTATGGGAATGGCTCACCAAGAAGTTGTTTACATTGGATTTGAAGGCTACCATGTTGTATTGAACCGGAAGCAGGACAGCAGAACAGTGTTTCACAAGCGGACAGTTCTGGGCGAGGGGAAAGGAGCTTTGTTCTTTTTGTTGCTTTTTTTCATGGAATCTGTTTAGATTTAGACATTGATAGAGTGGAGCAAATCGTTTATAGTGGTTGTAGCTAGTTGGATGTTTTTTTTTTTTTTTTTTTTATGCAAGTTTGGCAAAGGGACACCATAAATTGGAGTTCCGTTGGTCAACTGCCATGAAAATAACGATAGAGCAGAGACATACTCCTAATGTCTCTTCTGTGAAGGAAAGAGGTTGCAGGGATGAGAAAAGGGTATCACCTACTAGGTTTTTAAGTTGGTTTTGAACTCTGTCAAGACGGGATAGGGCGTGTCAAGCAGCTTCTGCCCAGATGTAGCAACAGTACTCCATTTTAGGGTATACCTGGCTCTTATACAGATAGAGTATTGCATCGGCAGTGAGATACCTGCTGGAGTGATAATGATCCAACTATTTTCCAGCAATCTTGGCAACAGATTTGATGTATGTAATTAAGGGAAATTAGCAACATGTGTGTATGTTCTTCCAACTTCTCCTCTGTTTTCACCCAACCCTATGCTGAAATTTTTAAAGGATCTTTATGCACATAAGTCCAACATAACAAGTATAGAGATAGTTTCATATTGATACCTTCTGTTTGATGTTACAGAGCAGAAAAGCAAGAAATGAGAAAATTAATTTTAAATACTGATTTTTTTTTCTTTAAGCTTTCACATAGGCCTTTACTATTCTGTTGGGCTTGTTTTTTTTTGATATCTATAAAATCTTTTTCTTAAATGCGTTTTTGCATCTGAAGTTCAGTGCGTCACATGTGTTTGAGGTAGCATTTCTTTTCTTAAACATATCCATTATCATGTTTTGGTTTTGTCAACATATATCATTATCTTGTTGATGCACTTGTCATTAAACTAAATCCGGTGGTGTGTCTCAAATTTGAAAGCCCCGGAAAACGTGATGTCACGCTTGAACTGCCGTTACTCCCATACTCAACAGAAGTGGTAGTACGTGTCAGGCCTCATGTATGATTTAACTACAATCTTTCAAGAATATAACATGAAACTGTTGAAGTAAATATTGAAGATTAGTACGTAAAATCTCATAAGATTATACGAAGACAATGAAATCTTAATAAGTATAAAACTTTGTGGATCGTTCGGGCATCCTTGTTTGCTTGCATCTTGTAAATATATAAGTCTATTATAATGAAGTCATATTCCTGTTTGTTCACAATTTAATTAATGTCCAAAAGGTACACTGTTTAACAATTTAACTTTCACACTGAAAGCGGACTTTTATACATTTTTATTTTAGCATGATATATATATATATATATATATATATATATATATATAATCTTATTCGAAAGAAGCTACATTGAATAAGTACCCTCGTTTGCATATTACATTAAAGGAAATCTATTTTAATTAGTTCGATGTTATTAATCATTTGTTGTAATATAATCTTTTAATTTAGCAATTTTATTTAAAGTTGATTTAATTTATTTTTAATTATTAATAACTGACAAAAGTTGCGTTTAAAACCGAAAGTAAGCTTCTTTAAGCTAGGAGTTATTTTCCCTTTGAGCTATGAAAGTTAGTTTGCATATGACTATCATAGACCAATATGGATGTGTTTCATGCGTCCCTAAATCTCAACATGTAACTTTTTGTAACAAGTTAGGATATTTGGTGTATGTTAAATAGAATGTAACTAATTCATCCAACCGGCAACGCTGGGTATATACTGCTAGTAGTAGTGTGTGTGTGTGTACATATATATATGGTTCTATTAATTATTCACAACTTGCTTCAGACAATTAAAATGCGATAGCTTATGACATAATCTAATACATTATGTATCTGTGAAATTTTTTATTTTTGTCCTATTCAATGTCTAATTTTGTAATCTGAATATTCTTCATTAAAAAAAAAGACAAAACACCTTGTGTCTAACTTTTTTCTCGTGGGGAGATAAACAGGAGTTGTAACGGTTTCTTTCTCTTTCTCAGCTAATGCACCTTAAAGGTTCAGAGAACATAATTGGTTTAATGGATATCATTCAGAGACTACAGAATTGACCAAGCTCGTAGATCTATCATTTCTTCGATCGATTCTGGTTATTTACACACTAAAGGTATTAACTCCTAACAACCCTTTCTAGATATAGGTAGAGTTAAAAGTTGTCCAATAAATTGTCTACTATATGAAGTTGGTTTCAGCATAAAATAATTCAAAAAAAGGTGTTGATATGCCGTGAAACAAGCTAAACTATTAAAGTATTAATTTCGTTTGGAACTTACAACTCTCACCTCTAGATCTGATTAAAATGCCAGCTTATATTCAATTAATGGTGTATAATTTATAATTATGTTTAAGCATATGTTGACGATTGATATGGCATAAAAAAGACAAAACGTTGAAGTTGTCTTGAATTTCATGAGTGTTCCTATTCACTTGCCTCCCTACGAGGGCAGTTAGACACAAGGTCGGTTTTTAATCTGGGGAAAATCCAGGTCCTCAAAAATGGGCACTCTGGATAGGAACAAAAATAAAAATTGTCTGTCATGAAGGACCTTTTCTCCAGTGACCGAGGGCAGAAAAGGTGAAGTGTAGCATCAGAACAGATACTACACTATGATCCCGGCCCGAAGGTCAAGAAACTTTGAAAAATTTAATAAATATTAATCCAATGAAAGTTTTAGCTAAATTTATCAATAAATCAGAAATATTAATGTTATTCCAAACATTTTCCAAACTCGTTAAATAAAAACATTTTTAATATTTTATTTATTGGTTCATTTCCATGACTTGTGCTCCAAGATCTTCCTTGTACTACCAGATCTGACTGTGTTTTTTTTTTTTTATCTTTTCCTTTGTAAAACTCTATCATGTTCTGCAAAGCCTAAAACAATTTTTCTCTACACGACAACTAAATTCAGCACCATGAATAACTTTAAGCATAAAAACTTTTCCAAAATTACTGGATTCGACATTAAATAACCCGTAAAGAGTTTAATATACTGAATCAAAGGTCTTTCATGCAACATTCATGGTTTATACCCAAAATTGGCAGAGGAGTTTGGTAGAATTCTCAAAGGTCAAATCGTTGAACTTTGACCCCTTAACAGGAAAATTTCTGGCCGAAAACGGATTAGATTTTCCCAAATGTCAGTACCTTGTATATCAAATTTCGAGTCTGTAGACTTAAAATTGACAGTTATTGCATAGGGAAATGTACACACACACACACACGTTCACTTTTATAGATATAAAGATTGCATTTAGTAGTTAACATCACTTTTTTTTTTTTTTTATAGATGTTATTTACTAAAATGAAGCCATACGATGAGCTTTATTTAACCAGTGTTGCCCAATTGGAGAGATATTGTCGGGTAAAGGGCAAGGGTATTACAGGCAGTGGGGAGAAACCATGATAATCTTCCTTACAATAACCTCAAAAGATAGTCAAGTTTACATTTTTTTTAAATAGAATTTTTAAATTTCCATATAGTTTTAACTAATTTTATTTTAGTTTCAATAAATTTTTGATTAATAATAAAAAATTTTTTTTTTTGTAATGTGCATGTATTATAAAAGTTACTTAACACACACACACACACACACACAAGTATGTAATATCTTGTTTGATAGTTGCATTAAGATACAGTTATTGATTTAATTTTTGTAGATGGTTTATTTTTCTTTCAAAATAAAATACGAGAGTGGCCATTTATTGTAAATCTAATAAATGGGGTTTTCACCTCAGTTCCTTCTTTTAGAAATGACTTTTTCTTGCTTAACAGATTCAAACATGTTTTTATTTCACTGCAGTTAAACCAGTCAAACAAGTTAACTCTGCCAGCCCTGAATTCCTGTGTCTTGTTATTACAAAACCTGACAACCGAACTGAATTCTATCACATTTTATTATTGAAGGATTTTTGACAATGTACTAAAATCAACTTTTGAGATATTTTCAAATGTTGTAGCATCAACATTTAAATATTTTAACATGGTTTTAATTCAAGCAAATCGTACAAATTTTGCTTGCCAAGTGTACTATGAACTACAAATTTGTCATGTAAATGACAGTTTAACCTTCTGCAAGGAGACATTTAAAAAAAAAATTCTTCCAATCCAAAGTGCCCCTTTTAATCTAGAGTTGGATTTTCCTTGCATTACAAACAGACTTTGTGTCTAACTGCACTCGTAGAGAGGACAAATAAATGGGGACGAAATATAAACAAAACTTTCAAGACTCTTTAGTCCAGGTTTTTAAAAACAAAACAAAAGAACACCCACTATTTTATACAAATTACCTGGGGTAATATCTACTAGGTGATGCTGGCAAAGTTTATAAGTTACTTTTTTTCCATGGTTTTACTCCAAGAATGATCTTTGTTATACCAAAGATGAGCTGGTTTGCTTCCACATCAACTTGATGAACTCTTATTTTGGGTGAGCCTTTTTGCCCGTTGTATGAGAATTCCTGCAAAGTTTACAACATTCATCCATGGATCTTATCATCCATGGATGTTAAAATGATTTGGCAATGGATCAATTCAGTTTTCATTTGCTGAAGTTGAATGCTGCTGAAAGATAGGGGAACAGAAGACACAAGACTGAGATAACTATATTGTATGATTAAATTGAACAATAATAAAGAAAAGTCCTTGCAAAACTGAGTGTATTTGCAGCTTTAGAAGTCACATTATAAAACATTTTCTTTTACAGCCAAGAAAAGACGGTTCATAGAATGTTCAAAGTTAGGTAGTTGCATTCAGATTACAGAGGTTTTTTTTTTCTTTGTTTTGTAGACTGAACAGCATCTCCTTAAAAAAAGAGTAAGGTTTGCATTCAGGAGAATCACTTTGGCTAATCAAACAGGGTTGCTTTTTTCATTATTGAATAGGAGGAATGTGTAAGAAAATTACTTATGGGAGTAAGTAAACACTTTTTTGTCGCCTGACAAAAGGAGGGTGGACCTGTAAATTCAGTTTTGTCCATCTGTCTGTCCAGTTTTCGCAATAACTACACCTTGGAATTTTTTAAAATTTTGCAAAAACATTAAACATGGTATGAGTAAAAAAAAAAAAAAAAAAAAAAAAAAAAGGTAACAGAACGGATTTTTGAGGAAAACACTAGTTGCTCCCCTAGGTGTGCCTTTCAGGTTAAAATGGCTAAAATTGACACTTTTGTGCTTATTAAAAAAAAATTGATGCCTTGGATTTTTATAAAACTTTTTGAAAAGTTGTAACTAGCTGATTTCTATATAATTTTGTTTGCCTATACTTCACGATAACTCTTGGGTGTGCCCAAGGGGCTCTTCTGGAGCTAATAAAAACACTCCATTTTTGTGACCATTTTACCAGATTTGTCCAAAATTTTCTGTGTATGTCTATTTAGCAGTTTTGCATGGTGCAGAACTCAAATTTACATACGTTAAGGCCTAAAACTGCACCGTTTGTTCATTTTCACCAGGATTTGACGTCCCCTGGGAACTTTGGAGGCTAAAAAGGGAGGAGGCAATGCTGAACTTGGTCATTTTTTTATGCCTTGTGCACTCACGAGGGGACCATGCATGCTTCACTTGTTTATATATAATATCTGCAATATAGTTTTCAAAACCAAAAATAACATTTTGTAAATTTTTTATACTGGCTCTATTTTCGTATGTGAACAACCAAGTTATTTCCCTTGGCTTATTGACTGTGTAGATGGTGCTACATTAGTGGTTTCATAGTAAATATTATCCCTAGTAATTTCGTCTACCGGCTGGATGGTGTAGACCATGACTGGAAATGATACTAAGCAAACAGCTTATGCTCAGATGTGAATGATTGACTACCAAAATATGGGGGTGAATTTTGTTGGTTTTACATACAACTGAACTGGGGAAGGACGAGGTAGATGATGTCTTTAAATTGTTATTTGGACTTTGTTTATTGTTGATTTAAATTCTTCAAAAGGAAGTTATTGAAAATGTTCTAAATTATCAGATTAGAAAATGTAGGTCAAATCTATAAAATAAAAACACTCCTGAACTACTGGAATGAAGCATTGCATCAATGTAGGTAACACACACACACACAAAGGACCATTCCAAAAGTAAATCTGCTTATTTTCTTTTTAAGTTGAAGAGCTATGAGTGGTCCCATTAAAATGAAAAACCTGTTGTACCTCATAATTTATTTTTCTACATATTCATCACCATTCTCAATGCACTTTCCCCATGAATTCAATGACGCATCTCTGCTTCTGATGTAGAGGTTGCTTTCTAGGAGTTTCACACGATCAATATCTGCAATATTATTGCTGTCTATAATATATATATATATATATATATATATATATATATATATATATATTCGTATTCCTGTCTGTTTGTTTTTTCACAAGTTGATTAATATATACTAAAGGTTCGCTACTTTACTCTTTCATTTATTTCTATATATAGTATGATTCTTGCAAAATATACAACAAGAGGCCACCTCATGTGCATATTGCATTAAGGAAAATCGATTTTACTAAATAGTGGTATGTTAATGTTTCTAGCAAGAGAATTGTTTTAATTATTCTATTTAAAATTATTTAATAAACTTTAAATCACAATTTAATTGATAATATATTTAATTTAATTTATTTGGAATTATTTCCGACATCGACTATTTTTTTTAAAGATGTAGAGTTGTCGCCCCCTAGAAACTTCATCAAATAAAATAATTTTGTAATCTCAGTAAGTTTCTAGCTTGAAAAAATAATTCTGTGTAGACAAAAATGGGGTTTTTAATATTCAAACAAAAAAAAAAAAACACTTACGAATAAACTGAAAAAATTTCATTTGTTTGTAATATTCTTGAAACTTTGACTGCTTCGAATTCAAACTTCAGCCACACTTTTAGAAACACCCCCCCAACACACACACACACACACACTCAACGAAAGCCCTTCTCCCTAAAAATAAAATAAAGCTAATTGAAAATATCCTTTATTTACGAAAAAAAAGAAAAATAGCCAGTGAATAAAGTGCTTTTCAAAAGAAAAAAAAAAAAAACGCATATTACGCACGCGTTTGGCTATATATTTTTTTTTTTCGGTCGTACGGGCACTCACTATTTTTATGGAAACAAAAGTTTTTATTTAATTTTTTTTGGGGGGGGGATTTTCTTTTTAACACACGGACAACAAAAAGTGCTAAATATCTGAAGAATAGTTTCTTCTCTTTGTATCCCTTCTGCCGAAATAGGGTATCACGGACTTTTTTTTTTTTTTTTTTTTTTTTGGATGATTACATTTACATGTTTTTATCCGTTCTTTTATTTTTGAAATAGTTGCTCATGATGAAAATGATTAATATCCTTAGGTGTGGTCAAACGGAACTTCATGCCAACCCGGGCAATGTCGGGTATCCATGCTAGTGTGTGTGTGTGTGTGTGTGTGTATATATATATATATATATATATATATATAGTAATCTAGATAGTATTTTATAGTTTACAAAGACTCAGTTTGGCTAGACATAGCAAGATTTGAAACCTGAACCCTAGTTGTGGTAATCGAAACTAAAAACACAAAAAAACTAACGTAAGGCAAATGAACGATGTCAAATGTAAAAATCTGAAAAAGAAAACAAAAACGAACGTTAAAACTTCTGAAAAATACCCCCCCCCCAAAAAAAAAACACGTGAAAAATGGCTTAAATAAGCCTGTTTCAATATTAAAATTTTTTTTTTTTTTTTTTTTTTAGTGATCACCACTTATCAAGGCCCGGAAGCCACTCAGGGATAAGGGTTATTGCAAGTACATTACGTTAGCGTGGAGATTTGATGAAGTGTTTACTTAAGGGGGCGCTTCATTAGGAATTTGTTTACATTGGACTTGAACACATCCAAGTTGTAGTCCGGAGGGAAGCAGGCAGACGGAACAGAGTTCCACAGGCGTGCAGTTCTAAGAAAGAAGCTTTGTTCATGGAATCCACGTTTTGATTTAGGCACAGATATAGAGTAGGGGAAATTTTTCACAGTGGATTCAGCTAGACGGGTGTTTTTCGTGAAAGATTGGCGAGGGGGGGGGCAGAGATTGGAGTTCAGACGAGCACCTGCCATGGAAATAACGATAAAACAAGGATAGGCGCGCAACGTCTCTTCTGTGGGAGAGAGGTTGCAGGGAAGAGAAAAGGGCATCCCCCACTAAGCCACAAAGTCTATTTTGTGCTCTGTCAAGGCAGGATAGGCTAGTTTTAGCAGCTCCTGCCCAGATATAGCAGCAGTATTCCATCCTTGGACGTACTTGGCTTTTATATAGATAGAGAATTGCACCAGTCGTAAGATATCTTCTGGAGCGGTAGAAGGATCCCACCATCTTTCCAGCGACCTTGGCAACAGATTTGATGTACGTGTTCCATTTCAGATCAGGAGTAAAGGTCAAACCCAGAAGCTTGTCAAAACACGGGGCCTCACCCAGATGAGAGCCATCCATCACAATTGATGCCAGCTGGGGATCAGAGCGTTGATGATGTAAGGATAGGAGTTTGGTTTTGGATGCATTAAAGGTAACCATCACATCTTCCCCCACTGAACCACGCGCTCGAGATCAGAGGAGAGAGAATCAGAGAGAACTTTGTCATTTACAGCCTTTGATGTGTTGCCGTAGATAGTCGTGTCATCAGCATAGATGTCAACGAATGATTTAAGTATGTGTTTAGGGAGGTCATTGATGTAGATCAGGAAGAGAGTTGGGCCCAGGATTGACCCCTGAGGGACTCCAGCATTTATATTGCAGGCCTCCGATTTTTGTCCATCTACCACTACTCTTATGAGCCTATCGGAGAGAAATGATTTAATGATTGAGAAAACATTTCCAGTTATACCGTAGCTGGAAATCTTGTGAAGTAGACCCTTATGCCATACCTTGTCGAAGGCCTTTGATATGTCAAGAACAATTGCCCTAGAAAGGAAGCCTTTGTCAAGAGATTCACTAATCCTGTGGGATATAACCGTCAGCACATCTGCGGTAGATCTTGCAGAGCGGAAACCGTATTGTTTGTCACTAAGAAGGTTATTCCTGCTGAAGTGGTTGACTATTTCTCTATTTAATAAAATTCTCCATGACACAACCGGAAGTCAGTGTTGAAATTAACCTAAATCACTCCGACAGTAACAATGACTTGCTAAAATGTTGGCAAAAAAATCGACCCCTCCTTGTACAAAATGGCAAAGTTTAGGGTGATGAAATTAATGTTTTGGGCTAATTTTTCGATATTTGTCGTCCGAGACGTCAAGATTCAAAATGATACCAATCTTGTCAGGATCTGTCGCCTCTATCAAAAGTTTTTGGGAGACATACAAACATACATACATACATTTAAACAGACAGGTGAGATTTATATCATAGAAGGGAGAGTGTGAGAAAACTTCTTTTTCACACAAATAGAATTTTATTTTTCACCTTGAAAAAAAAAAAAAAAAATCTGACCCACATGTTTCTCATTTCATGTGCCATAATTTGCATATTTTTTAATGTTATGAGCAAAAGAGCAGAATATCAACAGACACGCTATCATTATTATAATAGTCAATGATTATGAAAATCCTAGTAATATTTTTGTAAATGTCAAAAATAATTTTAAATTTATTTTATTAATCATTCTTTTTCTCTTTCTTTCTCCAGTGATTATGCTCCAAGAGCTGTTGTTCTCCGCAAAGGTCCAAATGGCTTTGGATTTGTATTACGTGGTGCCAAAGGTATGGATTTTTTATTTTGTTTTTCGTGTTTGTCTTAATGTTCCCTCCCTCTTTCCACTTCTCATTTCATTGTTGCTAAAGCTCTCAACCCACACAAGCTTTTCTTCCATCCATCAATACATAATATGAATGGTTTACTTAAGCTAGACTCATGTTCACCAAAATTTAATATATGCTGTCCCAATAAATATTTGTATAAAGATGTTCTGTTGTATCTACCCAGGTAAATTCAAAAGCTGTATTGTTCAATTGATTACTGACACTACTGTTTGCTTCATAAATATGCATGGAATTTTCAACTCTAATCTTTTCTAGATACCTATGTATGAATCTTCTGTTGGGTAACACCCTTCTCTTATGAAAGAATCTATTGATTAACCCAACCTGTCACTCTTTCCCACTCGCTCCAATCATTTTACATTTTTTTTACATTTTAATCATATTTACATTTTTTGGTGCTATGGAAGTATCAAGTGTTTTTCTTTTAGAATGTTTTTGGGATCAAGGTGGCATAATTGACCTCGGCAAATAACAAACGTTGTCTGAGGAATTAGGTCTGCATTTACCTTAAAAACTAATTTAAAATGTTTTATAGTGAGTCTCTAATTTGGGAGCTTTGGGAATCACCTCTTAGTGGCAGTTAATTCTAGATTTGCTATGTTGTTAAGCTTCCGTTTATGGAATTCTGTAATTTGTAGATTATTCATGTATAAAATAAATGAATCACATAATATATATATATATATATATATATATAGCTAATATAATGCCTAAAAAAGTATAAACAAAACACCCAGATCAAAACAAGGTCACCTTTTAGTACACAATGAAGGGTGATTTGCTCTTCAAATATAAACAACGGTGGAATACAAGTCAACCTAACTGTTGGCTGGTGAAAACAATTGATTGGTTAGCAAGTAAACTTAGTACCACATGCGTATATAAAAACAAATGGTAACATCAATTTCATGCATTAGTCTGACGAGTCCTCACAAGAATGTCACTCGGAAAATTCTGTGTAGCTTAATTGCCATATATATTTTCATAACTTAGTGGAGCTACCAACAGCTATTTAAAAAATTTTGCTTATTGTTTAATATTTTTCATTTTTATTACAAGTGTTTCGAGTATGGCTTCTTTCCGATATTATTTTAAGAAAAACATTTTAGTTTTATAAAGTCCTGTCATTTGGTGGGGGGGGGCACTCTGAAAGAATATTGTATATCTAATATATAAAAGGCTATATGTCTGTCTCCATATTTTCAAACTCTATCTTATCCGAAATTAAGTTGCAGAGCGGCGCTAGGAGCCTCAAATAATTGGATCTTTTATGACTATTCTTTTATGGGTCTTTAGCCAGCTAAAATAGTTTTCAGGGGTCAAAATTGAAAAAAAATCGTTATACATTTTTTACATTCATCTTTATTTTTAATTTTTAATCAGTTTGTGTGTTACGTTGATACAGTGATAACGTCACTAGCATTCAGTTTCGATTTTAACTGATGCTACCCAAATGCATTTTTTTTAAACTTTTGAAATCATGACTCTATAATAATATATACAAAATCTTTTAAACATTCATTTTAATTAATTCCTTATTAGTTTTTTTTCGTTTTTTTTATGGGATGATCATTTTTAGTTAACTATTACGTGTAATTATATTCATGCAGATATTCTATGATTTATACTTGCGTAATATTTGTGTAAAAGGGTTATAGTAAACACAAACCTCGTATATATATATATATATATATATATATATATATTATATATACAGTGTTTAAAAAATTTTGCCTACCAAACTCCTGTCAGTTTTTGGTCTACAGACATGAAACTAAATATATAGGGTATTCAAACCCATGCAAGTTTTATATTTGAGTTTTAGCAAGGGAAAATCTGTAAAAGTGTGAAAATTAAGAATGGAATTTGCCAGATGAAGTTCGAATGACGGCATTATGAATATGCATGCATAATGTAATTGCTATTGGCTCATGTTTTAATTTTTAACCTTGCCGCAAACATGTCTTCATAGTTCAGACATTACCGTCAAAGGAAAAAGTAAACCATAAGCTAAACGTTTGGGTTTTGATTCTCGTTGATGGCACACAAGTCATTTTTTTTTTTTTTTAACTCTTTAAATCATCACTATATATTAGGTCCAATATAATACAAAGTCTGCATTAATAAAATATATTTAAGCATATTTTACGATTGGGCAATGTCGTGTGTGTATGTATATATATATATATATATATATATATATATTTAATGAAATTCTGAAATGTTGTCGGATTATTCATTAAATGTAAGATTTGATCTAATGTTGAAGTGTCCATGTTTTATTCAATTTCATTGAAATTCAAATTCATCTTCCAAATATTTGTTGAAATAAAAATTTCTTAAACAATTATTTGCTAAAAACGAAAGTGATTTTATTTTCTAGATTATCTTTTCATAAAATGATGACCATTTATTATGAGCTGGTTGTATCCACCCGGCGTTGCTTTTAGTTTTAATTTTGTTTCACCCCGTCTTTTCTACTTTTTCTCTTAATTTCTTGTAAGAAAGTAAGGGTTTTTTTTCCGATAATTTAAGAATGGATTATTAAATTTTTGCAATAAAATCGACAGGACTTCTTACAAAATATTGAAATTTCAATCCCATAAATACTTGCATTTTTTTGTTCCTGTAACAACAAAGAAGGCATACAAAATAAACATTTTTCTGTTGCATGTCAGTCCGATTTCCTCCTTTTCGTAAAATTAAATTTTTATGAAAGTTAATTGAATTACTTAATTTTCTTTTTTTTTCTTCTACAAAATAAAGTTGAGCCGATTTTTCCCCTTAATTCAAACATTATAGGTCAGTAAATACAAACGATATATAGAATTCGACTGTGTTCAACCTTTATGCTGACTCTTGATGCGTGTTGTTGAAAAATATGTACCCATTTTGTTCACTTTCATTATTTTCTACATTTTCTCCAACTTGCCTGATTCTCTCAAAATAGGTGTATGCGTACAAAGTTCGAATAACTTTTACTCTCACACAAGAATGTACTACTACCGCGACTACAACCACCTTACACTGGGAAATCTTCATAGGATACTTTTTCTTCATACCACCATCATTATTTCATCTATTCTAGCTTGTTAGTGACTCTTTTCTGCAATGCATTTTTTTGATGGAAATCGCCCCAGACAGGACCTGAAGCTACTTGATGTCAGATGCTAAAAAAGTAGTACTTTCGGCAAAAAATTTGCCAATAAGTGTTAGATGGAATAAATTCTGACCTAGAAAAAATTTTTCCCTTTGTCAGAAAAATCACTCGTGGAATGTGAGGACTAAAGGAATAAGAAAAGCAATAGTAACGTGGTTGCTGAGAGTAAACCGAAGATCTACTTTCTACTCTTCTTATTGCTCTCTTCTGCTTTTGGAATGCTTTGATTAGCTATTCTAGAGATTTAAGGTGGTATACTAAGGCTATTGAGCAACCAACCGCCAGCCCTAAAAAAAACAACTTTTTTTTTCAATCAAAATTGCAGCAAGTACTCGTGCGAGTGCAAAAAAAAAAAAAAAAAAAAAAAAATTAACTGCAGTAGCCAGGATTGAACCTGTAACACGGAAGAGGAAAAGGTGAAAAAGTTAACACGTTAGCTGTCTTGGGCATGGCAACTTATGACGTCACGGGCCTTTGAAATAAGGTTTTATAAATGTATGTTGAGATCGGTAGGCATATGACTTGCAAAAAAATTTTGACGCAAAAACTGACCTCTCCTGGCAAGCACAAAAATAATCTTTTTGGTTAATTTTTTTTACATATTTTTTATCAGAGAGATTGATCTTTCTAACGATTCTGATTATGGCATAGTTCGATGCGTCTGTCAAGTTTTTGGCAGACACACATACATACACCCACATACAAACTAACACATTTTCCCTTTTATATATTAGATTCCAGAATTGACTAAATGACAGATTTTCCACACTAACGTAATATACTTGCAATAACCCTTATCCCTGAGTGGCTTCCGGGCCTTGATAAGTGGTGATCACTGTGTAAAAAAAAAAAAAAAAAAAATTATTGTTCATTATTCATGACTGTTTGCATACATTTTTAAAACTTTCTTCCTCTATTTTTTTTCCTTATTTTATATTTTTCCCTGGGCAACACCAAAACATGGCTAAATCAAATTTTAATCATCTAAATTACTTAGATTGAAATGAGTTTTTTTTTTCTTTTTTCCAAATTGATACTCTAATACTTTATTAAATAAAATCATTTCATCTATAATATAAATCTCACGTGTTTGTTTAAATGTATGTCTAAAACTTTCGATAGAGGCGATGGATTTTCACAAAATCGGTAACCTTTTGAAGCTCGACCCTTCAGACGACAAATGTCGAAAAATTGTCCAAAAACGTTAATTCCTTCACCCTCAACTTGGCACTTTTCTACAGGGAGGGGTCGCTTTTTTCGTCGATGTTTTTGAAAGTCATCGCCTCTTTTCGATTGTCTAGCCTTAATTTAAACTTACGCCACTTCCAATTTGGCAATCGGTACAACAGCAAAGACGTCACTTTTTTTTTTTACTTTTCCTCCTTTACGGTACGGGTTTGAGCCTGCCTGCCTACTACCATTTTTATTTTTTTTTTTTTTTTTTTAATTTATTTTATTTTTTTTTGCTCCAAACACTCAGGTTAGTAATTGAATAAAATTGTTTAAAATATTGGTATCCTTTAAAAGAAAATTACTTTTAAAGTTATGCTACGAATGTAAATTGTCACAGACGAGATGTTCTGACAATATTCGTATATAGATATATTCCATCTCGACTCCTCCTTTTAAAAGTGGAGTTTCTTTTCTCGTTTAACGGATTCAAACATGTTTTTACTGCAGCCAAAAAACAAAAAAACCAGTCAAACCAGTCGCCCTCCATTCCTATGTCTTGTTATTACAAAGCCTAACAACCAAACTTTATCTGATTACTTTATTATAAAAAATTACTTGATTTTTTTTTTTTTAATTTTTTTTTTTTAATAATGATTTTAAGAGCAATTTTTATTTTCATGTGAGAATTATGATTTCAAGTATTAAATGTTAAAATACAACAAAAACTTATTTAGTTTAAGATTATTTTATTTGTTTTATTGTTGTATAAGCTGTGACCGTACTACCACTTCCTCCTATTCAAACAGGTTTTAAAGTACAAAAATGTTTGACTTCAATAAATGCACCATTTTATATATTATTTTTATTAGTATTACATTTTCATGGGATAAATTTCTTTTATTTTTTTCTAAACATCTTTAAATCCTTTCTCATCAGTAGTTGGCTATAGAAAAAAAAATATTGCATGACTAACAGTTCGTGATGCTTCTAAAATTAGTTGATTTACTTCGTATATGAGTTATATTTAATTCAGACATTTATGATTGGTAAAGGAATTGCTTTCTAAGTAGATAGTCTCACAAGAGGACCTCCCCCTCCCATTGATCATGTATAAAATGTGAAAAAAATTTTTTTTTTCTAATCATATATTTCAAATTAAATTAAAACAAAAACAAAGAAACCTATTTATGCATAGAACCCAACCAGTTGTGCACTACATGGTGGAACGATAAAGTTGTCGCCCTAAAGAAAACATTACAACTTTACTTTAAAACTTTTATTGAAAAAAATCAATTCAGGTAACTTGATTATGTAGTAGAGCTGGCATCTATTCGATGTAGCCGCCTTCAGCCTTAATCATTGCCTCGATACCAGTCCGGAACTGTGAGCATGTCATTTCTACAAGGGTCGGCAGTAGCTCAGCGATATCGGCGATGAGGTTGGCTTTGTTGTTGTGAGAGGTCATGTTGGTGATGTTCTCGACGTATGACCAAACAAAATAGTCCAGCGTGTTCAGATCATCTACAAAGTAGTACAGCAGGTTCAGGTTGGGGGAGGAGGTAAGGCCAGTGAGAGAAGGGTACAAAGTCGTAGCACTCTTTCTGAAGCCATGCCTGGGTCTCTTTGGACTTGTAGGCCAGCACCAAGTCCTGCTGCCACACCCAGGCTCTGCCAGCAGCCACCTGATTTCACCAGGAGATTATCACACTCTTCAGCATAACCAGGTACACTTTGGTATTGACTTTCAAAACAACTGGGCATGTCTCTGTTATTCGTGGCAATCCAACAATGGATTTTGAGAGTGCTGGCAATGGTCCTGTTGTCATAACTTGGATCAGTAGAGAGCATGAGTTGTACAGCAGCGCATCTCCAATCTTGCTTGTTGAACATTGTGTAAATTTCAGGCATGATAGAAGGCTTCTATCGCTCTTCAGATTGGTGACCAACTAGTAAATGGTCTGCAACAAGAAAAGAAAAGTGGTTTTCATCAAACTGAAATGGAAACCTGTCTTTTTTAGGGCAATAATCTTATTGTTCCACTCTGTATATTCAGAAATTTTAATGTGTAAAGTAAATTAGTTGTATTCTATGCATATAAATGGATTTAATATAGCATTATTATTATATTCAGAAACTCTAAAAAGTAACGGATGGTGTGTTTTATTACACGTGTGAAAAGTGTAACTACAGTAGAAGAAAAATTAATACAGCAATGCAAAACACATGTTTTAAGATTCACTTTTAGAAGAAAAGTAAAACAAAAGAATTACACTAAAACTATAGACAAATTAAGTAATACAATATCTGCTCTATCCATTTCATGAATAATGAACTTACCCAGAGAGTATAAATATAATTACATCTAAGCATCAATGTAGTGATGTATGGCAGCGGTCATGTACGCAAGCATTCAAGGGTGGTGTGTGCGTATTGTAAAAAAAAGTCAAGACACTCAAAACCCGACCAATAGGAAATGGAAAGGTGACAAATGCAAACTAAGACACGGTTGAATTTGAGCATATAAAAAAGCCGGTATTTCTTTCATTGGTGAGAACTTTCTTTTTACTCAGAGTCGGTTCAACATACGGTTAATTCATGTGTCGGTGGAAAGAAAGATAGATTTTCTATGAACAAAAGGATTGTCGTTTTTGCACATTGCAAGCTGAAGAAAAACTTTTTTTTTTTTTTTTTGCACGAACATTTAATGGTATTTTGCAATTCAAAGAAAAATTTTAACTTCAACACTTCAAGCTATTTTGGGCGTTATCATGGTGAAAATACAATTAAGCAGCAACATGGTGAAACCATTTACTGATGAGGGAGACGTGATATGGTTGAAGAGGTCAAGGTTGGTAGCGAGACTTCAAAAGGTAGATGATGTGGCAAGCTTACTGCCATTGTATCTGGAAGGGGATGCATTGGCTCTCTACTTAGAGATTGACCAACTAGATGTTGAATGGATAGACTTAATTAAAGAAGGCATTTATGGATGGTGTTTTCACAGCCTTTAGGAAGTTAACCATGATGAAATGGGTTATCGAGCAGGTGAACGTTTATACGGACAATATCAGATGGTTGGACTTGCTGGTTTCAAGGGAATCTGACTAGAAAAACTTGCCAAACTGGTTTTTGTCACAGAGTTCCCTGGTGCCATTTCCATTGAACTCCAGCAGGCACCAAAAATTGAGACTCTAACCATGGGAGACCTACTAGCAAGAGCAAGGGTGCTGATGTTAACCAGGGATGAAAATCATCACGTGGTGAAATTGTGGTGACATGATCGATCTCTACAAGTACATCCATGGGATCTATGATACAAGAAAGCTGTCTTTTCAGATCGCCGAAAACGGCGCAACCAAGGGGGACAGTCTCAAAATCGTAAAAAAACACTGTAGGCTAGATGTCCGCTAAGGGACCTTCTCACAGAGGGTTCGCAACACATGATCTCTCAGATGCAGTTGTACGAGCACAAATGGTAAACGCATTCAAAAGCAGACTTGACGCTCATTGGAGATTGCTGCCAAGTTTATATTGTCCATCCTCCTAAATGGAAGTGCTAATTCCTGGGTTTCTGTGTCAAGCATGCCACAAAGTTGTCTAGGAAATTTTTCCCTTGGAACCATGAACAGGTCCAAAATGGACCTCAAATATCTATGACTGACTTTGACAAAGTGGTTGCAGCTGTGAGTCCATCCAATGGTAAATATTCAGTTCCTACCGGGAATAGCCCTGACACAGAATTAAACTGTTACAGATGCGACCACAAGAGTCACACAGCGAGAGATTGCTGAAAAAGTGGAACCCATTGCTACCGATGCAGCAAGGTTGGACACTGGGCCCAGGATTGTTTGGGGAAACGAACAAGGAAATCAGGCATCAGCCCCAGACTACTCCCCCACCTAGATGTAAGTGCGCGGCATTCCTGGAAATTGTCATCTACATTGATGGAATGTGGTATTTGGCATTAATTGCCACAGGATGCTCGCATACAATAATAGATGCGAATCGATTTCAACAAATGACTGTGACTGTTAAGATTGATGCTCTGGTGGTGCATGGTAAACCACTGGGATATGATCTATAGAGATCGATGCTATAAACGCACTGTTGGATCTACGAGTGCAGTCGGGATCAGCGTTGGGAAACTTTTTTTTTTTTTTTTTTTTTTTTTTTTTACAAGGTGGTCACCATTTATCAAGGCTTGGAAGCCACTCGAGATAAGGATTATTGCGTGTACAGTACGTTAATGTTGAGATGTGATAAAGTGCCTACTTAAGGGGGCAGTTCATCAGGAATTTGTTTATGCCTCCATGTGTTAAATCTCCATGTATGCGGTTATCTCCATCAGTGAACTGGGCCTTATCTCAACATATGTACCATCAGAAACGAGCATGGATTGTGGCATGGAAATGGGCAGATAACTACCCACCTGAAGGACTGCGTAACAGTGCCAGATTATCGAGTGGCTGCTGAACTTCGACTAGATTATGATCAAGAACTTCGAGCATGGATGAACAAGGGTTGGCTTGTGCCATACCCGGAAGAAAGACTCTGACCTCTCAAGGGATCAATTCCATTGATGGCCATGATGCAGCAGAATAGGCAAAGATGTGGCCAGTGAGTAGCACCAAAAAGGGGCAAATGTGTCACTGCTTGATCTCCAAGTATGAGTCCACAAAACAGTGGCCATACCAGACGGTAGAGGTCGATGGAAATAGATACTGTCTGACACGTTTGGGGTTTGACTTGAATGTGGCTCCCCTCATTATGAAGGCTATCATAGCAAGAAGCAGTGGAATGTGCGACGTTGGCTTATATCTATGATATCTTCGTTGAAGACGTTGTCTGCATCTTGAGTTTGGTAACATTTAGCTTGATTTGGGCTAGAATGCAAGGACTTGGAATGGCTTGGGGATGGCACACGCATGCTGGGACTGACAGTCTTAAGAGAGCATGGTGTCCTGTGCTGGAAATGAGGGAACACAATCCCAGAAATTTCTAATATCATAACACGACAGACTGTATTTTCCTTGGGTGGAAAGCTCATAGGGCACGTCCCAGTATTGCATGGCTGTGTGTGGCATGCGGAGTAATAACGAGAAGAGCCTGTTCAAAACAGCTAGAATGACAAGGTAACAGATTCCTGGCATATAATGTGCGAGACTGGATGCAGTACAGCAGAATGATCCAGCTTGTGGAGACTGTTGCATGGACAGCTGGGAACTGAACGTATGGGTTGATGCACTAGCAACTGGAAAGACCTGGAACTGTGGTGGAGGACGCTTGTTGACTATGACCTGAGAACAATGCGCAGCATATTAATCCAGCCAAATTTGATACCATATTAAGTGGAATTAACTTGTCACTCCAATGACAGACCAAAGTGCTGCATATTAAGACACTCTGCATGTTTACACCACTGTGTTACACGCTCAGCAGGAACGCGTGATTTCACACCAAGACTGCGAGTGAGATGCTCATTAGAAGATGACTAAATACCCTGAGAAAATTGAAGGAATATGAGCTCTCAATAGATGTGACATTGGTTATGCCAATTCACAACATGGCCGATCAAGTGATACGCATACCACAATGATGGTTCAGTGCCATGAAGAAAGATGTGAGACCCAAGCCACTGACCGGTGCAGTGCACGTTACTAAGCAGGACACAGCCCAGATCCTGGCCATTCACAGAAACAGTGCACATCCAGGAGTGTAATGCACTGCTTATTTTGCCTGAAGAATTTGCCCTATGATGACAAAAGCAGCAGTCAGATTGGCAATACGGATGTGTGTGGAATGCTAATCTATAAATCCAGCGCCAGTTCACTGGAAGAAAGGAAAACTGGAGGTGAGTAGTGATTGGCAATGGTTGGGAATAGACATTACACACTACGGTGCTTACCATTTCCTAACTACTACAGATTGTGGCCCGTTGCGGTTTTTAGTGTGGAGGCAATTAACACTGTAGGACTTTGCAACTATAATTCGCCAACTGGAAGTGGTCTTTTTTTGAATGTGGCCCACCTCACAAACTACTGGCAGATAATGACACCGCTTTCCACAACAAAGAATTCAGGACATTTGTAGATGAATGGGGTGTGAACTTGAGATTTCGCTGTGCACATGCCCCGGCTGGGAATGTCATAGCAGAGCGATGCCATCACACTATGAAACGGATCATAGTAAGAATGCACTGCTCCATACCAGAGGCAGTGTACTGGTACAACTTGACTCCAAAAGATGACGAGTCATCTTTGACCTCACTAGCCAATGCTATATACTGGTATAAGGTCTAGGTGAAAGTAATCGATATTATGCCACCAATAGCATAATCCCTACCAAATTGGAGACTGTGTGGGTGAAGACACCAGAGAGTCAGTGTACCACAAGATTTGGCCAGGGTCGGGTAACCAAAATAATTAGTCCACAGTCTGTCTTGGTGAATGGGATGCTCTGAGCCCCCGATACAGTGTACTCTCATCAGAAGATTCCGACAGCACATCTTTGGAGAGGAGGTCAGAAAGTCTGATACCCGACGATGAAACAAACTCAGAAGATGGTCATGAAGCAGGAGTAGAGAATGCGCACACACCTGATTAAGCTCACGGTTCTGGAGAAGTCCCACAGTTGCAAAGAAGCACTTGACAAAGACGACCACCACTGGAATTCAGCCTGTGTGATCATGAGATCAGGAAGGAGTATAACAATGGTTATGGAAACAAGCGTCCAAGGGTGGTATGTGTGTATTGTAAAAAGTCACTGACACTTTAACTTGAAACCCGACTGATAGTAAACGAATGGGTGACATATACAAATTAAGACGTGGTTGAATTTGAGCATATATAAAAAGCTGGTATTTCTTTCATTGGTGCGAACATTTTTTTGTTGACTCTGAGTCGTTTGAACGTACGGTTAATTTGCATGTTGATGAGAAGAAAGACGGATTTTCTACAATGTCGAAACAGGAAAAGAAAAAGGATTGTTTTTGCATGTACCAAGAACATTGCAAGCTGAAGACAAACTTTATTTTTGCAAAAACATTTAACAGTATTTGGCAGTTAAAAAGAAAACTTTCACTTCAACACTTTAGTAGGCTCCAGAATCATGGCGTGTACTTCTGTAACAAACTTTTGGTAATACATTTTTTGTTAATTATACCAATGTGTTTGTTTTAATTATAACTGGTCTTGCCAGTGACAAGAGATTCAAAATTTGCGCCATTACAACACTGGCAATAAGGAAAAAGAAAAGATTTCATGAGAGGTCAATCCTAAGAGAAAAAAATATTGGCTTAAAAGGGGGAGGGAGTAAGATACTCTATCAGTTTTAGGAATAATGGATTTACTTAAGACTATAAATATAATTACATCTAAACATCGATGCAGCAATTTGTGGCAGTTACGGCTCCAGAATCATGATGCATACCCTTGCAAAATATTTTTGCTAAAACACTTTAACTATATCAATACAATAATAGAAACTAACATGCAATGAATACAGTTTTACTTTCATTGACATTGTCATCCATTGAGATGGTTTATATGAACACCATTTTTGTGGCATGTGATTTTATGAAGTTCTCATTTGGTGATTATTTTATAGTAGGCCCACAAGACTTTCAGCCGTCACCCTGTATAGTGTTTGAATAAATGAAATTTAAAATAAATACCTATGTTTGCATTTTATAACAAGATTTGAGGATAAACATTTTTTTGCCACTTTGTAGATTGTCTAACCTAAAGAATCCCATGGTCCAAAGATTTTATATAATATTTTAAACAAAAAAAAAAAAAAATGCTAATTAGATTAACATTTTTTTTCAACGATAGAAAACAAAAGAATAGTAAACTCAGTATTGATTTAAAATTTTTTTTTTTAACAAGGGAGTCACCACTTATCAAAGCTCAAAGGCTACCCGAGGATAAATGTTAATAAGTGTACAGTAGTCAACTGGACAACAGCATAGTAATCGCTAGTAGTGGAAATTGGGTCTAATTTGATTATTTAAGGGGATGACTCACCAAGAACTTGTTTACATTGGACTTGAAGATAACCATACTATAGTCAGCTGGGAAGCAGGCCAGCAGAGCAGTTCCACAGGTGCGCAGTTCTGGGAAAGCTTTGTTCATAGAATTTGTATTTAGATATTTAAATGTAGGCACAAATAATGAGTGGGGCCAGCAACACATGGTCTATCATTCCGGCAACAGCACAATGAAAAAAAAAAATGTATATTCGATGAAATCCTTACAAGGCATGTAAAAATAAATAAATAAAAAAATCAAAGGAACAAATTCCTTCTGCTTGAAAGACATCCAATGGTGAGGCCCCATTTGTGGGGTTGTGGGGAATGAGGAGTTCCTCTAAGTTACCATTGCTCCCAGGTCCATTTCAGCCTGGAGCAATAATACCTGATAGGACATCTGGTGCCACAAGATTAGGCTGTCTGGTACATTTAGCGTTAGGAAGTCAGTCTTTTTTCTTTGCAAAACTCAATGATAGTCTTTAACAAAACAATTAAACCAAACTCCAGGAATAAAATTTTTGAAGATATAGAGAATCTGAAGCACAATTTTTTTTTTTTCCAAATTACTGGATTGGCATTAAATGACCCCCAAATGGTTGATATGCTGTTAAACTAACCCAACCAACCAATCTTCTGCTAGTACAGATCAGAGAATTGTGAATATTTAAATGAAAATGTAACTCGTAAAACTCAAAATAAGTCAACCCGAGAACAATATTAAATATCTCTTGGCAAAATCATCCCACGAAGCAGCAACTTTATGGCAAACTACCTGCCATATCTAATACCATCAGAGAAAGACGCCTACAATTTGCCGGTCATTGTCTGAGGAGCAAGCATGAATTGGTGAGTGATGTATTGCTATGGACTCTACGACACGGACACGCAAGCAGAGGAGGACGACGACCTAGATCCACGTACATCCAACAAATAGCACACGATGCCAACTGTGAACCTGAAGATCTGAGGCAACTGATGGAAGACAGGAAACTCTGGAGAGGAAGAGTCACATTGGTCCGGGTAAGGAGCCTGTCATGATGATGATGAAAACTCGAGATTTTAAAGCAGTCATCTGTTTAGCGAATTGATGCAAACAAAACTATCGGAAAAATTCCACTTAGAATTAACATTTTTACATTTATTCACATGTGATGGAATGGGTTGTTGGATTCACTTATGTGTTGAGAGATGTGCGCCTTATTGTGAGGATGTCATTGAATATATTTACTTGTCTATTAGTCAGGCGAAGATATATTATATAACATATCAGTGGTTCATCTGTCAAAACAATTATCTGATCATGCTAGAGTTGATGGATGACTTGTACTGGGAGTTTGTTTAAAGTCAAGCAGCTTGCGTAGAGCCAGCCTGGCTTACTCTCAAGCTAATCAGCAGACAGGGTTGAGACATCTGAAGGCAAAGAGTTGCTGAAAGTGTTGATGTCCTCCTACATACAGCGCCTGGTATTACCAAATGGTCACCTATTTGGTTCAACGTTGCTTAACTTCGGTGATCTAATAGAAACCGGTGTGTCAATTGTATATAACATGTAATCTACATAAGTATAAAACTCACTGTCTGTGCATCTATTTTTTCAAAGTGCATCTCATCTTAGACACAAGGTCACAGAGCAATGTGAATTGGGTCAAATGATTGCATATTTTTTGTGGACCATTATTTTGCATATATAAAATCTGGTAAAAGTAGCTGCTAAAAGGTTAAAATTGAAAAAATTGGAACATAGCAGACATAAGTTGACTTGAAATGCTCTTGTATGCATGCGCAAATATACATTCATTTGTTTAAGTTGGTTCATTTTTAACTATTTTTTATTCTTTTGAAGATAGCTAAAATGGTAATGACTAAGGCTGACATGCTGAACGTTTTCATTTTGATTCTTGCTGATAGCACCCAAGTTATTTTTATTTTATTTTTTAATTTTTGAAATCATTGGGTACAATATAATAATACAGAATTGCCACTAAAATAATAAATACAAAATCTGCACAAATTTAAATATCATATTTAAGCATATTTTATGACCGGGCAATGGTGAGTGTCCTGCTAATAAAATATAATTTACACTAAAATTACTCTTATTCAATTAACACACGGACATTTTCAACATTCGTCATGCAAAACACAACGAGCCAACCTAACCGTCATGTTTTTTAATTGTTTAAAAATTCTTTTCTTGTAAAATTCTAATTACATATTTACCTCAAGATATTTGTCTGGAATCTTGACATTGAAACCTCTCTCATTTTTGTTGTCTCGACAGGTGATTCTCCAGGTTTTCGGCCCCCACCAACTGATGCCCCTGCTATGCAATATCTTGATACAGTGGATAAAGGCAGTGTGGCTGATAAAGCAGGACTTAAAGGAGGAGATTTTATTTTAGAGGTAAACTTTAACCATCCTTTTTTTTTTTTTTTTTTTTTTTTTTTTTCTCAAAGGAGTCACCACGTTTCAAGGTCCGGAGGCTATTCGAGTATAAAGGTTAATGGGTGTACAGTAGTCAAGGGACAATATTGTAGTCATTGTTAGAAGAGAAAATTTGGTAAATTGGATTACTTAAGGGGATGACTCATCAAAAAATTTTTGTTGGGACTTGAAGACGACTATATTGTAGTCGGTTGAAAAGCAGGAAAATGGAAGAGAGTTTCACAGGTGAGCAGTTCTAAGAAAGAAACTTTGTTCATGGAATCTACATTTAGGTTTAGGCACAGATAAAAAAAAAAATGGGGGAAATTGATAGTTTCAACTAGACCAGTGTTTTTCGTGAAAGTCAGGCAAGGGAGTACCATAGATTGGAGCTCAGACAAGCACTTGCCATGAAAATAATGATAAAGCAGAAACAAGCTCGCAATGTCTCTTCTGTTGCAGGGAAAAGAAAAGGGGCATACCCCCCCCTCCACACTAAGCTACGAAGTCTATTTTGAACTCTGTTAAGGCAGGATAAGCTTCTTCTGTTGCCATATCTGGGCAGGAGCTGCTAGTACTCCATCCTTGGATATACTTGGCTCTTATACAGGTAGAGAATTGCATCAGCAGTGAGATATCTACTGGAGTGGTTGAATGATCCCACCATTTTTCCAGCGACTTTGGCAACAGATTTGATGTACATGTTCCATTTTAGATCAGGAGTAAAGGTCAGACCCAGAAGTTTGTCAAAACCTGGAGCCTCAAGACGAGAGCCATTCATTTCAATTGATGCTAGATGAGAATCAGAACATTGATGATGTAAAGATAGAATTTTGACTTTAGATGCATTAAAATTAACCAGCCACCTCTTTCCCCATTGCACCATGTGCTCAAGATAAGAGGAGAGAGAACTTGGTCGTTTACAGTCTTTAAAGTGTTGCCATAGATAATAGTGTCATCAGCATAAATGTGTACGAATGAATGTGATTTGGGAAATCATTGATGTAGATCAGGAAGAGTTGTGCGGCCCAGGATGGACTCCAGCATTAGTACTATAAGCTTCTGGTTTCTGCCCATCAACTACTCTTATGAATCTATTAGAGAGAAATGATTTAATAATCAAAGGCATTTTCAGCTATAGTATACCTAGTATGGAGATTTTGTGGAATAGACCTTTCATACCCTATCAAAGGCCTTTGATATGTCGAGCAATTGCCCTCGAGAATTTTTTTTTTTTTTTTTTTTTTTTTTTTTTTTCTTAGGCTTCTTGCTCCTCTGAGCTGCTTGCATAATTAAGGGAATGGTGCAGGAATAAAAAAAGAAAATTTGATGAAAAAGAAAGACCAAGAAGTTTCAATTTAGTAGAACTAATTATAAAAATTTCAGGAAGAAAAGAGACCTGCTTACATTGAGATGTGAGCTGAGTTTTAACATTTATTAAGCCATTTTGTACCCTAATCAACAATTGAATGCAGATCAACTTCTAGATTAGTTGAATATTTCAACAGATATGAGAGAGATAAGCAAGAAGCAACACCAGAAGAGAGCATAGTATCATCAGCATAGATGTTAAAAAATGTAATAAATTTTTATCATTTAAGACTCTAATAGGACTTAACTCTGCAAAATGATAGGTTTTCTATACATAACGAATATATATATATATATATATATATATAAAACTTCAGTTGTGTAAGCTACATTATTCTTCCCCTCCCTTTTTCCCATAGTGCATTCAAGTATGGGGTGGTGGTCCTATCTTTTGCATATATCAGATATTAAATGCTATTAACTTTTCTTGGGATGTGTATTAAACTAGTAATTATATGTAACTGCAATTTTTTATTTTTTTTGCATTATTGGCTTTAATTTTATGATCCAAAGGTCTCTTATTTCCAATTGGACCAATTATGAAATCTCAAATCTTTTCTCAGTTGTTATGAAAAAACTAAAAATATTTTATTTTATATTTTATTTTTTTTTTTTTTTTTACACTTATTCACTCACAAACAAGACATTTTGCCATTTGAATGTAAGGGGGACCATATCTACACGGACTACTATGTAGAGATTTGAGAAGTGAAGTTTCTGTTTGCATTACATTTAAATTTCAACATGTTAGTACAGTCAAGGAAACGGGGAAGGAATTCTAAAATTCAACAGTTCAAGAGAAGAAACTATTAGAGTAGAAGCTTTCTGGCATCTAGGGCCCTCTACAGTGTAGTTTTATTTGGTAATATAAAATATATATATAGTCATCCACGTACAGTACTGTTTCGCTGTTTCACAGCTCATCAGTGCAGCTAGACAGGCAACTACCTCAAGCCAGGATATATATATATATATATACACATATATACTAGCAAAAGTACCCGTCCTTGACTGGTTCAAAAATAGCCTACAGAAAATGGACTCTGATTTATGAAAGTATGATACGTTATGAAAAGGAAGGGTTGTAAAGAGATAGCTTCGAATTGGGGGGTATCAAAACCAAAGCAAAATATGATGAAAGTAAAAATAAAATAGATAAACCCCATAATTTATTATACCATACCTGTTCACACTGAAACACTTATCACAATATTCTGTGGATCTATATTAAAAAACCTTGTTAAACTTTGACATATTTCCATTTTATGGAGGTCAGGCGCAAACGAACACCCCATAATTTTATTATACCATATTTCTTCAAACTGAAACGTGATTATCAAAGTATACTTACGCAGATAGATATGAAAAGTCTTTATTAAAGTTTGTGCCTATTTCCATTCTATGGAGGCCAGGCGCGAATGCAGACCCCACAATTTTATTATACCATCCCTATTTAAGTTAAAACATACTTATCAAAGTATTCTTATGTACATCTATATCAAAAACGCTTGTAAACGTTTTTTTTTTTTTAATTTTTAAATTTTTTATTTCTATACTTTGTGGACCAGGCGTGAACGCAGACCCCACAATTTTAATGAACCACCGTTTTGCAGGATCAAACCTACCCATTCCTGTGTCTCGATACATCTATCATATGTAATCAGTTTTTTTTAAAATAGTCAACCATATAGGAGCCTATTCATGACCACACACACACACACACATTCAGCTTTATATTATAGATATATAATTATTTTTTTTAAGCAAATTATTTATCCAAAATAAGGAATAATCTTCTGTTTGAAAAAAAAGGGTCAGTTCCTTTTTCACAGTTATTCATTTTTAGAATATTAAACTGAATTTCTCTTTCTTCAGATAAATGGACAAAATGTGACTCGAGCTTCCCATGAGTATGTGGTCAGCCTTATAAAATCCTCGGGCCATTCCCTCACCATGAACGTCCTTACTGTGAAACCAACAGAACGTGATCAGAATTGGTATGTACATCAAGATGGATCTATGACGCTCCCACATCGTCGGAAACAAGGTAAACTTCAAATTATATACAATAAAAATGTTTTCCATATTACTGTGTAAGATTATTTTTATGTGTGCTGTGTATGACGTGGCATTTAATACAATCTGGAAAGAAATTAATTTTATGGTTGTGTTATGAAATAGAATAAACAAGTTTATTTAATTTTTTTTAATTTTTTTTTCTTTTTTTTTTTTTTTTTTTAAGAAACCAGATCATGGAGTTCTAGATAAAATGCTTTGTCAGTGTGTTAAAGGCTGATCTCAAAAGCTCAAGTCAACTTCAGAAATTCAAAGAAATATTTTCATGCATAGTTAAACAAACAAAAATTGCGACATTTGGTGTTGCCACTTTAAAATATATAATTTCAAAGTTAATTTTATTCTGTTTTTATTCAATTTTTATTAGATTTTTTTTTTTTCGTGCTTTTTCTGTTTTGAACAGTTAAAGCACCATAGAGATTCCAAAAGAAAGCAAAAAAATGTTCTACGTTAATTTAATATAATATGTATATTCAGTGTAAAATGGCTTGCATATAATTTTTAAATTCATTCAAAGGTGAAACCTCAATTTTTGAGCTTCAGAGACTATAGAGCCACTCCTTAGTTTCCAATTACTCCCAGATTCCCAGATATTCCATATCGTAACCTGAAAGAAACATATCCTAGGGCCACTGTATGTGTGTGTATGTATGTATGTATGTATATATATATATATATATATATATATATATATATATATATGCCTACAACACAAATTAATCTCCAAACCATATATTATGTTCATATATTACATAAATTCTATAATTTGTCATTTTTAAAAAATAGGAAATAATCTTCAAGCAATTTTTTTTTTCCCCCCCAAATAAAAATTCTTTGTCTCTCTATAAAATCTTGTTTGGTAACAATCTATTTTTCATCTCTTCAGCTCCCGAACCACCACGCAGAGATCCCAAAACGTCCTTATCATTTAGTAAGGCTAAATCAAAATCTTTTGCTGAAGGAATGGCTGAAATCGGTAAGTAAATTCAATAAAATTTATAAAATATGAAACGACTCTGTGTGTCTGTATATTTCTGGTCGAAATAATTTTGATAATCACTGAATTCTTTTATGATTTCATTGATGATTTATTAGAAATCAAAATACATTAATGTAAAATTAAAATGACATTTTTTAAATTACGTTAAAAAAATAATTTAGTTATGAAATTAAATTCACCAGAATTAATTTCCGTTTCTTTATAAATAAGTCAGCCATTATGTTTTTTATAATTGAAAAAAAAAATTACTTTTGCGACCTTTCCAGACATGCAGAAATTTTAAACTGTTGAATTGAAAATATTTAGCAAATCATCTATTAAAAAAGATGAACGTTTTGGAAGTTATATCTAACTTAGAATAGATATGGAAACATTATCACAACAAAATGAGTTGGAGTATTATAAAAAAAAAAATTTGGTTAAATTAATATGATTACCATCCTTTATGAGTATCCTTTAATTATGAACTGATCTTGGGAAATAGTCTGTCCAATGCCAGTTTCGCTTAGGAATAATAGGTCTGGTTTAGTCTCCTGTAATTGGATTTACACCTCTGGAAGGTTAGAACATAGACCTCTGATGTTGGAGAAGGAGACATGGTAGTGAGGGTCTACGTTGGAAGTTGGAGATCCGGGTTTAATCGTGTATTTTTTCTTGAAACTTTTCATGATGGAGTTTTGGGATTTGTGGACAAGGTCGATGGACTTGCTTGGATCAGGACAGAGAGGGAAAGTAAAGGAGAAAAAGAAATAAAGAAATTTATTTTTTTGCAAATCTCTTAGACCTTTTTCTCACAACTTGCCCTGAACTATGTTCAGTTTCTGTTCTGCCTCCACTTGGATCTTCCGACCACTCTGTTGTATCTATTAAGATAAAAATAAAATGCAATAAGTTCTCAGACGTACCTCTCCATTGTACAGTATATCGATACTCTATGGCTGACTGGTATAGCTTCCGTACATTTATATCAGATCTACCTCGGCATTCCATGTTTAAAAAGGATGTGTCCTCTATAGTATCAGACCTGACGGAATAGGTAATTGTAGGTATAGACCGTTTCATACCCTCAAAAAAGTTCCAGCAAAAACCTAACAGCCAGCCGTGGTTCGCTCCAGAATGTGCTGCTGCCATTGCGCACAGAAATCACTTTTTCCATGGCTTCCAATGTAATAGATGTACTGAGACTAAAGCCGCTTTCAGGACTGCCAGCAACCACTGTAAAAAAGTAATAAAGAACGCAAGAGAGTTGTATGCTAAGTTCGCCAAGTCCAAAGTAACTGAGCAGCAGCTTGGTTCCCACCAGTTTTGGCAAATAGCAAACCGAATCCTGAACAGAAGCATGTGCTCTATCCCAACTGTCATCAATGGACCTGAGGTAATCTCGTCAGCATCAGACAAAGCCAAACTCTTTGCCAAGAACTTTGCAGCTAATTCTACCCTTTGCGACCAAGGTCGCCAACCCCCAATATTTCCTCCTGTATCAGAAAACACACTATGTGATATACAAATATCTGTACATGATGTTGTCAAGCTAATCAAAAACCTTGATTCCAGTAAAGCTACCGGCCCTGACAGTATTCCAATTATAGCACTCAAAAAACTTCAACCAGAACTAGCACCCATACTTACAAAACTGTTTAAATGTTGTCTTAAGGAGAATTGCTTCCCATCACCTTGGAAAATCTATACTATGCCCTGTATTTAGTTGATGGGCAAAAATCAGAAGCTCACAGTATTAATGCTGGAGTCCCTCAGGGGTCCATCCTGGGCTCAACTCTCTTCCTGATCTACATCTAATGATCTTCCAAATCACATCCTTACATCATTCATAGACATTTATGCTAATGACACTACCATCTATAGTAGCACATCTAAGACCGTAAACAACCAAATTCTTTGATTTTAAGCACATGGTACACTGGGGAAAGAAGTGACTGGTTACTTTTAATGCATCTAAAACCAAGCTTTTATCTTTACATCATCAACACTCTGATCCCCATCTGGCATAATGGCTCTCATCTTGGGAAAACCTCATGTTTTGACAAGCTTCTGGGCTTGACCTTTACTCCTGATCTGAAATGGAACACAAACATCAAATCCGTTGCCAAAGCCGCTGGAAAAATGGTGGGATCCTTCTATCGATCCAGTAGACATCTCACTGCTGATGCAATTCTCTATCTATATAAGAGCCAGGTACGTCCAAGGATGGACTACTGTTGCCACATCTGGACAGAAGCTGCTGGAAAGGATTTATCCTGCCTTGATAGTTTAAAATAGACTTCGTAGCCTCGTAGAAGATGTCCTTTTTTCTTCCCTGTAACCTCTTTCTCATAGAACAGATGTTGCGAGGTTGTCTTTGCTTTATCATTATTTTCATGGCAAGTGCTCGACTGAGCTTCAATCTATGGTCCCCCCTTGTCAAACTTTCACAAGAAACACTCGTCTAGCTGAAAACACTATCAATAATTCCCCCCACTCTTTATCTGTGCCTAAACCTAAACGTGGATTCCATGAACAACAAAGCTTCTTTCTTAGAGCTGCAGCTGACTACAATATGGTTGTCTTCAAGTCCAACATAAACAAGTTCTTGATGAGTCGTTCCACTTAAGTTAACAAATTTACTGAAGTTCTATGACTAACGATTACTATTGTCCAATTGACTACTGTGCACTCTTTAACATTTATCCTCGAGTGGCCTCTGGGCCTTGATAAGTGGTGATGCCTATGTAAAAAAAAAATATTGTAATAATTAAAATTAGTTTAAGTTTTTTCTTTTGTCCATTTATTTATTGTGGACTATTATCCTCATCTTCTAGTTATTTCCCGACATTTCGGCCAACTATTCCTCTGGCCTTCGTCAGGTGGTTAACTACGATGGGATAGGAACGCCAAATCTCCTAACTGCATTCTCAGCAATTACTGCATTCCATAGTTGTTGTTGCCTCACCACGTTTTGGCCAACTAATCCTTTGGCCAGCTTATGGGTAGGATTGAAACTGCTATCTTGAGATAATGCTCACCTGGAACTGTAGAGAGCCAACATCTCTATCCACTGCGCCACAGACCCCCTTCAGCACTAGGGTAGAAATTATTAGTAAAAAAAATAGGTAAACAAATGTCTAGATTTGAAATTGATTTTTACAGTAAAATCTCAAATGATTTCTCTGTTTGCTATACTTACATCCTGTCTAAGCTGTTGCATTAATTTAGCTAATATTGTACTATTTTGCTTTTTACTGACCAAGAACCAATTTTTCGTAAATTCCAGTTGATGTAAATAGTAATAATGGCTTAAAATATTTTAATAATGGTACACATAGAAAGAGCTTGATGGGCTAAGAAAGAATCTTTTTTAATTTTTTAAATCTGATTGACATTAAGGAAGTTATTACAGTTTTTGTGCCTCATACGTTTTTCATACGTTTGGATATTTTTCCCTCTTTAAGACCATATGCATTTTGTCACATTTTTTTTATTACTTTTTCAGTAAAAATGTTATAGCTTTGTTAAAATAGAAGATTAAGCAATAAAATTTGCCATAGAAGTATATTTTTGTGCTAGGAATCAGAACATGCTATTGAAAATCTCTAGAAATTAATGGTTTCCAAATAATCAGCAGTAAATGCACATAAATATGCTGCAATTCCTTTAAAATGCTATGTACCCATTAAAAGAAAAGAAGTTAGAGAACTCAAAGTTGAATTGTAATGCATTTTATGTACAAAAAACTGAAATCTAAATCTAAGACTGTTTAAAAATGAATATATTGCAATATTTCTTTGGTATTATTGTAGATTAATACCTTCTGTTAACCACCCCTCCATCTGACCACCTCTCCAAAATATGTGATTCTACCTTTGTAGGCAATTACGTATGAACATCTTGAAAAACTTTAATGAAAGATAAATATTACTTTAGAATTCAATGTAAAATGATTTCCTATTTTGAGCCATTCCAGTGGTTTAGGGTAGTTAATTTTTTTTTCTATGGGGGATAAATCCTGTGCGTTTTTTTTTTTTTTTTTCTAAAGACAATTGTGTGGTTTTAAGAGGGTCTCCGTCCAGGTATGGGAGGGTAGGGAGGTTGCCACTCTGACTTTGGGTTAATGATAGAGTTTAAGGAAATTATGTGTGAGCATCCTGAAGACTTAGATAGAAACAAAACAAAAACAATTTCAGAATTTGGAGTGGGGGTTGGTTTCACATAAATTTAATGTAATATAATTAACCATTTCGAGACCATTCTAGCGTTTTAAGACAGTTTTGTTGAACTCAGGAATCTTCACATGCCAAAAGAGTGTTGTAATGAATAAAGTACTATAGCAATTGTGAACTGCTACCTGATCATGGCTGATGTAACTAGAGCATCCTATCCCTGTGGATTAAATAAAGAGTTCTGCTCGAAATCATGTGCAAATTCAGGAGTTCAAGAGAAAGATTCTAGAGTTTGAGAAGGTACGTCTGAGTTAGGTTACATCAGCCAAAACGTTGCGTGAATAACACTAGAGATGAGAACAGTCATTTTAACAATTTTACAACTCAATGCTTATCTAAAAAATTCAGAAACATATCAATTTTTCATTTATACAAAAAATGGTTTGCTAAAGTTTGCTAACCGAGGGAGAAATCAGTTTGTGAGTTTGAGGTAAAAATTAATCTCATATTTTGATATTTCTAAACATTTCTTATTTTTCATTTTTTGTAATATTGGATAAATCTTATTGAATTTTTTTTTTTTTAAACTGTCTCTAATAGCTTTTATTTATTTCTGTCTCTAGAAAAACTTGACCAAGCTCTTGCTGAGTATGATGTATCGGATGCTGGTGAAAGTTCCTATGGTTCCGCAGGGAAACACAATGGTGCAGAGATGAAAACTGCTTCAATCCGAGCAGGCTATGCTAAGAAACGTGTTTCGAGTGTTGAAATGGAAAATCTGTGCCGTTTGGATTCACCACATAAGCCAGAACACCTGAGTCCATCCGAAGTTCGGATAAAGAAATATCACAAGAAACAAAGTAATTTGGAAAAATCGCAAAGCACACCAAACCTTGCCCAAAATCTGGAGGAGTTACATCTAGAACAATTTCCAGGTACAAATTCCAACCAGCCAATGTATCGCACTGTGGCCAGTTCTGGACCTTCAGATTACAGCCCTCATAACAGTAGTAGCTGTTCGTCTGGTCCTAGGCAATATACGCAGCGTCTTCATCCGGTTCCATACATGGGTAATTTGCCAAATTCTCCACCTGGAATGGATGTTTCTGGGTGTCGATACTCTGTTGCAATCGGACACAATGTTCAGGTGAATTCCTTGCCAAGCCATACTCGTGGAAAAGCACGTCCAGTAGCACCTCCTGTTGTCCAGTCTAAAAATCCAGCTCCAGCCGCTCCTCCTCAAGTTGTTAAGATAAACACAAACAAGGAGCAACCTGTTTATGCATCAGTTGTTAATGGATCAGTTCGTACTGGAATGCAGACACAGCAAAAAGAGAACCCATACGAGTCCAGTTTCCGTCCAGGTACGGTTGCAATGTTTAGTAACAAGACCCCTGTTGTCACTCCATCGGCACTCAGTCAGGTGAAACTCCATCCTTCTAAACAAAATGAGAGTCCAAGTGACTCATCATTGCAAAATGCATTGTTGGTGAAGGCTGATGTTCATACGATGATCACCTCAGATGGAAAAGATGATAAGAAACAATCTTACTATGAACCGGAACCAGACTATGATTTGGAAGACGACAAACCAAACAAAGACATAAAAATGGTAAATGACAGTTCCAGCCACAAAACTGTAATTTCGGTCAACAACAACAATGGTGCCCCACCAACGTCTAATGGCTATGGTATCCGACAGCTGCCTGCAAATGTTGTCACTAATCCTGTCTATAGCATTCCACAACAGAATCATTTCTATGCAGTGCCGAGTATGTTGCCACCCCCAGATCAGATAAGTCTTGGTGTTGGCACCCCAGTAAACATAATGCCAGCAAAGTCTCCAACTCCATCTTCAAGCACAACTGAAACTGTTGCACCTCCTCCACCTCCGCCACCACCTGCACCTCCACTTCAGTTGATCCCTCCCCCTCCCCAGTTTTGTCCCCCTCCACCACCGGCTGCCTTTGCCAAATCTCCAGCGTCAGAAAATTCAAATGAATTCTTGAGCGAGATCCAGCGTGTTGCTAAAGAACGAATGACCCGTTCCAAAGATGCCGATGTTCAGGACAAATCTCAGCTGGAACAATCTTCTAAGAACCTGACGCCAATGGATAAGAACCAGGCAGCCATTTTAGAGGCAGTGGCCAAACGTCGGACAATGCTGGAGCAAAATGAGGAAAATATTCTCAACCAAATCGAAACGCAAATTCAGAAAAGCAAAAATTTTCAATCGGCCAAATATTACAATTCTGGTAATGGCGTTAAAAAAGAGATTGAAGTCTTGTCTGAAAATAAGGAATCGTCTGAAGAGAAATTGTCAGCAATTCCTCCTGTTCCTGCTAGTAAGCCTATTAAGCAAGTGGTCTCTGCGGCAAAACCTGTAGCCCCTGCCAAACCTAAAGTTGCCGCTGAAAAGGTTCATGCCAAACCACCAGCTCCTCAATCAGTTTCTGCTACTATTGCTGTAGACAAAGGGACAAAGGCCATGGCTCCTTTGAAAGAAAATGCTACTGCTGAAAAGATGACACATGTGAACGTGCAGAAATCACAGGAACCCAAAACAATTATGGCGACAACAAAAATTTCAGAGAAGGCCAAAGTGGTTGAAACAGTTATACGCAACAATAAGGATAGTGGGGGAGAGGAAGATTTCTTGAAAAAGGCAGAAAAGGCCAGGCAAATGTATTTGCAGCTCAAATCAGGGTCTGGAAGTGAAAAATCTACGCCACAAAGCACGCCATCACCAACACCAACGCCACCAGCAATAACAGTTAAAACCTCTGTTAACAATACAGTACCCCCACCAAACAACACAATCCACAGCACAAACATTACGATGGGTGTCAATGGAGAAGCCAAAATTGTGACGCAGAAATCATTGTCGAATAAATCCGTACAGAACACAAATAAGACGAATGTTGAACTGACAAAGAAAAAAGCACCCGTGATGAAAACTCAGCTTTCTAACAGCAGCACCAAATCTAATCGCATGCATATTGAGGTCCAGTCAACGAGCAACCCAGCAGTGATGGATAAAATTGGAAATGTATCAATCAAGGACCGAATTGCTAGCCTTCAGAAACAAAACTATCCGCTAAACAGTAGTAGTTCAAATCAGACCAAGCAGATGACCCTTAAAGGTGTGACCACAAGTCATTCTCATACGGATCCTTTTAATTCGTCGGATTCTGGCTCGACTCCGAACGATTCACCTTATCATGAAACCAACATTGTTGCTCCTCCACCTGGATTTGGGGATAACGATCCTTCCATATCTTCTGTGGAGTCATTCAGCAGTCCTGCCCAACTTCAAACTCTGCCAGCCCCACTCTCTGAGTTGTCCATTTCCACAGTGCCACCTTACAATCGTCCAACTATGGATAACCTTGTACCGCAGGATGATTCACTTAGCCTTATCTCTTCATTATCAACACTCTCTACCCTATCGACTTCAAGCACAGAGCATCCAATTGAGATTGTACCACCTCCTCCAAGTGGTTTCGAAGACAAAGCAAGTCCCGTCTCTACGGATCAGGGTTTTGAAGAGTCCTTTATTCCTCCCCCACCTCAGTTCGATGCGTTCACAAAGAATGCCGCTTCCACTAAGAACTCTTTCCGAAACAAACCGGTGGAAGACTGGTTTTATGTGGATGTCCTTGATTGGTTAGAAAGTGTTCAAATGCAACAGTACAAGGTGAACTTTGCTAACCACTGTATCGATGGCAAGAAATTACTTAACCTTAAACGAGCCGAATACATCACGCTAGGCGTCACGCAAGTCGGTCACAGAATGAACCTCGAGAGATCCATAAAGAAACTTGTTATGGCATCACAGCAGAAAAGTCTGCACTAAAAATGGACACTTATTTAGTGAAGAGAGGATATTCAGTGGGAGGGTGGCTTCATGTGGGGGAGGGGTGGATGCTAGCTTATCTCGGTAATAATAATAAGTGGCAGATTGGACGTTTATCTGCTAATTACATGTAAACACCCACCCCCTACATATCCTCTCCTAACCAACTTGCCTAACTGTGATACAGAGACTCGGTGTTAGCAGAGTTTTTTTTTTTTTTTTTTTTGCTTCCAAATGAAATGCAAAGAAAAATTTCCACAAAGAACTTGTTCTTTTACTGACAATATCCTAACTAATTATAATTGGAAAATATGGGAAGTTTTTTTTTTAAAAAAAAGATGACATTGTCTGCGGCTTGCAAAACCCATTTAGCCCTTTGTAAAATTGGTACACATGAATATTGCTCTGGGACTTTTTTTTTTTTTGTTTGAGTGGATGCGTGTTTGGAAACGTATGATTGGATTATAAATCTTGCAAGTATCTTCTGTGCCTGTGTAGCCGAAGCCGTAGTATAAAAGTGTACCCATTTATGTATCTTTGTCTCCCTGCAATGTAAACATTGGTCTTTTAACTTTTATGAAAAAAAATGCCATTTTTTTTTTTTTCTTCCGAAGTAATTTTTGAATTATTCTTTCAACGAACAAATGCCTTGATTACTTGGAAAATCATTTATTCGACAAGTCTTGTCTTGTCCAGATCTACATTGCACTGTACATATAGAAGAAAACTTTTATGCCCCATCCCCCACCAAAACAAAATCCACTTTTCTGGCCAATCTACCAAACCAGTGCCCAACTGAAAAAAAAATATTACACAAATTAATTTGTGACTGTTATTGAAAATGAATGTTGATGCAAACAATGGGCGATACTTTTTTTTTTTTTTTTTTTTTTTTAGTTTAAAAAAAGAAATCTCCCAAATTCTACCATGACGATTATCTTCTAGGATTCCTCCTCTGCCCACTTCTCAAGCAAAAAAAAAAAAAAAAAAAATATATATATATAAGACGCAAACTTTTATTATTTTGTACGTTTTTATAATTTAATCATAAAATTTGATTCGATCTTTCAAGTTGCAGCTTATGTGAAAAACAGTTTCTATTAATACTGGAGTTTTTTTTTCAGAAAATTCTAGCATTCATCCCCCCCCTCTCTTAAGAAGGGGGCAAGTTTTATCCAATGAGAGGACCACACCCTATTTCCAAAACATACATGCTGATTTGTGTTGATATATTACAAATTTTATTCAACTTTTTATGAATCCAACCCAGATTTTATCTCCGCTCCCCAAATGCAAACTTGCTTCTTTCCACTCAGGTGCCTTAACAGGTGATGACAAGTAACAACCCTTCCCTTCTAAACTTAAAAATGTTAAAAAACAAAAAAAGACTTACAAGTGGGGTAGGGTCAAAATAAAGAATTGGTACTGCAACTGGAAAGGAGCTCCAGAATGATGTTGATTCAGAAAAAAAAAAAAAAAACTTCAATAAATGAAAACATTCCATGACTCTACAAAGGTAAACATCATTCACCTCTGAATTTTCATAAAATTTACTTCTCATGTTAAGCCATCGACATTGCTTTCAAGAAATAATGCAGCATTTATTTCCAATAACAGGTATTTAATTGAATAAAGTGTAATGTTATTCCTTTCAAATAAACAAAAACTTATAAATAAATTGTTTTCACATTTTTTTTCTCGTTGAAATGACAGATGGATATGATCTGAGTTCCTGTCAGTCAGCCATGTTGGTTTGGCCACATTGAAAGTAGCAATTTTTGGGTGAGAAAATGTAGGAACCTTGAGGTGGAGAAAATTAGGCAATCCAAGAAAAAATCTGAATGCAAACAAGAAACTTAGACTGTTCAAATTTAGTTTTCTATCATGTCCAGCTCCAAGAAACATCAGGGCCCTCAGAAAATAAGACAATGTTTTTTCCAGCTCTCTGAAGTTAAGTTTGAACTAATCAATCTGAATAAAAAACAAATAATCCCAAATTAAGTAATGTTTATTCCTTGAACTCTAAATATTATTGCTTTAAAATTCTCTCGGGTGTTAAATTTGGACTTTATATTAAGCTAATTAGAAACTGGATTTTGTTCTATTGCATTTTCTTTATTCACTGGGGGGAAGGGTTGCCCAGGAGTAAAATACGCTTAAATATATTTTAATTTGTCCAGATTTCATATATATTATTATAGAGTTGTGATTTCATAAGTAAAAACAAAAAGTATTTAAAACCAAAAGCAAAACTGTAGCATTCAAAGCTGGTGACATTACCATTGTACCACGCATATGAACTGCTTAAAAATAAACCAACATAAATGTTGAAAATGTATAACGATTGACAGACAGATATAGCCTTTTTATATATTAGATTTTCATGTAAAAAAAAATATTTTCATTTCATATGAAATCATCTTTGAATTTATTGCATGTTTTCTATATTAAACTGTTAGATTTTTTGCTAATTATTTTAAAAGAAAAGAACTTCATTTTGCATTTCTTTAACTTTTGATTTAATCAAAAAAGAAATTGAACAAAGTCATTGAATAAATTATTCAGCTTCAATTTGACCTGGTCTAAAAATTGTCAGATGAGCCAAGAATTAGTTACAATTCAGATGTGTCAACTCGTGAAGTCTTCAAGATTCTGTGAGTCTTCAAGATTATCAGAACTGGATCCTTCGTATGTCAAATCAATATTCTGTAAAAACAATATAAACAAATTTGTCATCTCAAATGAAAGATATATATTTTTTTATAGCAGACAATATTATAATTCTTTACTGAGTGTTAAGACGCTTTCCATTTTGAAAGTGTTGCCCCTTCTTAATTAGGAAGAATTTGTCAAAATCTGAACAATAATTACATTTTATGTTCTTATTCATTTTCATCCATTATTCTGTTCAACATCTTCATAGCAATTTTAAGAAAATTTGATGTGGAAAAATGATTTTTTATTTGAATGGAAAATTGTTTGGGATAACATTTTTCTTTACTTTTAAATCTTCCAATTTTTTTAGTATTATAAAAAGAAAGTGGTTTAAATTCCATGACATGGGGACGGGGTTCTAGTCAATTATATTACAGAATAAAAAGTCACTCATAGCAAAAGTTTTTGGTAGATAGCTGTCTTCAAGACTGGGATTGCAAATATCTAGCTGGATAATTGCTCCAGAAAAGAGCTGACAACAAAGAATGAGATAATACAAACCTCAAGTTCTTTCATAACTTCATCGAAAAAATCTTTACTGTGAAGTTTGTAGTCTATGGCAGCTTGGATTGAATCTTTGAACAACTGCATAGACAAAAAGGAAAATAATCAAATGGGTTAAAGCAAAAAAAGTATATTTTCAATAATTAGGAATCAAGTCAGATGCAGAAAGTGCTTTGTTTTTATGCATCCTTACATCTTTAGGAGATGCATATTCTTTACTAAACAGCTTGAATGAAGTTATTTTTGTTCCTTTATACAAGTTGATTTTAATATAAGGAAAATGCTACATGCTAGAAAGTAAATCTTGACTTTGAGATGGCTAACCAAGTAAATTTTGCAAATGGAGTTATTTTTAACAAAAACTGAAAACAGCTGATTGATTTAAAAAAACAAATTTTTTCACTGAGAATGATTTATTGGCATCTAGATTGGGATATTAAATCTTAATTTGATTGTTTCAATTTCAAATTAAAAATAGTGACAAATTGGTCAATATAAATCTAAGAAAATATACCTCAAATTATGTCTCTCAGAGAAAAACATGTTTCTTTCAAAGCAACCTCCTTGTTTAGAACTTGGTTACAAGAGCATCAGTTTAATGGTTGAATTATATGGAGATCTCAAGTAAATTGTATAATTGTTGCCAATGAAAATTTTATCATTCTGAGAAATTTTAACAATCAATTTTAAATGTATTTATGCAATATTTTACATTATAATTCTAGCTTGGAATTGACTACTATGAAAATGACAAAGTTAATTATTTAACTTAATATATTTCAGCTTATTAAATGTATAAAGTCCACCTGATTCTCTTTTTTTTTTTTTTTTTTTTTTTTTTTTTTGTGTGTGTTATCCATGTTCCCCAGAACTGCAAACTTTGGAACTCGCTTCCGGGATTCTGCTTTCCGAACTGTACTGATATGCAGAAGTTCAAGCGTAATGTGAACAAACATCTTGCCACTCTTCGCCCTTCATAATGCCCCTACAACTTATGTCCCTGATAGTAGCCTCATATTTCAAAGTGGCACTGTGCCTTGTTTGGGGTGAAAATTAAAAAAAAAAAAATCAATATTTGATTCAGAAGAGTTGTGAGGAAAAATAAAATATGATTTGATTAAATTCTTTTTCACAAATATGAAAAGTAGCTTATGGCATCAATAAACAAATTCTACATTTTTCTTATTTATCTGAAATAGAGACTATTAGACTTTTTATGCCAAATAATTACAATATTTCAATGAAATGATACAAGCAATGAATTGTTTTTATGGTAAATCTATTTAAAAAACCAAATAATATTTTAGAATAAAGAAATAAGATATATGATAGAATAAATGTTTTTGACATCAGTTTCCATTTTCTTTACAATCTGATGTGAATTTAATGAAGTTAAAGTAATGGCAGGAAAAATGTTCATTTTATAATGAATACAAAATTAAAGCATTTCAGTTTTATTTTATTCCTTTTAGAAAATGCATTGAAAAAAAAAAATAACAAACTATAATTTTTTTTATTTTCGGGAGAAGGCTAATAGCATAGAAAATTCTGATCAATTTTCAGGCATTAAGTGATATGACAATCGAACTCTGAATCTTGGCATGAAAACACCATGTCTAGCTACATTGAAAAGATGTGATAAAGCAAAATAGTTGTTTGTGGATGGCATACATATGGTATGAGTCATCATAGATACTGCAAATAGTTAAATTAACTACTCTATTTTGTCATGGAACTCATGGATTTTGTTCGGACAGAACTTATAAAATAAAAGAAGTATTCTATTTCTTAAGTTGATTGACATTAGTTTATTTGATAAAGGCATGAATCCACTTTTCCCTAAAACATTATTCCATATGCTTTGTCATAAAGGTTAATGGTGAGACAAGACAGGATCTGTACTGTTCAAACTACTGTTCTTATCTTGAGTGTTTTGGCTAATGTAACCTTTGACCTTCTTCAGGTGTATCTTGTCAAACTTGGAAATCTTTGTCATGGCTGACAGAAAGATGAGCACGCTATTTCCATGGATTAAATAAAGGGTTCTGTTCAAAATTCCATACAGATTCCCGAGTTTGACAAAATACACCGGAAGAAGGTCTGAGGTTGCACTGATCAAAATGTGAAAATAACACCCAAGAACATTAGTCCAAATAATACAAATTATCAATCCTCATTTAAAAAATTCAGATTGGTACATTTAGCCATGAAATAGAATAGGTGAAAATAGGATTTAAAACTACAGACAAATGGATAGTCTTTCATACAAATGTGTAAACACTTCTAAATCTTGAATATGACAAACTAAAGATGCTTGAACACAAATAAATGTACATTTGAGCTCATCAATCTTCAAAAACTTTATTTCCTGACAACAGCGAGTATTTTAGAATAGAACATTTTCGGAAATCTTTGAATAGCTTTTGAAATGTGTTAATTTTCATACTTACTGTTAAAAAAAAAAAAGTCACAGAAAAAAAAATGTGCTCTCTGTAATTAACAAAAATTCTATCAGATTTAGAACATTTGCATCATCATCATATTCAGTTTAAGGTCCATTTTATATACTGGCATGAACAAAGATATAATTCTGGTTCAAGCCATGAAAAATTAACTTTAAAACAATTTATAAGAAGTGAAAACCTGGATTGAATATTTAAACTGCATAAAAAGAACAACCATTTTCCATATGAAGAGGGGGTGGAGCACCTATCATTTGCTTTGCCTCGCTCAAATTCTATCAACCATGTTTATTTACATAATTATACTGTTGGGAAAAGTTATGAACCCCAATTTACTGATAATAATAACATCTTGTGTTCACTTCATTCCATATTATGTCTAAATGGTTAAGTTATGAGCATTGAGGAACAAATTATGAAAACCAAGCATAAAAAAAAATGCAGGCATAACTTCTTTTAATCCAATTTTCCCCCAAGTTCAAAGCAGCCCTGTTTTGGAAATGAGTTCAACAAGGGGATGAAAGTGCATCCAATTAGAATTCTTCCAGAACTGAAGCAGAAAATGGGATGAAAAGCATTATTTTGAATATCGTTAGGTGACTGGAATTGAAAATTATTTATGACCTCAGTCGCATTACTTTTCAGATGAGCTTCTACAATATATCATATATATTGTGTTTTTTGGCATTAAACAGGTCAAAAAGTGTTGATATACTTTCTTATGATAGCATTCATTCTGGTCGGATTGAGCTGCCAGCTTCTTCCCTAAGATACATCACATATTGAATCATTGATGAAAAAAGGTTTATTGTGATTTGCTTAAGTGAAGAGACCAACATCCTAGACCGAATTTCTTTTTAACTGATAAATGTGATATTGACAGGTACTATCACCACTGGAACTGGGAGTAATAACTGAGAAGTGGCTCTACACCATTGAGGTAGAACATGAACTGTAATAGTTGTCAGTTGGGAAATAGGATTGGCAGGAAAACAGATACAATAGGTTGTTAGGATTGCAAAGAGGGTGTATCATTACTGATGGGATCAACTTATTGTCACGACCAAGTGTAAGATCATACCATCACCACCATCTCAATGCCGTTTGCTCATAGTTTTCTATGTGTCTTCATCTCTTCTAGTTCTAGAAGTCGTCTTGGTGATTGCAAAGAGTGCGAACACTAGCTTACAAATCTAACAAAAACAATGCAGACTCACAAACACTGGTATGTTTTATATAAATCAGTTGTGCTCTGAGTGGGTGTGATACTAAAGTTGTAGAACAAGGACCCCCCCCTCAACATTGTCTGTTGATAACTGTCAAGGCATCTTAGTTCACAAGTTTTCAGTTTGTGACAAACTCCAAACTTTAGAAATATATTGACTTTAGGATCGGAAATCCTATGTCCAGCCTTTTGTCTTAGTTACTGCCACACCTGAATAATAGAAATTTATTTCCATGCTCGCCTTATTAGTCACTTCGAGCTAAGTAATTATCAGACTGCCTTTATGCACCTTGGTGGATGATTCCTAACCGTTGTTATGATTTTATTTACTTTCAATAACTTTTCCTTTATTTTTATGAATCCTTTTCTAATGCTCTCCAGGGTCCTGGCTATGGAGGGAGGGGTGAAAACCTGTATGGTATCACACAGGCATGATGCTAAAAGATCTCTGATTCAAATTAGTTTACATCAAGATGCTCTCTGCTGCCCAACATAGTAGTAGATAAAGATTCCAAGATACTGCTGCACACATTATGCAACACAGAATAATAAATACATTTCTAAGAATATATGAAAGCCTTTTTCTGCATTATTAGACATTTTATTTATTAGACTTTGTCTCCATTGACGTAAAACAAGAGCTGTAGTAGTTGTCAGTTGTGAAATAGGATTGGCAGGAAAAAAGATACAATTGCTTAGCTGACTGACTGACTGGAAATCTACAAATATAAGTTATCACATCATCTGTGTAGTTTATCTCTCTCCCTGCACCCTTCTACCATACTTTCTAGACATACACATTAACTGTTAATCTTTTTTGTGCGTCCATACAGTTTATTTTTCATTTACTGACATGTGAGTTTTGTCTTTTACTAAAACATTTTGCTTATTTTAATCTGCTTTATTAACTTCATTGGACACTTTAAAATAGAAACAGCCTGTAAATTTTTTGTTAAATTCTAAGAATTTTATGAATAGACCTTGGAATATTAAGAAAATTAACTCGGTAACCTTTTTTAGCCCTTCCCCTTCATATTAGTTGGAAAAAAAAAATTTTTTTTGTCAATGTATGTTATTCTTCTGAAATTCCATAAATTGGTTTATTTATTAGTTTTGTATAAAGACTATCAACGCAGAAAATCGAGCAAGATTTAAAGGAAAATCTGGTTTGTCTTCCAGGAATTTAAAATGGTTCAAGATTATTACAATTATATATGCAAATATCTCGGGAATGAGCTGAGTTGTTCTGCTGAAATGATATGGCTGATTCGGCTCAGCTGATTTGACAGTGTAGCCAATTCTGCAGAGGGACAATTCGGCATCAACCAAGCCAGTCAGCATTTTTATAAAGATTTTATAACTTTTTTTTTTTTTTTTTTTAACAACAATCTGAAAATATATCACTTTGACTGTTTTTAAGAAAAATGTTTTTGCAAAGTTTTAGTTAATAATTTTATAAGAGTTAAAAAATGAAAAATATTTTAAAGGTTTTTTTTTTTTTTTTTTTTAAGAGAAACAATACAAAAATATAATCTCGTTGACGACCAAGTGTCGTCTGTTTTTGCGTTGTATTTTAAATAAAGTCATTTTAAAGTTTCTTTATTTTAAAATCAAATTTTTTTTCTTTTAATAATTTTTATTTGAAGAAAAAACATCTTTTTATTGAATTTTAAAAAAAAAAAAAACTTTCACTATAATGATGAAACGCTAATTTGATGCATTAAATGTAGACAACAATTAAGAAAACATGTCGGTTTCTTCTTAAGGCTCCTTAAGCTTCAGCCTTAAATTTGAGGCATTTTCTAGAATCAAAATTGTGTAATGGATTTTGATCAAAATTGGAATAAGGATTCCAAACATAAGGTTTAGTATCAATATATTTTGATTTTAATCTAAGTGGACATAAAATTGGCACAAAGCTGTTCTGTTTGAGTATTTAATTTTATCTGACCTTGGATTGGTCCTCTTTTTGTTTTATATATAGTGGAATGACCACCTGTTAATAGTAATTTTATACACAAACAAAAATAGCCAGCCTTCCCTCTCACCTGCACACGTAACATTTTTCCACCCAGTTTGTACTTCTTAAGTGTTTTATGTTAAAACTATATTTGTCAATCGATACGATGAGTTTGTAAATTGAGTTTCTCTTCTTGCTGAAAAGTCTGAGTAATGACTGATATTACAGGTCACAAGGGCTTTTCGTCTGGGTTTGAGAGTAGGGGTTGAGTACACAAGATTTTGCTGCACGCTACTTGGATTAAGGAGGCAGAGAAATAACCATTTGATTTTATTGCAATTTCAGAGAGAAAACTTAGTCAATCATAAATTAATGACTCATATTTACAATCTTATTTTGATGGCTTAAAAAACTGAATAAAGAAATCACAGCATAATCACGTTTGACATACCAGTTCCCATCAGATCGCTGAAGTTAAGCAACGATGAGCCTGGTCAGTGCCAGATGGGTGACCATTTGAGACTTCCAGGTGCTGTATGTGCTCTCTACTCATCTCGGCATTGTTTCCAGTTGTCCTGGATTTCTCCTTGCCACTGGACTCCAGCAGTGCCGATTCAGGAGAGGTGTGGTTGGGGATTGCGCAACCCTTAACACATAATTACACACACAGCTGCTGCTACAGAGGCTATCCTTTGTCTTTCGAGACTGAATGGAGGCACAGAATCAAAAAAGAATTACTTAGAACTGAATGTCACCCAGTACTTTATTCATTGCGCCACAGGTATTGCAGACAATTCTAGTATGGATTTTGGGAGCCTTAAATCTATTCTTGTTTTTAAATGAACAATCGCTATGAATAAATATAATACAAATTATCAATTCTCTTAAAACTTAACGGACATCTAGAGATGATGTTGTGCCTAAAAGAATATTGTTTACGTTTTGTGTTTTTTCTCTTGGTATTTTTGAAAAACTATTTGCTTTATTATCAACATTCAAAGTAATAAGATAATTTCCATTAATTTTTTTTTTTTTACTGAAGCAAAAATAAATGTAAAATGTCAAAGTTTTTCTCGCACAAAAACTTCTTTTCTTTAATGATTTTTCTTTTGTCTTATGAAAACAATATTTCTCTTTTCCTCATATATGGGATAATCATGTTGACACACCAGGTCTCACTAGATCACCAAAGTTAAGCAACGTTTAGCATGTTTAGTATCAGATGAGTGACCATTTGGGGATACCAGGTGCTGTATGTAGGAGGACATGACACCTCTCTGCAGAAGAGCAAAAATCTAACATTGTCATCTCCCCTGACATGGATGTACATATGACTGAGGATCACTTATAAATTTTATACTCCCATGAAACTTCTTCCTTTGGACGAAGGCTGTTCAATCTAGATATCTCCTTTCCTTCAATTATCATGAAAAAAATTATCAATATTTGTGAACTGTCTGATACAATTAAAAACAAGGCTCTATACCAAGATTAAATAAAACTTTCTCTCAAGTAAAATTTCTAGAAGAATCCATTGGTTCTATGATGGAATTATGATACAAATTGAATGGTCACATTGTTGCTATCGTGCTGAGGCATTGCTCTGTCCAGTTCTAGGAGGCCCGCCCTCCCAAGCTTTACTTTCACTCTGAAAAAGGGTTAGTTTATTGCTAATCACCTGAGGTGTCCCTGCAGAGAATGTGGATGGGGCTGCTCAGAAATTTTTGATAGGCCAGAATGCGCTTATTCTAGTGTGCTCGCTTCTCAAAACCTCACTTAATCTTGTCTAGCCTCCATAGGTTGCATAAATTTCCTAGTAAAGTTTTTGAATATAATATCCATACAGGATCCCAAGAACAACTTTAATGATTTATTGTATTTTAGTTATAACTAGTCAAAACTAGAAATTAAAGAACAAAAATAGCAATATGGGAACAAGAGTACACGGGAGAGGGGGGGTGCGTCATCCTTATTCATTTCCGGGCAATACCAGGGCTGCTAGTTTATAACGAAAATATTAACTAAATGTGATTTCATCCTTATACACTGGGTGTGATACTGCCTCCCTCCCTTTACTTTTTTAACCCCAAGGAAGGTGTATTATCATTTTGATGTAAGGGCTACTATTTTGGGATTATGTCTACAGGGACACTATGTAGGGAGTTGAGAAGCAAGATGTCTGTTCATATTACATGTAGTGCAGTCAGGGAAGCAGGAAACATGGAGGGAATTCCAAAGTCTAGCAGTTCATGAGAAGAAACTATTAGAGTAGAAGGCTTTCCAGCATTTAAGGCCCTCAACAGCAAAGGAGTGGAATTTTGCTGCTTGTCAGGTTAGCTGGGAGTGTGTGTATGCTGAGGGAAGCACAAGTGCTATTCTATCAAAATACTGTAAAACAGGGATAGGCATGCAACCTTGCAGCAATGAAACGATATTGCAGGGCTAGCTGTGTCAGAAACTTTGTGAAAAATATTGAATAATTCGACCCCCCCTGTTTTTCCAAGCTTATAACTACTCGAAAAATGTAATTCAAACCCTATTTTTTTTTCCAATTAAAGGAGCAAGGACCAAGGTTTCATTAAAAAGAAACAAAAAAACAATGTGATTTAAAAAAAAAAAAAAAAAAAAAAAAGGACTTTACAGGTAAATTTCTAAAAAACACTACTTTTTTTGTTTTAAATTTGAATATATTATTTATTGATTTTTTATATTCAATTTGTGATATATAAAACTTTGGTGAGTAAATTAATTATTTATTTTTTAATAGACATTTCAAAATGAGGTGGGGGCGTGAATTTAAAAAAAAAAAACATTTGTCTAAAATATTATATTCGGTTTATTGGAAAAAGCATAAAATTTCACATTGACCCTGAAAATATCGTAAAAATAGAATCAATAGAAAAATTTTGATAGATTAAAAATTGAAAAATACTGAACTCTTGAAATTCAATTAATTTTATTACTGTTTTTTAAGAAATAAAAAAAATATTTCTATTACGTTTTATACAACTTTAATAGTTTATTTTGGAAGTATAATCCATAAAGAAAATAAACAACCCACTTTTAAAAGAGAAATTACGAGTTTTTTATATTTTAGTCGCAGTTTCGTGTTAAAGGTGTCAAAAACTCTTACAAAAATTCTGATACACCTAGTGCAGGGCCTATTAGATTTCAGACTTTTTTTTTTTAGACCCCGTCTAAGAGTCAGAGACTAGTGGTAGATGCAACAGCCCAAATGTAGCAACAATACTCCATGCATGGTGGATTTATATAGGTATAGTTTGGAAACAAGTTTCTGGTGTACTGCCCATGTTCTCGTGGCCTAAACTGCCTTAAGAAGCTAAAGAGTATTTGTAGAAGAAAGTCTTAAACTACACTCTCAGCTGTTTCATATCAGTGTGAGACTGAAAGCTAGATCTGTCAATAAAATTACTTTTCCCTTTTCTTGTGGCACTCAGATATAGTTGGAAGTAATTTGAATATGTCATTACTTAGAATAAATTATTATTGCATTCGTTACTGGCGTCAATTTTATTTTTATCTTTCTATCAATTCATATTGATTAAAAGTGGAACAATTGCTCCAAACGTGGAAAGGTATAATAGATTGTTTATCGATGCAAATTATTCTGTGTACACCAAAGATCTCTCTCTCTCTCTCTCTCTCTCTCTCGCATTATATATCTATATATCAATAATATAATCTATAAATTAGATTTTCCTCTATTTCAATGACCAGTATAGTTCTATAAACAGAATAAATATTACTAAAACTAATAAAAATAGGCAAGATTGTTTATGTTTAACAGAATATCAATCCTTTTTGGGTTATTTAATGCCAAATCCAGTAGTATCGAGAAAGGTCTTTACGTTTTTGAATATTTATTAGGTTGTTTTGTAGAGAAAGAATTTTTTTAATTTTTGAAAAAAGGCCTGTTACTCTTAAAAAGGAAAGTATTTGATCCAGGCGGTTGTTTTTGAAGATGTTCTTCATATTTTGTTGGATTTAAGATATTATCTTCTGGCATTATCAATAGCTCTACATTCCTCGAAAATGTGTTTGATGGTGAAAGTTTTTTGACAGAATGGGCATTGTGGTTGTTGCTCTTGTTTCAGTATGTAGAAGTGTGTGAGATTTGTATAGGGTGACTCCCCCCCCCAAAAAAAAACGGGCCCCAACTCTAATTAGGCCCCGTTTCTTAGTGTTTTGTCCAAATGAAATGAAACTTTGGTCATAACTAGTTTATTATATTCAAAACATCACACCAAAATACTAGGGTCTTTGGCCTTTTTTTCTCCGTTCTACAGCATATGTTCTAGATGGCCTCCATTTAGCTTTTGTTTTGTTTTTTTGAGTCACCCTGTATGACCAATATGAATTCTGGATATGACAACTTGTTCTTTTCTTGATATTTTAGTTGGTTTCACGTTTCAGCAGTAAAAATAGAGCTTTTTGTTGGAAGGGCCTTTTTTTAAGGTTGTTTCATTCAATATGGCAGAACATGCCATTATACTGTGGTCTTTGGAGTTGTCAGTGAAAATGTGTAAATGGTCAAGGTATTTCAGGATATCACAGGCTTTCTCTTGGTAGGTATTAGGATGAGTTTTTGCTTTTGGGAGTTCATTTAATTTTAGTATTACTTTGGGTTTTTTTTTAATCCAAGGTGGGGTTTCAGTCAGTATGTGTTCATATTTTCTACAGCCATTTCTGATTCCTGCAGAATCGTTTCCATTCTAAGATGAAAGGGCTTCATGGATTTTCTTTTTGCTTTGAATGATTCTTTATATTTCGGATTGCATGTAGCTTCATATGCTGGATTACTTCGGTGTGCTTTTGATTTAGTGTAGTATTGGGCATCCAGTTTGTGACTCCTTAAATTTGCAGTAATTTCGTTAGCCTCTGCATAAAGATTTACGAGTTTCAGTGTAGGGTTATTATGAAGTTTTCTTTTGTGAAGAAATCAATGCATTTGGTTTTGGATTTGGAAAATCTATATCCATCCATTCCATTGCTCATTTGTCTAATTTATTTAAGTATTGTTGGATTTTGCACTCAATAGTGCATATATTCTTTGATCTGCAACGCATCAAGAGGTCATCTACATATAAAGATCCCTCAGCACCAGGGTTCAAACATTTCACTATGCTGTTCATTTTAATATTAAATAGTGTTACAGATAGTATGCTACCTTGAGGGACTCTCTCCTCTTGGTTTGTGGTATCCGAGTAAGTGAATCCAATGCGATAAGTATCCTTTTATAAATTGTAGGAGTTTGTCTTTTAGATCTAGTTCATGCAAGTTTCTCATTATTCCATATGTCCATGTGGTATCGTAGGTTTTCTTTAGGTCGAAAAAGATTGCTGATAGATGCTCATTCCTGATAAATGCTTCCCTTATAGTTGTTTCCAATCAAACTAGGTGATCAGTTGTGCTTCTTTTATTATGGAACCCACATCATAGATTGAAAATAAGGTTGTTGGATTCTAGATACGAAACCAGTCTATCATTTACTATCCTGTCTACTATTTTGCACAAGCAGTTAATGAGATTGATCTGTAGTTTTGCGGGTTTCAATTGTGTTTTCCTGGTTTTGGGATTGTTATTATTGTAGTCTGTCTCCATAAGTTTGCGAATTTGCCTTCTGCCCATAATTTGTTGTAAATTCTTAATAGTAATTTTATTGATTCTGTAGGGAGTTGTTGTAAGAATTCATAATGGATGTCGTCTGGTCCTACAGCTGTGTTGTGGGATTTTTTAATAGAATCTTTTAATTCGGTTAATGTAAGCAGTTTATTGTAATCTTATAGGTTTTCCGATTTAAAATTTAGTTTGTACTGTTTAACATTTTGATTGATTGTTATGAATTTTGTGTTATGGTTTTTGATTAGGTGAGTTTTGGGAAAAGGTTTCAGCTAGTAAGTTTGCTATGTTCTTTTTATTGGTTACTCTGGAGTTATTTTTAAAGAGTTATTTTTAATTGGTGTTGGTTAATGTTTAGCTGCAATTTTTCAAATCATCTCCCATATTGCTCTCAGTTCCATGGACGAATTTGCTTACATAATTTTTCCAGCATTCTTTTTTAGCTGCCTTTGTTACTCTACAAGCTTTAGCTTCGTTTAATTTGTATTCCATCAAGTTTGTAGTTGTGAGCTACTTCTGAAATTTCTTCAAAGACACTTTTTGCAATTTGATAGATTCCTGACATTCATCGTCGAACCAGGGTTTGTTTTGTCTTGTGTTTGTTAGCTGCTGAGTCTTTAGGAGTGCATTCATTTGCAATTTCTAGTAATGTTTCTGTAAAAAATATTTACTGTGACATTGTTTGACTGTGATTCAACCTATACCTACACTTTTCTTTGTATAGTTGCCAGTTGGCCTTATTTACTTACCATCGGGAAAGTTTTCAGTGTTAAATTTTGTTTTTTTTGGGGTTTTTTTTTTTTTACACTGTTCACCACTTATCAAGGCCCGGAAACCACTCAGGGATAAGGGTTATTGCAAGTACATTAATTTAGTGTGGAGATTTAATGAAGTGTTTACTTAAGGGGGCGGTTCATTAGGAATTTGTTTACGTTAGACTTTTCTATCAATATTGGCAAATGGTCACTGCAACAAGTGTCATCATGTACTTTCCAATTAAAGTCCATATACAATGATGGGTCACGTAAGCTTAGGTCGATGGCTGAATGATTTCCGCTAATTGGGTTGATGTGTGTAGGTGTACCATCATTGAGGAAACATATATCATTTTTGTTAAAAAAAACTCTTCCAACGTTTTGCCCTTTTTATTAGCCTCTTCACATCCCCATAGGATGTTATGACTATTGAAGTCTCCTAATAGGATGAAAGGTTTAGGTAATTGGTAAATCAGTTTTTCAATTCGTTTTTATCTATGTCATCATTTGGTGGGATATATAGATAGGTAGATATATAGAGAGCATACTGTCATTGTTTTATGTAGGGTGACGTTAATGCCAATTGCTTATTTGTTCGTTGTTATGTTTATTTTGATGTGGGGTATATTGTTTCTGATTAGAATTAGTTACTCCCCCAGAGGCTCAGCTCCCAGAGTTATGAGTATAATTAAATATTTGGTAGTTCTTTATATTGATGTTATCTTCTTGTTTCAGGAAGATTTCAGGAAGATGGCTGGGTTGAAAAGTGAAATAAAAATAAGGAAGTCGATATAATTTGATTTTATCCCATGACAATTCCATTGGATGATTTGTGGTGTGTTTTTATTTTTATCCATGAATTGATTATTATTCCTCTGCATGTTGTGGTGCTTCTATTATTTTTCTTGCTTCTGGGAAGGTCATTATTGGTGCTTGCGAACGTTCATCCACATCCATTTTTTTGTATTATTTTAGGTTTTAAGTTTGTGGTATTATTTCTGGTTTGGATCTAGATTAAGAGCGTTGACGAGATTTTTCCATCTCCAGGCTTTTTGGTTTGTTTTTATTTGATTTTCTGTCTTGAGTATCTTTCTTAGCTCTTGGTTTTGATTAGTTCGAATTTGTTTTCATCCTCAACCAGCACCATTTCTTTTTTTGTTTTGTTTGTTATGCTGATTTTTCTTAGGTTTTATTTTAGTGGGTGAAAGATCCTTGGGCTTGGTAGTAGTATTGGATAAGTTTGGCATTTGCTGTTATTTTGTTTGGGTTTGTAGTATCTTCAGTTTCATCTGGGATTTTGGATTTTCTTTTAGATCCCATTTAGTTAATCAAATTAAATTTTCCCTTTAATGTTTCTACTAGTAATCGTAAGTCTTTCATGAATTCAATCAGATTGTTTTGTGTCATTTCTTGTGTTGAAATCGAGTTGTCATTTTAGCTATATTTGCATACATTAATGAGTCTGATGTGCTCTCAACTAATTTTCTCATTTCTGGGCATGATAGATTTTTGGTGTGTTTCTTGTACTTATTTGTTTTTCCTTCTTACAAACTTTGCATCCTTTTGAGTTTTTGTTTACAGTTTGTGCATTTTAATGGCATTTCGCAGTTAATATGTTCTCCCATTTTGCCAGTTTTTACATGTTGGTGGTCTGGTGCATCTGTCTTCGTGATGGCAAAATTTATGACACTTGTGACATATCAATGGGTTTGGTATACAGACTTTTACTTTTTCTATTAAATAATCAATTTTTATTTCAGTAGAAGGTTTGTGGATGTTAAAGTTTAAGATGTAAGTTTTCGCTGGAATTGGTTTTTTTTTACTCTTTGCACATCTATGATGCCTTGTTCCTTTCAGTTACTTTTAATTTCATCTCGTGAACAAAGTGAGAGTTCTACGCTTTTTACCATGCCGTTTGAGGAGTTCAGGGTGGTGTGAAGGTAAGCTTTTATTTTGTGGATGTGGTTTTGGTTTAGAAGTGTAATTGCTGAGAGTTTATTGGATACTTCTATAAGGAGTGTGTTGTTCCTTAGTTTTTTACTTGATGTGGTTTTTGTTATAGATCTAATTTAGTTTTTCTATGATGAATGGAGGGATAATTTAGTGATTGGAGTGTTTCTATTGATTCAAAAACGATGAATCTTGGAAATATTTTATCGTTGGTTTTGTTATCTAGTTCTGAGTCTGTGTATGAGTATTCCGAGCTGGAATCGATAGGGAGTCTTGTTTTTGTTGGATGCCATTATTAATTTTTTTTTTTTCTGTTCCATTTTCCTTGCTCCCCACTCACCTCGGAACCCATCAGTGGGAAATGTTAGGAGGTGGGACCCTTTCACTCTATTATCCCAGGCTACAAGGAAGGAATACTCTTGCAAGTAGGGGGCTGTTAGCATTTCGGGTTTTCTTTGTTTTCTTGACCCTTTTTTTTATGAAAACTTCCTGTTACAACTTTTCCATACTAGTAGATTGACCCTTGCCACCACCTTCTGATACTTATGTTCTATCTCTTGTTTGTGATTGAGAGTTAGACGATTTTCGGATGTGTCTAATGGTACATTTTGTCTGAAGTAGGTTGGTTTTATGTAAGTAAGTATTAGAGATTGGCCGATTGCTTGGATTAGGTCTCTCCGACCGACCGTCTAGCCAAAGTAAGAGCCGAAGTAATGTGTTGTGGTGGCTAGACTGCTATGCACCACGGTCTAGGACAACTCAATCATCAGGATCACATTCTTAAGCATTAAGAATAGCAACCTACGGCTAACTGGTTGTCCTACTGAGGGATTTTTACCCTCTGAAGATGGCAGTTGGATTATTCTGGTGCCCTACTGACAGGGTGAGGAAAAAAAATGTTATACTTTGAGTTGTTTACACCTTTCTATATTTATTCATGGGTTCCGATTTACTGATTTTGTAGAACAAGGTATACCTAAAGGTAAAGATTTGTGGTGGATTTTGTTGTTTTGGTTCTTGGTTCAGTAGAACATATTTAACTCTACAAGGTAAAGGGTTTATAATATTCTTGATGGGTGTGTTTTAAGTTAAGAAGCCAGTAGGGAAGTGAGGGTGGAAAACGAAAAGAGGGAGGGGAGGGGGGTCTGTTTTTGTTTTGGGCTTTGCAGAACACGATTTAGCTGTGTAAATAGTTAAAAGAAAAAAGGTGTTAATATAAGTTCATTTGCATCAGGGAGTCATCTTCTGACCGCCTGATCTGGTTGCACCAGAAATAGGTGAGAGAAATTCAAATAAATATTAAGTTTAAAAAACCTTGATCTTTTGTCTACTCCTATATAATTATTTAATTCAATTGTCTTAATTTAAAAATAGGATCGAAAGAAGAGAATATGCCTGCCCTTCTTAATATAAAAACTAGTTAATTATCTCCCTTAAATTTGAATACTATCTTTTCTTCTGTAACAATCTCAGCTAAGTAAGCTATTTTGTTTTTAAGTACTGTATATTTCGGCATATAAGACGACCCTTAAAGTTAAAAAATCATCTTTAAAAAACAATATTTCATAAGATACCGGGTGTTGCAATCTCTAGCATAGGCTAAACAAACATGGTTTCGTGATTTAGCAGTTGTCTTATACAACTGATATATGATTTTCTCCAATTTTGTACCTCATCTTATCTGACGGTCACCTTATACGCCAAAATATATGGTAACTCTGTGGGATATATTTAAAGTCGAACTCTATAATTTAAAAAAAAATAGAGATCATGAAGATTTTCTGCTACATATATCAAAGAAAAATGAATATTTTGGTAAAAAAAATGTTTTTTTCCTGAAGATCAATTTAAGAATTTTATAACTCTGGTAGTGAAGGGTGAAGGGAGAACTTAGTTTTTCTTTTGTTCATTTACAAAGTTTTCACATTAAATCACAAAATAATCCGATTCAAACCAAAAACGAGGTTCACTTTAGACAAAGTGTGCGAGTTTGTTTTTGGCTTTCATGAAAATCTCCAAAGAGAATTCTTTGGTATCTTATGTGAATTACATTCACATTTAGTATTTACGGTCAATTAAGTTTGAAACATGTTTATTTCGTTTCTTACTTTTCATTAGAAACAAATTAAATTGTTGCGTTTTAAACTCTGGCTTTAAAACTAGAAAAGAAACAAAGACACATTTTATCTCCATTCATCCTCTCTCTCTCTCTCTCTCCCCCTCCCTCCCTCCTCTGAGTCTCAATGCTTAGTGTTTATCAACACACTCTCAGTCTCTCATCACTCTCTCTTTATCATTCTCAGTCCCTCTATTTTCAGTTTGTCTCTTTCTCACCAGTCTCAAGCTATTCTCAATCTCTCATTTCTTCTCTCACTCACTTTATTGTTTCTTTTATCACCACTCCTATTTTCCCAATATGTGATTGCGTGATCGCATAGTGCAGTGACTCGAATGCACAATGTCTTCGCAGTCGATCGCCCAACACTTTAGTTAACATATATGGTCACCACCACCTGCTTACCTTTCATGGCTTCTTTTTCACCTGATCTACCCAACCACCCTGAATGGAAGTGGATAGGAGAGTAAACATAGATGGGGGTGGGAATTCTGATAAATGTTGGCCTTGTTCAGTTATGTGGGGAATGTGTTTGATAACAGTCAACCAGGTCTGAGTCATTCACAGCAAGATGAGAACAAAACAAGAAAAAAAAAAGAAAAGAAAAAAAAAGGAAAAAATTAAAATAGCCAGAAGACCCTAACAAGAAAAGGGTGTCCCCCTGCTACCCTAGAGCTAAATAACTTAAGTTTCACATAAGAAATCTAATAGGTAAGGTGCCTACTTAAGCAAAGCTTATTGTGTAATCTTCAGAGACAGCAAAAAGCAACACACAGCTGAAATGTGGAGAATAGCCTTTTCTCTTACTCTCTCGCATATATAAAATTATTTATGTAAAATCTAGGTTACATATTTCAAAAGTACCATGGGAATTCATTTTTAACTCCATTCTCTGATTTGTTTTTATTTTGTGAGTCCCTGAGGATTTGTATGGATTTTTAACAACCTTTTAAGTGACAAAAGGTCAATCCATATGAATGAAATCATAGTATGTCTCTGAAATATGTAATATATATATTTTTTTAATAAATAATCTGTATTTGTGATCAAGCACTTTAGTTTCTTTTCAACACATCTTGACATCATATATAAACTCAGGCAATGAAGGGGGAGGGAGTTTACTGGTCAAGTACCATTGTAAGTATGTAAGTTTTCTTCTTTTCCCCTCTCTTTATCCCTTTTGACAAACCTTATGCAAGCATTAATTTACAAACTCTACACAAACTATATTTTACACTATGACCAACATCATGGAGTGAAGTTTCATGAAATGCTAAAACCAGCAAATATTTAGCTTTATGATCTGCTAATTAGTTCCTTTCCTCTGATGAAAAGAACATTACATTCTTTGAAAGTCTGCAGAATAAGGATATTTCACCACCCTTCTTTATTGGAGGTATTCTGTTGAAAAATAAGTTTTTGCATGTAAATCTCCGGTTTACAGTCTTTGTTTATGATATATATATATAGATATATATATATATATATATATATATATATATATATATATATATATATATATATATATATATATATCAGTCATTCACATACAGTGCTGTTTCACAGCTCATCATTGTGGCTAGACAGGCAACTGCCTCAAGCCAGGATATATATATATACACACACACACACACACACACGCACACACGAGTGTTGCAGCAAAAGTCAACAATTTTGACAACAAAGAAAATGAAATAAGCAATAAAGTCAAAAGATGTATATGCAGAAACCTGACAGTTCATTTAAGAAACAGTTAAAGTTACATACTACATTATTTTTCAATGTAAAAATAATCTCAATCATCCCATAGAAGAAATAGTCAAAACAATTGCAATTGGATGAAAATGGCGTCCACAAGTCCAGTGACCAGTAGTGGGAACATTATTGAGTAGCCATGCCTGGGTCATGTTGGCCTTGCGTGCAAGATCTGAGTCCTGTTGGAAGATTTAGGATGATCTTGTTCATCCAGGTCTTCACCATGCTCCTCAGCACCTCCTGATATTTCATTTAAGTTTTGCTGCAACATTGTGTGTGTAGAAAAAATAAAAAGGATAAGTAGACAAGCCACAAAGTAGAAAAGACGATCACATTAAAAAAAAATGAATAAAAAATAAAACAAAGTAAATTGATATTTTATGAAGTAATCGTGTCTATTTGATGCTTTTTTAATGTGATTTTGTCTTTTATATTTTGTGGTATTTCCCTTCTTTTTTTTTAATGTATTTCATTGGATTTTATCTTGATATTCAATCTCTCTCTCTCTCTATATATATATATATATTGTTGTCATCCACAGCCTGTTTCACTGTATCATATCTTCCGTGTGGCTAGACAGGCAAGTGCTTCAAGCCATAATTCAAACTCAACTATCTAGTGGACAGTTGGCACTTCTAACAATTTGGCCATCAGTCACAAGCCATGAGTAAACAAAATCTCATTGTTTATACAAACATTGTCAGCTATTGCAGAGTGCTCCATTTGTTTACAGGAAGAGCTTTGCATTTACTCCCTCTCTCTATATATATATATATAGAGAGAGAGAGAGAGAGTGAATGCAAAGCTCTTTGTGTAGATAGATAGATAAATAGATAGGTATCACAAGTACCTTAGATTCTTTATATTCCCTCAATGGCAACTGCCACTCATCAATCACAGCTATTAACTTGCTGTACTTAGGAAAAATATATCTACACTTAACTCTGTAAAAGCATATTACTGCCAAGTAACATTTAATATTCATACTCAAAATTGACATTTGTTTTTAGATAACGTTGTTTTCTTGGTGTAACAAAGCAAAAACTAAAATCTTGCTGCTGAAGAAATATCAAAAGTTATTGATTTGGGCTATAGGCCCAAAAATCTACAAAGGCTATATATAGGCCAAAATTTCGATTGAGACTAAGGCTGACTAAGTGCTTAAAACAGAGTTAAATTGGAGTAACAATTTTAAAGTTATTTAGAAAATGCGATTTTATTTGGTCCATTGCAGTCAAATTTGAAATAGCATTCCCACTGGTAAACCTGCAAATTCAATATTTGCACAAATTTCATTTTTTTTTTTTGTTTGTTTGTTTATCAGTTTCTTTGGGGTTTTTTTTTCGTTTTTTTTTTAAGTTAATATTAATAAATTCTCCATTTAAAAAATATAATATTCTAAAAAATAAATAAAATAAACAAAATTTGAAATTTAGGAAGGCCAATACAATATGTGTTGTGTTTTCCATTAAAAGAAATGGTTATTTACTTTTAAAGATATTGAGCAAGCTTTCGCCGGGATCGAGGCTTTTTCAAGAGATTTCTTTTTGTTAATCATTTTTTTTTCTCTTAGACAAATGAAAATCTCTCTAGGTAGTAGTCCATTGGGATGTTAAAGTTGAACAGTTTATAGATCTCTTCAAGTGCAAGCATACGGGTCATGTGACAATGTTATATGAAATGGGATGTCACTTTTTAAAAAAAATATTGTTATGAAAGGAATATTAAAATTTGAAATTAAAAAAAAGACATCGTTTTGGCTTTTTTAATAGTGTTCTTGTATATCATCATTGCATATGCAATAACCATTATGTGTAGTCACTGTATATGCATCATGTGTTCAATGTACAGTTACAGTATATCAATTGTATATTGTGTGTGTGTACATCCAATAGAATCGTCATATCCACTTTTATTCAGAGTATGACCGAACATTGCCGAGTTTTTTTTTTGTTTTTTTTTTTTTACAAGGTGCATTATTATTTGCACTGACGTTGATTGAAGTTGATCACCATTTTAGAATTTGTGAAAGGAATAGAAATTTTTGCTCACAGAAATGTCAAAGAGTATTATTGCTGCCAAAGTGGGCAGGTATGTTCTGACAAACCTCTTCCAGTACAAATTTTGCTTAGAAATAAATGAAAAACTTTGTAAGGATTTTTAACTTGTGGCATCGATTCTAATCTGGGGGTTCTACTCACTATAAAGCTACATAAGAAAATGATATTCCTTTTAAGAAAAACTAAACAAATAGAATTTTCAAAATTCTGTTTTGATAATTTTAAAATTTGGTTCCTAGTGTAAGCAGAACATTGTGAATTTCACTTACTATGAAGGTTTTTTTTTAATGTTAAGCACCAAATTTTTAGATCATAAAAATTTTTTTTGTCGTTTATTTAATTCTATGAGACAATATTTGTTATGCAAATTTCTATATTGATATAATTATACAACTACTTCTAATGTCTTTTATTATTTATTATTAATCAATTAAAAATGCAATAGTATAAAGTACTAAAACAATTTTTTTTTAAATCCTATTAAAAAAAAAAAATTATTACAAACTTAAATCCAATAAATATATTTGTTTCTTGAATAAACAAGTCAGGCATTTTAATATTTTCTTAATAGTCGAAAATAAAAAAAATGTATTACTTTTCTAAATTTGGAAGGAATTTGAAAGCATTTAAACAAATGGAAAAATATTTCTGACTTTAAAATTATTAAGCAATTCTAAATTTAATTAAAGCTCACAGTTTTGGGTAGTATTTACATGACGTTATAAATCAACAAAATTAATTACAGTTTTATAACAATTTGGTTATTCGTTATTTCCCTGGCAAGTGCTCGTCTGAGCTCCAATCTCTCGTCCCCCCTCACCAATCTTTCACGAGAAACACCTGTCTGGCTGAAACTACTGTCAATAATTTTCCCCACTCTTTATCTGTGCCTAAATCCAAACGTAGATTCCATGAGCAGAGCTTCTTTCTCAGAAGTGCACGATTGTGGAACTCTCTTCCGTTTGCCTGTTTCCCACCTGACTGCAACTTGAATGTCTTCAAATCCAACATAAACAAATTCCTAACAAACCGCCCCCTAAAGTAAGACACTTTATCATTACTACAATACTATCTCATTGATTACTGTACACGCAATAACCCTTATCCCTGAGTGGCCTCCGGGCCTTGATAAGTGGTGACCCCCACGTAAAAAAAAAAAAATTTGGTTCAATTAATAACGTAATGACCAAACAATACCATAATAATTATGTTCTGCTTTGATGACTATCTTCAATATATCGTTCTAGAACTTTCCAATCGCAACTTTTCTTATTAAATTTACAACAGTTAGTATTTTACAACTGTGTGTGAAAAATTATCATAAGAATGAATATGATGCCTTGAGGAATTTGGATGCATTAACGAAAGTCATTTAAACTAGTTCTAAAATTCTTAGCAAATGCTGAAACCACTATCAATAATTTCTCCCACTCTAAACCTAAACGAAGATTCCATGAACAAAGCTTCTTTTTTAGAATTGCAAGCCTGTGGAACCGTTCCATTTTCCTGCTTTCCAACTGACTACAATATGGTCGTCTTTAAGTTCGATGCAAACAAGTTTTTGATGAGCCATCCCCTTAAGTAATCCAATTTACTAAATTTTCAATACTAACGATTACTACGACATTTTTCCCTTATCCTCGAGTAGCCTCCGGGCCTTCATAAGAGGTGTCTCCCTTGTAAATAAATTTTAAGAAATCCTCATGTATTAAAAGATTGGAGGTTTTGGAAACTATTTTGATTCAATAATTTTATAAAGAGATATTTAACAAATATCTTTAACGTTAACTTTTATAGTTTTATATGAGAATTTGGTTCAATTAATAATGTATTGACCAAATAATGCCATAATAATTAAATTTAACTTTAAAACGTCTGTCTAAAATATTAAAAAAAAAAAAAAATGGCATAACTATGCCACTTTTTTTTTTTTTTTAAAGAAATTTATTTAATTTTTTAACAAAAAAAAAAAAAACGAAAGTAAAAAAATTAAAAAAAAAAAACTCTCGGGCAACACAAAGTAGGTGCAGCTAGTTAATCATTGATTCTTCAGTTGTTAACCAATGATTCCTCACTTTCAAACAGATTTTTCTGTTTAAGTTTTGCTACTTAGCGTTTATATTTGACGTTCCCAATTACATGCAATTTGTCAAAATCGAATATTCAAAAGTTTTTTAGATCAAACTGTTCTATAATCAGGGAGGGAAAATTTATTTTTAGTTGTTGGACCCTCTTAAAAATTCTTGTAAAATTTGCTAAAATTCTATTTGTTTAATGATGTATAAACTTATATAAATGAATTTTGCAATAGTGAGGCACTAACTTATTGTCAAAAGCGCAATGTAACTCTTTATGTGAACTTTGTTTCTTAATATAATGTGTGAATTTTATGTTGAATTTATTGTCTGATTTTTAAATACATCACATGTACTCACTGCCCTATTTATATGAAAGTTAATATTTTGCTTTCAAAATAAAAGCAATAACATGTTTTCTTTCAATTTGTGTATTATGACCTATTTTTAGTCATTATACAGGGTGTCCAAAAAGTCACTCCAAATTAAAGAGACAGAATTAAAGAAAACTCTTCAGTTCAGTGACTTTTTGGACACAAAGTTTCAACTCTATAGTAAAATATTTACATACTCTGGGACGTAATGGATTAAATTGGATAATGAGTCGAATTAGATATTTCGTTCTTTAGACCTTACATTCCAGAAGCAATTTTTCTGACAAAGAGGGAAGAATTCCTGTTTTCTGGATCAGAATCTATTCAATCTAATACTTATAGCTGGCAAGGCTTTGATCTTGAAGTAGCATTTTTTTTTTAAACTCCTTACATCAAATGGCTTCATGCCTTGTCTGAAGCAATTTCCATAAAAAAAACAATAAAAAAGAACTATTCATGACCTTTTTGTGTAGGATTTTTTTTTTACACTAATTTAAATAAAATCCAAGTTTTAAAACATTTTATCAAGTTATTAGCGTTGTCATTCAGTATACCTTCTTTTATCAATTTTAGACAATTTTTCAGAAAAAAAAAAAAACTGTCACTAAATGTTAACAATTCTAAACTGGGCGTTCAGTTTATGATAAAGTTAGAATAATTATTAACAAATCATGTGAGTGCAAATGCACAAACCATGTCTTAAACTTATACCACATTTTTATACAAACATCGGCTCCAAACGACAAAAAAATATTAATAGGATTCAAGAGCAATACAAGTAGCATTTGAGGAAAAGGCGGGACCAACTTTTGATCTTCTCCATTCCACAGCATTTGATTCACACACCAGTACAGCTCATAATTTGATTAGGAAGTAGGAAGTAAACATCTCACTGCAAAGAAGTGTTTAGTAAATACGATTACTCCCCCTTCCGCTCTTACTGTCACCTGTGTAATTATTCAGTTGGTGGGGTGGGGGCGATAGAGATGAACACTTACCAAATAAAAGTGTTTGTGATGTTTTGCCTGTTTGCAACCTCTTTCTCACAGAAGAGCCTGTCTCTGCTCTGTTGCTATTTTTATGGCAAGTGCCCAACTGGTCTTCCCTTGCCAAACTTTCACAAAAAACACCAGACTAGTTACAACCACTATATATGATTTTTCCCCACTATCTACCTGTGCCTAAATCTAAACGGAAATTCCATGATCAAAGCTTTTTCCCAGAACTGCCCGCCTTTGGAACACTATTCTGCTGGCCTGCTTCACGGTTGATTATAACATGTTAGCCTTCAAATCCAATGTAAACAAGTTCTTGTTTGAACCGTCCCCATAAATAATCAAATTCTACCCAATTTACACCATTAACGATTACTACACTACCATCTTACATTCATTAACTCTTATCCTCGAGTGGCCTTCAGGCTTTGATAAGTGATGACTCAAGTAAAGAAAAAGTGGTCATGTGATACTACGACGCCCACCTCCCCTCAAAGTGTAAGGAATAAAATAAAAGAGGCATTAAATATAAAAAAAGAGGAAATAAGTTTATCAGAAGAACAAAAGTAAAGGAAGTTGTTCACCAAGGTACACAAAGTGAACTTAAATAAGATAGTTAATCAAGGTGTGGCAGACAAAAGACTGGATATAAAGGTAGATATATTTAGAGTTAGTTTATCGGCAGTTTTAGCAGCGACAATGAGTTTTGTAATAGCTTATGGACAATCTTGGATTTGCAACAGTAGAGGACAGTCAGACATGCAGGTTGTTGCTTGAAAATGATGGCAACTGATGAACACGACCTTGAGAAAAGACTTCCACTAATTTGAAATTGCAATGCGATGACACAAATTATGTCGATTAGCTAATCAAAGTGGGCAAGAAAATGCATAGAAAAAAATGTCTCTTATTATATAAAATCTAATTTTAATGAGTGACTGGCAGGACTTCTGGGTGTGACAGAAGGGCTACTCTTTTCTCCTTTGAAATCACTAAGCAAAATGAAAATATTGATGGGATTAAATGTGTAATCAATGAAATAGATTAGAATTGCAAGTTTTATTTTTTAACACAATCTGATATTGAGATTGTTGGACTGACTTCCTCATCTTGGTTGTTATAGTCACAATGTTTCGTCCGTTTTGCTCTCTGGCCTTCATCAGGTGTTTTGTATCAAACTGGGGAACCGTTTGTTAGGAGTCTCAAACCCAACCCTTTATTATTGTTCGGACTCCAGCTAGGCTCTTGGAGGGCAAAACGACCGAAACGTTGTGACAATAACAACCAAGATGAGGAAGTCAGTCCGACAATCTCAATAAATGAAAACACCTCATCTCAAAAATACAGACAATTACAATCTGATATTTTTCATAAATAATTGTCTGTAAAAAAAATATGCATCTTATATTAAAAAAAAGTGTTTACGTTTGACAACTTTGGGTCTCTCTCGATTGTATATATATTGTTATATAATTATAGGGAAGGTTTAAAGTTTTTATAGAATATTTAAAAGTCGAGCATTCATCATCCGTATTTGTTATTTTATGCTTGTTTTGTTTTATAACTTGTCAGCGAGAAAGTTTGAAAATGAGGGAATAACGAGATATACAGAGAGAAGAGAGAGTAGAGAAATACAGAGGGAGAGAGCGGGTAAATATGAACAGAAAGGGACGGTCAGCCCCAACTATTAATGAACTACGGCGACAATTCCCCTTCGCTGACACCGCAGTAAATACACCCAGGATAAGACCCCTCCCCTCTCCTCTGCCATGGGCAGTGGAGGAACAGGAAACGGATCTTTTGGAGCCTTCTTCCTCTTTGGGGTCTGACCAGTGACAGCGCTAGATGCACGCTGTGTAGCTCCCACCAACAAATTATGCGACAGCAACACGGAAGAAGAATTGCGGTCGAAATGAGAAACAAACAAAACAAGACAGTATACCAAGCGCGTGTACAGAATAAAGTCGGCGAATAGTAAGCTACCGTTTTGCTATTTTCTCTCTCTCTTTCTTTTACCCTTATCTGTCCACACTGAACATTGAACTTGATGTAATAAACATTTTCCTTGCTTTATAAAATACGGACGATGTTTTCTACTCGACTCCATTAATTACATAAGAGAACAAAATTCCCTTCCCAAAAGGCCCTCCATTTTTTTTGCTATTTTATTCTATGTTTTTTTTTAATTTTATTTTATTTTCTCACCCCCCCCATTCTTTAGCTAATGTTAGTCCTTAAATAAAATTTATAAAATTTCATTTTTCATTCGCCTTGTTATTTCATGAGTCCTGCTGTCCTTTTTTTTTTCTTTTTTTTTTATTACATTTTCACCCCAAACAAGGCACATTGCCACTTTAATGTAGGGGGCTACTATCAGGGGAAACATCTACTGGGGTACTATGTAGGGATTAGGGCAGCGAGATGTTGGTTCACGTTGCACTTGAACTTATGCATGTCAGTACAGTTGGGGAAACAGTGACCTGGAATGGAATTCCAAAGTCTAGCAGTTCTGGGGGAAGAAACTACTGGAGTAGAAAGATCTTTTACATCTAGGGATCTCTACAGTGTGGGGGTGGGATTTTGCAGCTTGTCGGGTCTGTCGAGGGTGTTCACGTCATGGGGGCACAAGTGCTTGCAGTTCTTCAGAGCATTCACCATTATAATACTTGTAGAACAGGCAGAGGGATGCAACATTTCGACGATGGGACAGAGGCTGAAGTTTAGATGCCAGTTTAGGGCCTATCAGATTTGCGACTCTCTTTTGAACCCTGTCAAGGAGCGAGAGACTAGTAGCCGATGCACCGGCCCAAATATGACAGCAATACTCCATACATGGGCGAATAGTGGCCTTATAGAGGTACAGGATACTTTCGGGTGTTAGAAGTTTTCTAGCACGGTAGAGAGAGCCCACCTTCCTTGCAGTGGCCCTGGCAATGCCCTCGATGTAATTGTTCCAACTCATGTTTCCTGTGAACGTTAGGCCAAGGAGCTTGAAAGACGTACTCTCAGATAAAGAGTTGTTGGCCATTGCTATAGGTGGTAGAGAAGGTTTCTTGTAATTATTGAATGAAACCAGTTTTGTCTTGGTGGCATTGAACGTTACCATCCATTTTTGTCCCCATTCCACTACTGATTGGAGGTCATCCTCTAGTGTTTCTGCCATTACTTTAGATATATGTTCATTTGTTTTCCTGTCGTGCCTGCTATAGAGTGTGGTGTCATCAGCATATATACCCATCTCAGAGGCAATTTTGTCAGGGAGGTCATTTATGAGTATCAGGAACAGCAGAGGACCAAGGATAGATCCCTGGGGCACTCCCGCATTTATATCATATTGTTTAGATGTACGACCGTCGAGGACAACCTGGATTTTTCTCTTATCTAAGAAGGATTTAATTATGTTAAGTATTCTACCAGTGATACCGTAAGATCTAATCTTCCTGAGGAGACCCTCATGCCATACCCTGTCAAAAGCCTTAGATATATCTAGAGCTACCGCTCTGCCCTCTCCCGCTTTGTCCAGTGAATGGTATATGCGTTCAAAGATTACAGTGAGGATGTCTGCCGTGGAACGGGCTTGTCTAAATCCATATTGATGGTCGGTCAGAAGTTTAGCATCTGTAAGGTGCTGGACTAGAGCATGGTTAATTAAGGTCTCAAATATTTTGGCAAAAAGTGGGAGGAGGCTAATAGGGCGATAATTTGCTGGGTCAGTTCTTTTGCCAGAATTCTTGAATACTGGTACCACAGAAGCAGTTTTCCAACAGCTCGGAAAGCAAGATTCATTAAGGCATTTGTTGTAGAGTTTGGAGAGAACTGGAGCTACTTCGGCTGAGCACTTTTTTAATAGCACAGCTGGGATGAGGTCGGGTCCACATGCTTTGGAAGTGTCAAGGTTTTTTATGATAGCATGCACCTGAACAGGGGTGATTTCCAGATCGTCTAGCGTGGCGTCTGTCCGCATAGGAAATTGAGGTAGGGGGTGGTTAAGAGGGTCCAGTGTGGAGTTTGAGGCAAACCGACTGGCAAGCATGTTAGCCTTCTCGGTTGCTGAGCAAAGAACCTCGTGATTGTTGGTTAGTGGGGGAATTGTTGATTGCCCATTATTTACTACACTGTTGTAGATTTTCCAGAAGTCACGAGTTCCTAGTTTTTGTGCTTCGATGCGTTTTTTAGTGGTTTCCGTAAATTCCCTCTTAGCTGTCGCTATTTCTATATATGTCCTATATATATTTTATCGGTGTCCTGAGACAAGATATTCCATCCCCTCCCATTCATTTTATTCGGCTTGTAAATAAAAGAGCAATAAAAATTGAATAATAAACACTTACAAGCCTTCACCCCTTGGAAAAACTTCAAATTAACTACGAAAATCGCCATTTTTACATCTCCAACACATTTGAACATAATTTCTGATGAGGACACATCACAGAACGTCTGAAACGCGCGTAAAAACGATTTCAATGACTTAAAAACATTATTACAATGATCCAAACATAATTCTCAATGAAAAACCAAGACACGGAATAATAAAATAATGTAAAAAAATACACATTGTTGGTGACTACTCCCTTATTTAAATATATATATATATATATATACATACTGTAAAAGCGAAATTAAATAAAATATTTTCTTCAGTTGATAAAGTAACATTTCTGGAGTGATTTTTCTGTGTTGAAAAAACAAAAAATCAAAAAAATCAAAAGTTTTGGACTGACCTTCACAACATTTGTTCCTTTGGCTGCGGAAACAAAATAGAATGGCAACTTGTACTTTTTGGGGAAATTAAAACTTTTCTGCGTCATTGACATATCGGCTGAAAAGAGACAGAAGAAAGTTTAATGTCAATGAAAAAGAAAATCACAAGATAATATTATGAGATCATGTTATAATCCACATGTTTCAACCTATTGTCCTCATCTCAAGTTTTCTTCAGGATTTAAAATAATAAATACTAATTACAACGATTAATTCCAATACAAGCATAAAACATGCGGTATAAGTAGAGGTAAAAAAATTATAGTTAACGTTTGGTTTTTAAATCCCCTCAAATCATCCTTAAATGTTTTTCTGAATTCATATCTAAATGAATAAACACATTGGTCAACAGATATTCTGAAAGGAAAATAACACTTGAGATGAGAACAATAGTCAGAATAATTCAACAAATTATCTTCATCCAAAAAATTGAAAAACACAAAACCACAACATATTTTATTATAGAAAAGCTCACTTTTAAAAATTTTACAAAAAAAAAAAAAATAGTTGTTATTTAACACAAATGCATATTATTTTTTTTTTACCACTTGGAAACTAACTTTTCTATAATATATTGCAACAAGACGTTTCACGACAAAAAAAATGTCACATTGATTTTTGTTTAAACTTTCTGCAAACCTGTTATTTCGTTTGCCAATCAATATTTTAAGAATTAACTGTCCATTTCTAAGCTTAGAAAATGCTATTGTTTCCAATAATTGTTTTTATGAGATTTTTTGTGAAAATCCTTAAAACAAAATACCCACTTATTTTCTCTTTTCAGACTTCAATTTCAACACTTTTTCTTTTGCTTACATAATGTACAAAAGCCTAAATCATAACGAAAAAGACAAAAGTTTTTCATTTTTGAAAATCTTGTATTAAAATAAAAATAAATATCTAAAATGCATATCATTTTGCTTTTTTACTTTTAGAAACTAAAACATACTTATTTTCTGTGGCATATTCGAACAAAATATTGCACAAGAAAATTAAATAAATAAAAATCAAAAAGAAAAAAAGATCCATATATTATTTTAAAATAAGGCATATTGATTTTAGCTTTCGTTATGAATGCAATTCTTTTCATCATTCCACATTTACTTGTCATTTTCTAAGCTCAGAAATTTTTTTTTTTTTAGATGAGGACTGATTATTCATATTTGAATTATTCAGACTATTGCTCTCATCCTGTGGCATAGTGAATATAGTACTTAGAGAAATTCAGTTGTAAAGTTACACTCTTCTGGAGGTTAAAGGCTCAATCCTCAGTGCAGGCGACACTCAAAAATATAAGTGTGAATTACTTAGGACTTCTATCCAGTCATGGTTAACGGAATGAGAAAATGTTACTTCCGTGGATTAAATAAATGGGTTCTGTTCGAAATTCCATACAAATTCCTGAGGTTGACAAGACATATCTGAAAAAGGTCCAGGGTTACATTAACCAAAGCATTGTGAAAATAACACTACAGATGAGAACAGTAGTTCAAAATGTCCAAATAATATGATAAGGAAATTCTATGCATTATTTATAATTATTATTTTGGTTATATTTGTAAAAAGTAACGTTGCGTTTTCTTTTTTTTTAATTTAATTTTTAGACGAGAAAAAAAAAATCGATGATATATTTTTCCAAAGGATTTAGTGCATGAAGGTAGTCTTTTTATTTCCTTTTTCAACCATGAAAATTAGTTTGAGTTTTATAGCTTTTTGCTTGCTTGTTTAACATTCTCTCCCCACCCTGTCACATCCCCTCCCTCAAATATACTACCAAGCAATGCCGAGTAAGACCAACTAGTATGTTCATTTACTTCCTCTGCAGGTTAGATACAAGGTCAAGTGTAGTTCACTTTGGCCTACAAAAATGATTGAGCAGCACCATGAGCACTTCTTAGATGATTAGCAATAAACTAACCCCCCTCTAAGGGTGAAGATAAAGCCTGGGAGGGTTGACCTTCTAGAACTGAATAGAACCATACCTCATTCTAACAGTAACAAAGCTGATTTTCAAGGATGTTTCTCGAACAGATATATATAATAAAAGAAAACCCGTTTCAGGGCAGGTAAAATTAATTTTGCAACCAAAACAGTTTAAAACCATTTTACGTTCGTTGCGAAGATTAAAATCAAGATCTAATGCTACTAAACCATGTGTCGAGAATCCTTATTTAAATTTTGATCAAAATCCATTACATGATTTTGATTCTGGAAATGTCTGAAATGTTTTAAGCTTAAAAAATTAAAATTCAGGTAATCTTGTTTTATTGGTATCTAATGACTACGAATCAAAGTTAATGCCAATATTTTAAAATGGGAGGTAGTGCCCATCTTATACTCCTTAAGAAAACTTGTAAATACTTCTCCTCTGCAATAAAGCCTGAAATTTGAGTAATATTTATTTATTGATGTCGAATATATATTGTAAAATGTTTTACAAAAATCAAAAGTTTCCATCCAGTTTTAGCCAGCTTTTCATAACACTAAATTAAAGTAAATATAGCTCAGATTACCTATCCTTGTTTAGAAGTCATTCCTATAATAGAAATATATAAACAGAAACACATACCTAACACATATTTATTATTTTATGTGTAACATAGCACGTAGGGCGCACATGTGAGAAAATCAGCAGCAGCCATAGGATAGCTGACTAGCAAAAATATTAGCAATAGTCGTCTTAGCACATATGCAAATTAAGCAAGTGTGCACGCACTAACGTCACAAGAAGGAGAAGAAAAAAAAAACAGTAAAAAGGACAACACATTGTCAAGCAAGATAAATAAAAAGTGCACACCAGAGGAGATGGACGTGTGAAGTCGAGGACAAGAAAGCGCTGGTTAAGGCTGGCATCAAGTGGCGGGGACAGAGATTTTTAAAAAGCACATGTGTGTGCGAAAAGACTTTTGAAAGATAATGAAATGCGTTGTTTTGGAAGAACCATGAATAAATGTATTTTATTTGCACTTGAAAACATGCCAGATCAGATTATAATTTTTTTTCCTGTTTTATTTGTTTGTTCCTTTGCGACAGTACCAGACAACGTGTGGGTCCAGGAAGTTTGAAATATAACGATACAGTTAAAAAGTAACAGCCCTGTTACATATGTATCTCCATAAAATTTTATGCATCTATTTTCAGTATTTACTTTGACAATGCTCAATAAATAAATAGGGCTGGGTAGTAAGTTATCAAAATATATCAGGCTATTGCATGGAATCGATGTTACTTACATACAAATCCAGTACTATCTTCTATATAAATAAAATGAACTCATTTTTTCCTGTCTGATTTTGACATTAATAGGATTAAAAATCAAGATATTTCATGCAAATATAATATGCACAAACGGCAGAACAATATCTGAGGTGTGTTATAGGTTTATTATTTCTCAAATTCCTCGATAATCTTAGATTTCTATACTTTTTCTGCTGAGAAGTCACGGACAAAATCGGTTAAGATCAATGGAAGTGGTAAAATATTTTCTCTCTAATAAATTCCTCCTCCCCCTGCCACCACTTAACACCGTTTGGGGATCGTTCACAAGGAACAGTTGAGAAGAGAACACCGGTTTGGCTTCGTAGTTCTTTCATGTGAAGTTATTTAAAATCACTAAACTAAGCTGCAGTGCTCTGTGGCGTAGTGGTTAGCGTGCTGGACAATTCACATTATATTTTCACGTTCGCGCCGACCTACCGTAGTCGTTTTTTTTTTTTTTTTTTTTTTTTTCCTAAACAACTGGAATGGACTTTTCTTGGTGGCCGAACTGTTAACGTTGCAGATGTTTTTTTGTTTTTTTTTCCACACTTTATTTTCCTACTTTTACTCATGACTCCGGGTTTGATCCTTCCTACTTACCTACCATAACATTTTTTAAAACTCCTCCCCCCCCCGTCCCGGAAACAAACACTCGGGCAACGCCGGGTACCCCCGCTAGTGATAATATATAAAAACATGAAGCAACATCTACCCAATAGCCTGATGAATCCTCATAAGGATGAAATCCAAAAAATTCTGTGTAGCTTAAGTGCCATATATATTTTCCAAACTTATATAATATATATATATATATATTCCAGGTTAAAGATATCCACAAGTAAAAACCACTGAATTTCAAAAAGGTTGTTGATAGTGCTCACTTAAAAGAGCAGGATATTATTTTATTCAATTTAGGTAAACCAAATTGCCATGAGTCGCTACTATAGATTTACTGTTTCAGTCTTAAAAGACAGTGTCAGGTTATAATAAACCTCTGGTCTTACTCGTGGCTAGCCATTTAATATATATAAATTATATATATAGCTATCTAGTTTAGGAAGAATAAAACACAGACGACTCCATTACATTTGTAAAAGCATGGTATTTATTATAGACTAGCCTGGATGCCCGCCATTGCCCGGGTGTTTGGAGGTATGTGTTGAGGAAAAAAAAGTGGTAGTAGGCAAGCAGGCTCGAACCCGTATTGTGAAGGAGAAAAAGAACATGAACAAAAATGTGACGTCTTTGCTGTTGCGCCCATCACCAAATTGGAAGTGACCTAGGTTTAAATTAAGGCTAGGCATTCAGAAAGAGGGGATGACTTTAAAAAATATCGACAAAAAAAGCAACCCCTCCCTGTAGAAAAGTGTCCAGTTGAGAGTGAAGGAATTAATAGTTTTAGCCAATTTTTTTATATTTGTCATCCGAAGGGACGAGCTCTGCAACAATACAAATCTCGTGCAAATCAGTCACCTCTATCGAAAGTTTTAGGTGGACATACATACATACATACATTTAAACAGACAGCTGAGATTTATGTTATAGACTAGGGGGGGGGGGGTACCCAGCATTGCCCGGGTGTTTGGAGGTGTGTTGTTGTTGGGGGAGGGGTAGATCAAAACATGGCCGGGTGCTTGGAGGTGTGTTGTTGTTGGGGGAGGGGTAGATCAAAACATGGCCGGGTGCTTGGAGGTGTAAAAGAAAAGAAAAGTTTTAGTAGGAAGGTAGGCTTGAACTCCAAAGCCTTGACGCGGAGGTGGAAACGAAAGGGGAAAAATGCCAGACACTTAACCATCTCGGCCACGAGGGGAGAGGAATTGATAAGTGTGTTAAGTTAACAATTATAAATCGAAATTGACAGGTGCGAAGAAGTTAAATCGCGTGATGTTTGACCTTGAAACATGACGTAAGCAACGGCTGTTCAGCAGTTAAGATTTTGTGCGGGACAGCTTTTACCCCCACTTATTAGGGGAGTGTCTTGAAATAAAAGCAACTGTCTGATATGAAAAAAGCCGACATTGACCAAACGTTACATCGCTTTCTGGAGACCACTGGCTGTGCATTCAAATCTAGTTTTGTTTTTTTTATACCGAAAAACGAAAGCAACACGCGGCGATCCAAATATGTGGAATATTTAACATTTTAAAGTCGGGCAAATTAAATAGACAGGCGACCCCTGTTTTGTTAACTCGTAGATATTATGATTTAGATATGATATAAAACGTTTTAAGGAGCGACCCCCCCGAGCACCCCGCCCCCCCCCAAAGCATTTAGTGGACATACACAAAAAGCGAACATACACACACACACACACACACACACACACACACACACACATTTTCGCTTTTATATATATAAATTAGCGGGGGTACCCGGTGTTGCCTAGGTGTTTGAAGGTATGTTTTTGGGTAAATCAAAACAAAAGAATCGTTGCTCAGGTATTTGTGTCGGGGGAGGGGGGTTAAAACAAAAAGTTTTGGTAGGTAAGTAGGAAGGATCGAACTCACAGCCTTGAGGCGAAGTTAGAAAATAAAGTGTGAAAAAAAAAGTGCGACGCTAACCACTGAGCCAGCAAGAAGTAGTAACAGAAAGATGTTTGAATTTATTTAAGTATTAAGAATTGGCAGGTGCCCGTACTTGATGACTTAATGAGGTCAACTTTCACTGTGGGGCAGTATTTTATTTACTGCGGGGGAGATATTTTTTGCTTTATTATACGAAAAAGTCGAATCCACACGCGGCGATGGAAAATGTGGAATATTTAGTTTTTCAAAGTCAGGCAAATTAAATAGACAGGTGATCCCCATTGTTAAGTCGTAGATATTATCATTTAGACTTGATATAAAGAGTTTTAAGGAGCGACCCCACCGAGAAGGCCGAGGAAAAAACCCTTTTGCGGACATACACGAAAACGCACACAAACAAACATTTTCGCTTTTATATATATATAGACTAACGGGGATACCCGGCATTGCCCGGGTGTTTGGAGGTGTGTGTGTGTGTAGAATAGTGGGATAAAGAATAAGCGAAGTAATAACCCTGTCCAAACTTTTAAAAAATTTGGAAAAAACAAAATAAAAAAAACAGCAAACGGGCGTAAAACTTCTTTAAAAAAGTTGGATAAACAAAAGCCAAAAAAAAAAATGAAAAAAAAAAATGAAAAAAAAAAATGAACGTGTTCGGAAAAACAAAACAGCGAAAAGCGGAAAAAAATGGTATAAATAATCTTGCTTCAATATTAAAAGCTTAAAAATCGAAAAAATAATATATCTGATAACTGGGATTGAACCTGCAATCTGAAGATAACGACGCTGTCAATTAATCCATTGCGCTATGAACACGTAGACAAATCTATGTTGGTTTTTATAATATTTAAACGAATTCAAGGTGCATGTTGACGCATGCGTAGAAGCCATCTTGTCATGAAGATACGATTTTTTTTTCACCCCTCATGGTAGAAAAGGGTCTGGTTGACGGTGAAGGAAAGAATGTTTTTGGCCAATTTTTCGATATTTGTCGGCTGAAGGTTCGAGTTTGAAAATGGTACCTATCTTGTGAAAATCCGTTGCCTCTGTCGAAAGTTTTTGCGAGACATACAAACACACATACATACATACACACACACACACATTTCCGCTTTTATATATATATATAGTGGGGGTACCCGGCGTTGCCCGGGTGTTTGGAGGTGTGTGTGTAGGGGGGGGGCTTAAAGAACTTCTTAAAAAATCGGAAAAAGTCAAACAAAAAAAAACAGCCAACGAACATAAAACTTCTTTAAAAAAATCAGAAAACCAAACCCCTTCCCCCAAAAAAAGGACGGCGTTGCCCGGGTGTTTGGAGGTGTGTATGTAGGGAGGGGGGCAAAGAATAAGCGAATTAATAACCCTGTTTAAACTTTTTAAAAAAATCGGAAAAAACAAAACAAATAAAACAGCGAACGGACGTAAAACTTCTTTAAAACAATCGGATAAACAAAAACCCCAAAAAAGGAAAAAAATAAAAAAATAAAAAATAAAAACACAGCTAAAAGCGAAAAAAAATGGTATAAATAACCTCACTTCAATATTAAATGTTTAAAAATCGAGAAAAAAGTATATCTGATAACTGGGATTGAACCTGAAATCTTTACTGTTACTTAACCCATCGCGCTATAGATGTGTGGATGAAAGTAGGTTGGTTTCTATAACATTTAAAATGAATTCAATGTACAACGTCTTTTGCGCATATTGATACATGCGTAGCCATCTTGTCATGAAGATACCATTTTTTTTCACCCCTCCCTGTAAAAAAGAGAATTGTTAATGATGAAAGAATGAATGATTTTGCCCAATTTTTCGATATTTGTTGACCAGAGGTTCAAGCTTTAGAATGATACCTGTTTGGTGAAAATTTGTAGCCTCTATCAAAAGTTTTTGTGAGACATACAAACATACATACACACTCAGACATTTTTGCCTTTTATATATATAGACTAGCAGAGGGTACCCGGCATTGCCAGGTGTTTGGAGGTGTGTGTGGTTTGGGGTAAATCAAAACTCCGAGGGGGGGGTTAAAATAAAAAAAAAAGTTTTGGTAGGTGAGTATGAGGATCGAACCCGAACCCTTGAGGTGAAGTTGGAAATTAAAGTGTGAAAAAAAAGTGTGCGACTTTAACCATTGACCCACCACGATATACTAACGGAAACACGTTTGAATTTATTTAATTACTTAGATTTGGCAGGTGCACGTTTTAATGACTTAATGAGGTCAACTTTGACTGCGGGATAGTATTTCATTTACTGTGGAAAGCTTTTTTATTTTTGTTTCCCCAAGATGTTGGTGGGGGGAGGGGACCAGCTCCCCTTGTCCAATTTGAATAGCAATTGTTTGATATAAGGAAAATATTTCCACATTGATCAAATCTGATTGCTTTTGGACATTTCCGCTGATAGACAGAAAATACCACCAGAATTAATGTTGCTTTTATTATAGGAAAAAGACTAATCCACATGCGGCGAGCGACAAATGTTGAATATTTATCTTCCCGAGGTTGAGCAAATTAAATAGACAGGCGAGCTCCGTTGTTAACTCGGAGATATTATAATTTCTTTGTGAAATAAAAAGTTTTAAGAAGTTGTGAGCCAATCGACCGCTTCTCTGAAAAAAGCCTTTCTTGGACATACACAAAAAGCGAACATAAATACACACATTTTCGCTTTTATATATATAGATGATGCAATCATAATTCAAGTACACAGTTTAAAAAAATGCAGAATATTCAGGCCGTTGAATGAGAAAATCCAGTCATTTTGGTAAAGGAACTTTGCTTCAAGCTTATTTCAAATTCCCAAATTTTCTAACTGTGCCTAAATCTAGATGCAGATTCCATAATCAAAGCTTCTTTCCTAGAGCTGCTCATCTGTGGAACTCTTTCACTGGCCTGCTTCCTGGCTGACTATAACATGGTCAACTTCAAGTCTAATGTAAACAAGTTCTTGTTGAACGGTCCCCCTTAAATAATCAAATAATACAATTTGCACCACTAATGATTACTACACTGTTGTCCCGGTGACCACCGTCCACTCTTTAACTATTATCCTCGAGTGGCCTTCGGGCCTTGATAAGAGGTAACTTCCTTGTAAAAAAAAAAAAAAAAGAAGTTTTTTTAAATATTGATTCATGATGTTTGCCTTTATCAATGATAGTGCAATTTCATGCATATATTATCCGACGTTAGAGCAATCTTAGTAAGAATAACATTAAGGAATGGAATATGATGAAAGTAATAAAAAGGTTTGCTATCCCTGTTGGTGGCTTTTGAAGCTTGCAATGGAATTATATACTCTAGCACAAGTAGAGCAACACAGGTGCCCCACTGTCAGCTCCAGATGTAAAGATCCATAATGATATGTAAGCCCACCTGTGGACCGGTAAATATTTTACAAAGGATACATTTAAATTCATTTCCGATATTAAGGATGTATTCATTATTATGTATGACTTGGCATATTTTTGACCAAGACAAATGGTACTTGCAAAGCAGACATAACCGACACCACACAATCACATGTCAGAGGCTGTTTCAATCCTTTCTTTCTCTCTCATATATATATATATATATATATATCTTGTTTTTCTTTTGTATCATTTATCCAGCTGAAGTTCAGTCATCACTGTAATTTTAAAAACATACTCATTTGATTATACTACCGACGTGTCATTATCACTTCCTACACTGATGATTGCATATGCATGAAACACTTGTGTCTGTAGGTATAAAACATTAATAATATTTATTAGAAAAATATTTTAGTTATAAGCCCCTTTAAGAATATTAAAGGTTAACCCTATCTGTGAATCGGACATAAAGCAGCAAATTAGTTGTGTGCATCATTCACAAACTTTCTGTTTGTTTGAATACTCTTATTGCCGTTTGATTATGACAAGCCTATGGCTTCATAAGTAACTTATTTTACTTCCATTTAAATGTTAATTCCTGATGGCCGAGTGGATGAACGCTAGCCCGCAAAGCCGAAGTTGACTTTGTTGACTGGATTCAAGTTCCACGATCAACAGTAATTATTACTTCTTGCACTGATGATTGTATAAGCACGAAACACTAGTGTCTGCAGATATAAAAAAGTTAATATTTCCCCGTACTTTCCAAGCTCTACGATAAATACCTTGCTGAATCTTGTTTCTTTAATAGCTGGAAGATGGCCTATGTGGTACCAGTGTACAAGAATGTGAAAGGACTGACCCTCTCAATTATCACCCTATCAGACTCCTCCCCCTCTTCACTAAAATCTTTGAGACCTTAATTAACCAAGCACTAGTCCATCACGCGCAAAAGCTAATCTTCTCTCTGACAAACAGATTTAGGCAATGTCGTTCTATTGCATATACCATACACTGGATAAGGTAGGCGAAGCCTTGTTGTAGTCCTTGATATATCCAAGGCCTTTCACAAACTCTGGCACGAAGGGCTGCTAATGAAAATAACATGTCTGAGATGAGTATATTTGTTGACGATACAATGTTCTATAACATGCATAAGAAAAGAACGGATGTACACAAATTTAAGACAATGGCAGAATCGTTAGAAAATGACCTCCAGACTGTAGTGGAATGGAGTTGTAAATGGATGGTAACAGTTAATGCTAATAAAACTAAGCTGCTCTCCTTTAACAATTACAAGATACCTCTCCAACCACCGATACTCATGACAAATAACACCCTATCTGATAAATTCTCCTTCAAACTCTTCGGCCTAACATTCACAGGCAATATGAACTGGAACAAATACATTGAGGACATTGCAAAGGCTGCTGCAAAGAAGGTGGGTTCCTTCTATCGTGCTAGAAGACTACTCACACCTAGTGTATCCTATACATCTACAAAGCCACCATTCGCCCATACATGGAGTATTATTGCCACATCTGGACTGGTGCACCTACCACTAGTCTCTTCTCCCTCCAGGGTCAAATAAAAGAGTCTCCAATCTAATAGGTCCCACTTTGTCAACTAAGCTCCAATCCCTGTCCCATCACTTCAATGTTGCACTTCTGTGCCTGTTTTACAGGTATTTTAATGAAAAGCGCTCTGATGAACTTGTTGCACTTGTGTCCTTGACAAACCTGCTTAGCAACAAAATACACATCTTCACTGTTGAGATCTTTAAATGTCAGAAAGCTTTCTACTCTAATATTCTTTTTCCCTTGAACAGCAAGACTTTGGAATTCCCTTCCTGCTACCCGTTTCCCTGACTGTACTGATATGCAGAAGTTAAAATGTAATATAAACCAACATCTTGTTAATCTTTCCTAAGCATGGCCCCAAGTAGTAGTTGCTTACGTCCAAGTGGTGATATGCCTTGTTGGGGTGAACATTGTAAAATATGCTTGAATATGATATTTTGATTAATGCAAATTTTGTATTTATTATTATACTAGCGGGGGGTACCCGGCGTTGCCCAGGTGTTTAGAGGTATGTGTGTGCTTGAGCGGGGTGTTAATCAAAACATAAGAATAAGTGAAGTAAATATTTTAAAACTTTAAAAAAATCGAAAAAAACACACAAAAAAACTAACATAAGGCAAACGAACGATGTTAAAAAAAGAAAACGTGAAAAAGAAAACAGAAAAACGAACGTTAAAACTTCTTTAAAAAATCTGAAAAATAAAAACAAAAAAAAACATGTGAAAAATGGCTTAAATAACCCCGGGGGTACCCGGCGTTGCCCGGGTGTTTTTGGGTGTGTGTGGTCGGCAGGGGTAGGGGGTGTTAACGAAAACCTAAGAATAAGCGAAGTAAAAAAAAACAAAAAAACAGAAAAACGAACGTGAAAAATACCCCCCCCAAAAAAAACACACGTGAAAAATGGCTTAAATAACCCTGCTTCAATATTAAAATTTAAAAAATCGAAAAAAAGCAAAAAAAAGAGGACATCTCACACCACGATTCAAACCCAAAACCTTTAGAACATGAGGCCGTGCTCTAAGCAACCAAGCGAAGACAACGTCACCGAAATTGTGCCGCTTTTTCAAATATTTAAAGTAAATCAGGTTACGACGTCGTATGATGCATGCGTAGAAGCGAATTCGTCATGAGAGGAGGGTTTTTGCTGACCCTCCCCCTCCTGTAGAAAAGTGATGATTTCAGGGTGAAAAAATTAACATTATAGGCCAATTTTTTAATATTTGTCGGGCAAAGGTTGGAAGTTTAAAATGATACTGATCTGGCGAAAATCCGTGACCCGTGTGGAAAGTTTTTGCGAGACATACAAACACACATACATACATACAAACAAACACACATACATGTATCCATACACACATTTTCGCTTTTATATATATAGATTATAATTATAGTGGACCCTATAGTAATGATTTAAAAAGTTTTAAAAAAATAAGAAAATGATTTGTGCACCACTACCAAGAATCAAAACCAAAACGTTCAGCTTTACTTTTTCCTTTGATGTTAATGCCTCAGCTATGAAGACATGTTTGCTGCAAGGCTAAAAATTAAAATATAAACCAATAGCTATTATGTTACGCATACATATTCGTAATGCTGTCATTTGACCTTCACCAGGCAAATTCCATTTTTTTTTTTTTTAATTTTCACACTTTTGTACCGATTTTCCCCGGCTAAAACCCAAATATAAAATTTTGCATGGGTTCGAATACCCTACATATCAAGTTTCATGTCTTTAGACAAAAAACTGACAGAAAAGTTTTGGTAGGAAAAAATGTTTCAACAAATATATAGAAAAATATGAATATCAATACACAAAAAACCCAAATTTATAGAAGTATAGATATTTCTGTAGAAATATGATTTTTTTCACTCTTTTTTTTTTATATATACTAATCCTTAATTTATGAAGCTCAATGTAATTCCAGGGTGTATAACAAACAAATAACAAAAGGCTATATTCCAATACACACACACACGAACAGTGTTCCAAAAGTAATGCCTCCTATTTTTTTATCTTGCCTGAATGAATTAAAGGGTATTACTAATTGTATTGTTATGATGACTGAATTTAAGCAGTCATGAACTTTATATATTAGTAGGATCTATGTCTACATGCTGATATGGGAGATAAAACTATGAAGCATTTTAGGGATATTTGCCAATAAATTTGAAGTCATAACGTAAGCATTACCAACTTTCCAGAGAATGCTTAATCAAATCAAAATTTTACAAGTATTTTAATGGAATATGTTCTGACAAACTCAAAGCACTAGTACCCCCTCGATGTAAAAACACCCAACTAATCCGACAAGGAGCAAAATCCCACCCTTACACTGTAGAGATCTCTGGATACTGGAAAGCCTTCTACTCTAATAGTTTTTCCCCTGAAGCTGCTAGACTTTGGAATTCCCTCCCGGTTCCCTGCTTTCCTGACTCTAGTGACATGCAGAAGTGTAACATGAACAGACATCTTGCTGCTCAACTCCCTACAATTTGATCCCTTACATCTAAGTGGCACTGTGCCTTATTTGGGGTGAATAAAAAAAAAAATTTAAAACTAAATCGACTTTGCAAACTACAACTAAAACAAAGTTTTAGGTTAGTTTTATGTTATTTTCGAGTTAGTTTATAATTAGGTTAAGGTAAAAATTTAAAAAAAAAAAGTTTGGTTCGTATTGTGTAGATTGTTCATTGAAATGTGTTAACATCATTTTTACGTAGCCATAATAATAATAATAATAATGTCTATTTTCCATTTTGGCATCGATCTTATAGGTGTTTCACTGAATGTTCGAGTTAACGGAGATCGAAATATTTTACTGTTTCTTTTTAAATAGAAAATAAAAGCTATAATTCATTTTTTTAAATGGGAATCGTTCCAGACAAGGCATGAAGCCACTTCATATTAGGGGCTAAAGAAACAAAACAAAAAACAAAAAACAAAAAAAAAACAAAACAAAAGATGATTATTGCAAAGACAAGAGATATCTATTGGCCTTAGTTTTGAAAAAAAAAAAAAAAAAAAAAAAAACTATAAGTAAACAGTTAGCAAAAAGAGAGTCTGACAAGCCTGTGGTTCTTAGAAAAAAGCTACTGGAATAGGAAGTTGAATTACAATGAGCTATCAAAACAGCAGATTGACCAATGAATCAAATGAGCCAAAACAAAGGAAGTGGGGAATGAATCAGACAATTCTTAAGAACACATGCCATAACAGTACTTATAAAAAAAGACTGAGACTAACAACATCAGGTCTGAGACAAAGAAGTTGCAGAGAAAAAAAAAGCGGGAGGGGGGGAATCAACTTACAAATATATTTCTGCACCTTTTTAAGAACCTACAAATGGGACAGAGATTCACTTGTCCGAAGATGACTAGAGTATTTCATACATGGTCTGATGGTAGATTTGCAGAGCTAGATAATAGCCTCAGGTGTTTGCATAAGAGAGTGTGTATGATGGCTATATGCAAACACTGAACCATGAGCGAAATGATGTCACGGTAAGGAGAAAGAAAACGACTATAAAAAGGAGTGACAGCGCATTAGAGAAAACAATCACGTTTCTAATGAGAAGTCATGCATGGTGAGAGAATTAGGAAATAAATGTAATTGTTACACGAAAAAGTGAGTTCAAGTTATTCATTTGTCTTAGTCTCCTTTGCGACATAGACTGTATACAATGTGTGGGTCCCGTGTGTAAACGTCTGTGTGACTTCATACTTGAAGCAATAACGAAAACCGGCTTCACAACAAACATTTAAGACCAATGCATTTAATATACAAACTCCAATAAAGATTTCATAAAAAAAGATCAAGAGGTTTCAGAGTTCATTTCTCCTCAAGAGCAGAGCCAGCCAGAATCAAGATAACCAAAGTAAGTACTCAAGTTGAAACCCTAAGAGAAGATGTGCTCTTATTTCATTATTCCCAGGTCCATTCTGATCCAGACTGGTAGTACCTGTTCTAGCAATGGGTTAACTAGAATCTATCATTTACAGAATTTTTATTGTAACAATATACATCCACAACACAAATTAATATTTGAAGAGCTTAAAGCTTATGTTTTCTAAAATGATTGGACTCAGCATTAAGCTAAGTGGCTAACTAGAATTGAGGGCAACCCAAAAGCTCCCTTTTCATTAGCTATGTAGGGGAGGGTGCCACTTCATTCCCAGGATTATTCCACTTGCCCTTGATCCTCCTCTTGTAGTGCAGAGTGTTTAGTAAGGGGCATCAAGTACAATTTTTTAAGTGTTTGGTATGATTCGACTGAAGATTGAATCCTTGTCTCCTGACCCATCAGCAAACACTCTTACAATTATACCAAATCAGCTGGCCAAAATAACTCCAAAGAGTTGATATGATTTACAAGAAAACAACCAACACAAATCAAACCAGATATCAAAAAAATAACAAACTCTGAAAGGCAAACAATTTTTCTTCAGGAGGTATTTTTTAAATTTTAGAAAATCTATATTATATTTCTGTTTGTTTGTCTGTTCATCTGTCTTCCACTTTTTCTTGGAAACTACTGAGCCAATCTGGCTGAAATGTTGTATGAACTTTTGTTATGGTAGATGCAGCGAATTAAGTATTATGGTATCTGTTTGATGCACAGTTAGGGATTAATAAGGATTAATCACCACAATACCACATTTACTCTAGAAATTTTCTTGGAAATTACTAGGTTGATCTGGCTGAAATTTTGTATGAATCTTTTATGATAAGATGCAGTGAAATAAGCATTATGATATCTTACGATGCACAGTTGGAGTTTAATAAGGTTTAGTATTTAGTGTAAAAATAAGCATAAATTTAACCATATTCAACCATCAATTTGGCATAAAGTATTCCTAAGTCAACGGGCTATAACTTTTGCCCGTTTTTAATGGTCGAAAAAATCTCATTTTGAACTGAAACATTTTTTTCCCAGGAGTTGCCTTCAAAATTTTGGAAAACAGATTATAAATCTGAAACGAGCCTCACTGCTTTTCAGTGTTTCTATTAACATTTACACAAATGGATGCATTAGTGCATGTAATCTTTGTTTGTTTATGAAGTATCAAATCAGCGAAGTGTTAATGTACGTCTTTTTTTTTTTTGTAATGTATTTGAAGTTCGCAGTTATATTACCACGAGCAATGAGTAGGACACATTTATTTGTTCAGGCAAAAAGAAAAAAAAGAAAAAAACATTTCAAATAAGTTGTTTTTGTTAATTCATGTTTTTCTTTTCTAAATAAAACCTTTCATGAATTTTACATTTTTTTTTTTTGATGAAATGAGAATAAAACCATCTTGGAAAATAGACCATCATTCATGTTTATTCATTGTTAACTGGTAAAAAATAGATGTTTAGATGCACCCACAAATATGGTCAGTCAGTCTGTCATGCTCCAGTTTCAAATATTTTACACACTAAATGGGCAGATTGAATAGAGATGTCGGTACTTGTGCAGAATTTGAACCAGACGTAACTAACAGTCTGCTCGGCTTGGCTCGGAACATGATCTTATGCACTCTGGTTTGACTGTAATCTGACGTAAGATGCCGATCAGCCATTCGATGCACAGCAAAGAGCAGACGATCTTTAGGGGAAACAAGCCGTGTGTGTGTGGTCCCCCCCCCCCAGTGCTGCATGTGAGATGACATCAGAAAAAATGGAAGAAATGATGACTGTGAAAAATGTGAAGGGCCAATGTTGCCTTCACATTTTCGCCAAGTTTCAGAAAAATCTAATGGATGGGGCAAAAGTTATGGGGTAAAAAGTGTCATTTTTTGCAATTTGGGGGCATTTGTGACTCCTTTTGAACTCCTGGGAAAACCGAATCCCAGTGAAAATAGACAAACAGTACAGTTTCACGCCTTAAGACATGTATATTTGAATTCAGCACCATGGAAAACCACTATATAGACATGCATATCATTTTTGAGTAATATAAAAAAGGAGCCCCAAAAAAGGATGTTTTTTAGCCCTAAAAGTCTCAAAGAGATGCAAACCAGAATTTTGCCAGGGACACTCACACTGAATTTATATTAAGAACAATGGCCTCCACATTTTGGTGAAGTTTCAGGAAAATCTAATGGATGAAGCAAACGCTATGGGCCAAAAAGTGTCATTTTGGGCCATTTCGGGGCATTTTTTACTTCTTTTGAGCCCCTAGGGACGCAATCGGAATTTGCAAAAAAGATTTTTCGCAAAAGAAATTTTTTTACTGTGCACATCTATTTAATGAAATACAATTTATGGGAAAATTTCAGGAAAAACTAATGGACGGTTATCTGGCAATCGTCCGGAATAACAGATGCATGGATGGACGCACAGATGGGTGCACGGAAACCACTGAAAACATAGGTCTTTCTCTGATAAATCGGATGACCAATATTAGAAGAAAAAAATCCATAAATTAAGTAAGCATACAAGGCCATCCCTAACAACTTTATACAAGATGAATATGTCCACCTTCGATCAACAGTTGCAGATGCCAAAAGATGTCGTTTTTGTTAATGATCCTTTTTGTCTACATCTTGAAACCTGGTTGGCGAAGCTTCTTCCAATCTGCTGTCTCTTCTCAACTCACTTTGATATCGTTTGATGTGACCGTATGAAAAGTTTACCTAATCCTAAGGGAATATTCCGGCTGACTTAATGTAATTTAAAAAAAAAAAAAAATGTTGTCCAGCCCCACCCTACAGGAAAAAAAAATTGTTCATGAAAAAAAATAAATCAATAAAAAAAAATATATATGAAAAACAAAGTCTTTTTTATTAAATTTTTGTTAAAAAAATATATGAAAACAAAAAAAAATTGATTATCTTATTATCTTTGTTCAATTTTGTTTGACAAAAAAAAATGGTTGAAAAAAATATACTTGTTTATTTTTTCACTTAAAAAATTTATTACAAGAATAAAACAAATTGTTATGGCAAGTCGTGCTTCATTTTTATTTTCGTGTGTATATATATATATATATATATATATATATATATATATATATATACTAGTATGGGTGCCCGGCATTGCCCGGATGTTTGGAGGTGTGTGTTGAGCGAAAAAAAAAAAAAAAAAAGTGGTAGTAGGAAGGCAGGCTCGAACCTGTACTGCGAAGGAGGAAACGAACAGGGAAAAAATGTGACGCCTTTGCTGTTACGACCACCACCAAACCGGAAGTGACGTAGGTTTAAATTAAGGCTAGACAATCAAAAAGAGGGGATGACTTTAAAAAATATCGGGGGAAAAAGCAACCTCTCCCTGTAGAAAAGTGCCCAGTCGAGGGTGAAGAAATTAATGTTTTTAGCCAATTTTTCGGTATTTGTCCTCTGAAGGGTTGAACTTCAAAACGATACAGATCTTGTGAAAATCAGTCGCCTCTGACATGCAAACATACATACATGGATTTATATATTTGTAGCTCAAATTTTCGACCCAAATCGATTAAAAAGCTTGCTCTGAATACCCTTTATGTAAAATTTCAAATGTTTAGACCAAAAATTGTTCGAGTAATTTGGTAGAGACCGCAGAGGTCAAATTTTTTAAAACTTTGACCCCTATTATGACCCCTTAACATTTATTGTTTTGGATTCAAATCAAGTTATTAAGTTAGATCCATGTCCAAGGAACTTATATCTAAAATTTCAATTGTTTATACTCAAAATTGTCAGAGGAGTTTGGTAGCGTTCTCAAAGGTCAAATCGTTGAACGTTGACCCCTTAACAGCCAAATTTCTGACCGAAAACGATTACAAAGATTTTCCCAAATCTCACTACCCTGTATATCAAATTTCGAGTCTGTAGACTGAAAATTGGCAGAGTTATTGTGTAGGGAAATGTACACAGACAGACTTTCACTTTTATAGATATATACATATTTCTGGTGGGTTTATTATATTTTAATGTTTTCTTCAGTATTTTCCTTGTGTAACATTGTCACGTTCTGATAATTGACAACACTTGGCAAAAGCTGAAGGGTGACATCATGTTCTGAACAAAGCCGAGCAGCCAGTTACGTCTGGTTTAAATTCTGCACAAGTACAGAGATGTCTCATTTTAGATGTAATCAACCATCATGATAAATGACTATTACGCTTAAGTTTCAGTTGAATATTCATTTATAAATCTACAGGTTGAATCATCTTTTTTTTTAGATACCTTCTATATAAGAGGTTCCATGTATTGGTAAGTTTTTCATGTTTATGGTTAGAATTGCATTCTCGTTGGTCTGTCATGCTTATAGTTAGAAATGCACTTTTGTTGGTCTGTGATAAGGTAAGAATTGCATCCTTATTGGTCTATCATAATTATGATTGAAATTGTATTGTCTATGGTCTGTCACACTTACCTTGTCTTTTATCAAATTATTTAAACTATATTTAAAATGAAATCCAAACATATTAAGCATACCCGTATTGAATAATAATGTCCTAACTTGTTCATAATAAATGACGTGATTACGGTTTGCAAAAATAATTTTGGCTTTTATTCTCTACTTGCTATTCAGCTAACAGTAATTAGTTTGATACTATTCTTAGTCGGTTCATTCAAGAGCGACTGCAGTGCTACAAAGAAAAATGGCCATTTTGAGAGTTTCCTTGATTTGCTTCTTTATGGTCAGATTGTTAATTCGCTTTTGTCTTTTTATTTTTTAGCCAATCAAGTGCTGTTTTTTTTTTATCAGCTGCAAGCTTTTCATTGGCCGAAGCCTCCTCCTAGTCTGATAAAAGACCATCACTTATCTCTGCACATTCCATATATAAGACATAAAGTAAAGTAATATGAAATGACATCACGACATTGTGTTTGTGTGGAAGGGAAGAGAATCAAGATAAACATTGTCAATCCAAAACCATTGAATTACATGTCTATGTTGAATAAAACACTTGTAACACCATCTGAAAATCTGAAGTATTTCAGACAATCACACTTTTTCCACATAAAAATGGTTGGCATCAAAATGTAAGACTTTTCTCAGAATAATTTAAACTGAAAAATATATCATGGCTCTGTAGAAAGCTTGATAGATGTGTTCATGCTATACCAATCAAAAGAGAACTTAAAAATTTGTAAACTTTACAAAAGATGGAAATTATTGATTTCTACTTATACCTACCAAGCGTTGTCTTTTCACATTCATCTTGTTTCGTTTTGTTTTTTTTTGTTGTTGTTTATTTTTTTTAAATCACATACATATTTTATTTTCTTAAGCTCAAGGTCTGTCCTGATTACATTTGAATAATAAGAAACTAAGAGCAACAACTTGGCTAATCTTTAAGCTAGACAATAGAAAGAAGAAAGTGCCAATTACATGACCAATGGAAGAGGAGAAACTGGTCACATGTTGTCTGGTATGTGAGAAGAGAAGAGTGAATACTAAACAAACACTATCTCTTTGTTATGTTGTTGTAAACATTTTACATAGATTCGGTTCATTTCATTAAATTATTATTATCAATTTTTTTTTTTTAAATACTGGAAAATGTACCCGGCGTTTTATTCTTTTAAAGAAATAAATTAAAAAGAAACAGAAAGAAACTAAGACATGTACGTGCAAGTATTATGTTTTTTCAAACAGTTCACTTCCTGTAAGTAAAAAAAATATTCGTGCTGAAATCCAAACCCAAACCTAAAGACAGTGAGTCCAGTACGATAACCATTAGACCAGTTTGACAAGATCTTTAAAAATTGTTTTCTAATCAACTTATTGTTAACATAATGAATCTGTAATGTGAACTATTAATGCATTCGTGAAACAGTAAGCAAACAGATAACAATCCAATGACTTCCAAATACCACCTTTTCAATTTTTACCCCTTTGCAGCCCTTTTTTTCTGGATGAAAACCGATTATAAAATTTCAAGACTGTAGATCAAAAATTCGTTGAGTATATAGGTTGAGAATTGTCCTCATACACACTCACTTTTGTAGATATTAAATAAAAGTTTTAAAAAGTTTGTTTGAAAATCCTATTATAAAGGTGAAAGCTCCGCGGCCTAACATTCACAGACTACATGAATTGGAACAAATACATTGAGAACATTGCCATAGTAGAGACAGAGAAACACATAGACACTAGAAACATATGACATAGAAACCTATAATGACGCATCTAAAAATGTATTGATTTGTCTAACGTAATGTATGATAAATGTAGAGAAAATTGGAATCAGTTTTACAGACCTGGATCAATTTAAATAATAACCTGTTGTTTTAATTTCAAAACTGATTACTATAATCCATATATTCATAACCTGACAATTGCTTTAGACATAAAACCGTCAGTCACCATCGAAATCATTATTCTGTATCGGTAGTAATTTTACATGCATACATTATTTTTTTTTATAAAAGTCAGCATTCAGATGTTCTGAACCACATCGTCTGCAAACCTGAGGTCATCAAGGTCTTTTATTTTTACAGCAAACTATTCTGAACTGTTGTATCATTGAGTGGAAAACAATACACATATATAGAATATATTTATTCCATTAGGTACAATAATAGAAGTCCATGTCGGGTAGCAACAATTGGTAGGTGAGTTGACAAATAGATCACTAAATGTTTGCATTTCGACTCTCAGCTTTGCTGTCTTGAAACATATGTGAACAACAGTCATGTGTTTGAGCCATATCACACAACATACATATCTTGTAACCAAAGCTTTAAAAAGTCATATTTACAATTTTCGATTATTTTGGGATATGGCTAATATATAATGGCTTAGTTTGTATTACTCAGACTATTGTTCTCATCTTGGATATTATTCTCACACCATCACAAATACATTGTTTCTTAATTGATCAACTAATATTGCACCATAAAATTAACTCATTGTCACAGTTTAAAGCAAGATTTAAAAAAGAGTGAATACGAATGATACTGATTGTTAACACCTCTCCAGAATCTTTTTTTTTTTTTTTAAATATTATTATTAACATATATTATTAAATACAAAATATTTAGATTTAAAAAAAATACTTATTTAATTTTTAGATGACCAATCCATTTTCCACTCTAATTTTAACATTTTTATTTTGTTTTTAAATGGAAGGAAAAAATGGAGGGTTATATTTAAAAAAATAATTTTGTGGAAAGTAGTGTTGGGACGATTACTTTGAATCAAAATCGGAATATTTGAAGGTATCGGGTATCGGAATCGGTAAAATTTGTATTGATTTTCTGATACCAAAACGATTTTTTTATCTTTTTTATTTAATTTTCTTTAAAGCTAAATCTTCCATTGCTGATAATAATGATAAAATAATAAATATTTATTAATTTTAAACCACCAGTGAAACTAAAATCGATAGATCGTTCCCCACAAGTATACTTTTACATTTAGGAAAATATTTGCACATATAACATGAGTGTTTTACGGTAATCAGAGAAAAATACAACTATATAGTTAAATATTTAAAGATTTATAAAGAATCGGAATCAGGAATTTAGTATGGAATCGGGAAAAATATTGGAATCATCCCATCACTGGTGGAAAGACAAGGGTTAAAAAGGATATTCCTACTTTTATTTGCAAACCATAACCGGAAAATCGTCTTATTTGTGCTAAAAGCTAAGAAAACTATACATTTCTAAAATGATATCAAACCTTTGAGTTAAATCAGAAACTGTTCAGAAATGGGCTATTTTTATTATTACACATGTACATATGTGCATGTGTTAGAGTATACATCAGTTCCTCCTCAACACCTCAGCAAAATATTAGGAAATAAATTTCAAGTTTTGTAAAGAAATGTCTGTCAATTTGTTTCATTGGTACACACAAAAAGAAAATATGAACAAATTATAGTCTGACAAACTCTGAAGTCAGATTTTTTTTATCAAAGAATGAATGTACAGATTTTAATTTAATTTTAATTTCTTAGTTAGGATTTGTAACCGGTACATATCACTGCATAAGTTATCAGGTCGTCGTATACAATGGAAATCATAAGGTCGTATGCAATGGAATGTAATATAATGTCCTCAAAAGGTATTGGCCTTTAATATAGCAAGAATGGCTATTCTCATTCAGTCTACACATTTAGTGACAGAAATACTATTTCAAAGTTAAACGTGACAACCCACTGGACAGACATCATCATATTTGATTAACCATCAGTTTTACATGCTGGCATGTGTTGGACTTATAAACAAAATCTCTGCTAGGAATATGAGCAATTATCTTTTTAAAAATTTACATTGTTTAGTCTTATGAAGAAAAGAAAAGGAGGAGATCCGCCATTTTTTTCTATATCCCTCCTTCCTTCTCCCACCTTTTGATATTTAGCTATAAACGTAATTTGTATAAAATAGCACATAATAAACAATGAGAAAATCTAAACTGCAAAAGAAACAACAATGAACCATGAAGAATAAGAATAAAACAATCCTTTATATTTGTAAACATTAAACATTCTTGTCGATATTCAGACATTAACTTCATAAAATAACCATAAAAAACAGACAAAAAATAAAAACTTTCAATCTGAGTACAAATTCCGGTAATGCCACTAAATCTAGTATTGAATTGATTGCAAGAAAAAAAAATCTATTTAGGCATTAAAAATATTTTTATGTTTATTTAAGATTTGTTGTTATTGTTTTGTTTTTTTAGCGATATTAACTTTGAAACGATGTTATTTATATTTTTCTGCTACCCAGGGTTTTTTGAAGAGTTATAAGCTCTTTGTCATTCATATATATGACTGCGATGCCTCCTATTTTTTATGGGACATATTTTTATTTATTCTGTTATTATTAAATATTGTTACATATTACATATATAATCATCTAAAACGTGCATAAAAACGAATTTTTCAATAAATCCGATTGTATCATAAAAAACATTTCGAATCAAAAATCTTTGTTGTTGAATGCTGCTTTTCCATCCATTCTCAGACCAAATATGATTGGTTGTTTTAGGAGTTTTGATAAAAAACTTATTTCAGCAAAAACTTTTTATACATACAACAAAAAAAAAAAGAAAAAAAAAAGGAAACCTATTTCCTAATAAAGAATAAATGATTACGTTTATGTTTTCCAAAGCAATATCGAAAGTATAATATTTGATTTGGGGAAGAGCACATGATTGTTATTGATTAATATTTTGACTGCATCATTCTTCTTTTGGTCAACCTTCCTGGATAAGTGCTATTTGCTTATACATCAACATTTTATGTGAAGTTCTGTGTAGTGGAATTCAATAAAATCATACTTATATTAATGAAATTCAATGGGCGATATGGTTTATGTAGCTTGAATGAAAGAGGGAAAGAAAAAGAACATGAGATTTCACTTATCCTAGGTGAAAAGAAGTATTGGTGACATGTGTCTCTATAATGGAGACAAGGTAAAAAAAAAAACAAAAAAAAACAAAACAGAAGTGAATCAGAGAAAGGATAAATTATGAGAAGGGCGAGAAATTGTATAAAACTTTAGAAAAGAGAATAGTGAGATTAGTTTTTGTGAACTAACAAATGAGCTCATAATTTAGAGAAAAAGGATAGTTGATAGAAAACACAAACTTGAAAAGTCAAGAGAAACGTGTTGACATAAGACTAGAACTATTAACCCACCACTCCTCACCTCTTCATACTGATATATTGATTTATAACAATTTATATCTTATTTTTTAAATAATAAACTATTTCGAGACCATAGAGTCTGAGTCTTTCCCCTTTGAGCTGACTCAGATCTTCAATTGTTATACATCTATGACCATAAGAACTCTCATTTATTCTTTCAAAGTGGCCATACTATCAAAGTCTTCTGCTCTGCACACATCTCCCTATACTGTTCAGATTTCAGCTTTTTTTATTTTTTTTATTCAATCTTCAACCCAAACAAGGCAAGTGCCACTTTGAAGTAGGGGACTACTATCGGGGACAATTTGCGGGGGCATTATGAAGGGAGATGAGTAGAAAGCTGTTTGTTCACATTACACTTGAACTTCTGCATATCAGTACAGTTGGGAAAGCAGAATCCCGGAAGGGAGTTCCAAAGACCTGCAGTTCTGGGGAAGAAACTGTTGGAGTAAAAGGTTTTCTTGCACCTAGGGATCTCGACTGTAAAGGCGTGGGACTTAGTTGCTTGCCGGGTCCGTTGAGGGTAGTCACGTCGAGAAGGTACAAGTGCTTGCAGTTCGTCAGAGCAGCCACCATTAAAGTATTTGTAGAACAGGCAGAGGGATGCAACATTTCGTCGATGGGGCAGAGGCTGAAGCTTAGATGACGGTTCAGGACTGATCAGGTTGGCGACTCTCTTTTGAACCCTGTCCAGGACTGAGAGACAAGCAGCAGATGCACCCCCCCCCCAAATGTGACAGCAATACTCCATACATGGGCGAATGGTGGCCTTATAGAGGTACAGGATACTTTCAGGCGTAAGTAATTTTCTGGCATGGTAGAGAGAGCCCACCTTCTTTGCAGCAGCCTTGGCAATGCTCTCAATGTATATATTCCAGTTCATGTTCCCTGTAAACATTAGGCCAAGGAGTTTAAAGGAAGTACTTTCAGGCAGTGTATTCTTAGCCATTGCTATTGGAGTAGAAAAGGTTTCTTGTAGTTATTGAAGGAAACAAGCTTAGTCTTGACAGCATTGAATGTGACCATCCATTTTTGTCCCCATTTCACTACAGATTGGAGGTCATCCTCTAGTGATTCTGCCATTTCCTTAGACATGTGTTCATTTGTTTTCCCCTCATGCCTGTTATAGAGGGTGGTGTCATCGGCAAATATACCCATCTCCGAAACAATTTTATCAGGGAGGTCATTTATGAATATCAGGAATAATAAAGGTCCAAGGATAGACCCCTGGGGTACTCCTGCATTTATATCATATTGTTTAGATGTACATCCATCGAGGACAACTTGGAATTTTCTCTTACTTAAGAAGGATTTAATTATTTTGTGTATTCTTCCAGTGATTCCATATGATCTAATTTTCTTTAGAAGACCATCGTGCCATACCCTGTCTTAAAAGCCTTAGATATATCAAGGGCTACCGCTCTACCCTCCCCTGTTTTGTCCAGTGAATGGTATATTCGTTCAGAGACTACAATTAAGATATCTGCTGTTGAACGGGCTTGCCTGAATCCATATTGTTTTTCGGTCAGGAGTTTAGGTGTTGGACTAGGGCTTGATTAACTAAGGACTCAAATATTTTGACGAAAAGTGGGAGGAGGCTAATGGGATGATAATTTAGTGGGTCAGTTCTTTCACCAGAATTCTTGAAGACTGGTACCACAGAAACGGTTTTCCAGCAGTCGGGAAAGCAAGATTCGTTGAGGCATTTATTGTAAAGTTTGGAGATGACTGGAGCAATATTTTTATTAGCACAGCCAGGATGATATCTGGTCCACATGCTTTTGAGGTGTCCAGGTTTTTTATGATACCATGCAGCTGAGAAGGGGTGATTTTCAAATCATCTAGTGTGGCATCTGTTTGCAAAGGAAAGTCAGGGAGAGAGTGGTGTGCTGGGTCCAGTGTGGAGTTTGAGGCAAACCGACTGGCAAGCAGATTTGCCTTGTTGGTTGCCGTGCAAGCAATCTCATGATTGTTTGATAGTGAGGGAATCGTTGACTGCCCATTATTTACTACACTGTTGTAGATTTTCCAAAAATTACGGGTTCCTAATTTCTATGCTTCAATGCATTTCCTGGTGGTTTCAGTGTAATTTGTCAGCTGTCGCTATTACTTTCTTACAATTATTTCTGGCTTCTATATACTTCTGTCTGTTTGAACTGGACTTATGTCGGTTGAATCTGCGGAACGTATGCTGCCTTTGAGCAATAGCAGCTGCACAAGCAGAGGTAAACTATTAAGGAGAGTGGGGTTTGCTATAGAATTTCAGTGTGGGAACATGTGCCTCAATTGCAGTTTTTAACCATTCAGTGGTCTCATTTGCACACTGTTCAGCTGGGAGAGAAAAGATATTTTGCCATGGGGCATCTCTGATGAGTTCCCTGATGGCTTCTCAGTCAACCTTTTTGTAATACCTCATTGTTTTGAGTAGTGGGTCTTCAGTTTTAGGGCGAGAATTTAGGCTGATTTCTACCATTATCACAGCGTGATCAGCATTCCCAAGTGGGCTCTGGGCATTTGTTGTACAATCATCAGAAACTGTTGTCAGAAATAGATCTAGAAGTGAGGCATGTTGGTCTTGCTGGTCTGGGAAACAGGTTGGAAACGTAACCGTCTGAGGTAGGGAATGGGATATAGTGAAGCTATGTATTGTGCTACCAGCTACGTCTGTATAATTAGAGAATCCAAGCCAGTTACTATGGTGGACATTGAAGTCACCGAATACATGTACTTCAGCACTAGTATCGAGGGAGAGTGCTATATCTATGCTGTCAGAGACTTTGTTAATTAGGGTACAGTCGTAGGTTGAGAGAGAGTGGTAGAGAAAATACAAGTAGCTAATATTATGTTGAATTTTTAGTCTGAAGCACATAAAGGCCTGGTCGTCTGTTTCTAGTTTTATTTCTCTAGTCAGGGGGAGGGTGTTACGAATATAGACTTCAAGCCTGTGCATATGTCTGTCCGAGTCCTTATGGCAGAGTGGGAGATAACCAGACATGTTAAAGTGGTTAGAGGGAATGGAGGAGTGAAGGTTAGTTTCACTTAATGCTAAGATATCCGGAGTGTTTACAAGGAGATATGATTCAACATCATCTAAGTTAGTTCTAAGCCCGCGGATATTCGTAAATGCAAGCCTCAAGGGAGGAGGCAGGTTGGTTTTCTTTGAGTTAGGTCCTGGTTTAAACGTAAGCTTCCTGAGGTAATCAGATCTAAACCTATATTTAAAATTCATATTGCATATCTATTGTCTCGTTCTCATTATTTCTCTCCATGCAACACATGTCCTCTACCTTCAGTGGCCAGGTTTCATTTCCATACATTATTATACTGCTTGATAGACTCTCTGCTTTGAATTGAAGTGATGATGGCCAGTATATCAAAGACGTAATTGAGATCAAGTTGAAGAAAGCGTTCACTGAAGGATCCTTTGAAGCATCTAAAAAGCATAAGTTAATAAAATGAATTGGGAAATTTGTCACATATATAATACGAAAAGGCTACCTGGATATGTAGGAAGAAGATTAGTTCAAATGGCAAAACATAATTTTTTCTAACAGTTTAACAGATGACATATCTTAACACAGAAAAAAGTGCCTGGTGTTGAAAAGTTGAACTCAGCAAAATGATATTGATTGCAAAACTGTTGATAAGTAAAATACTTTGGAAACTTAGGTGTTATGGTAATCTTCCTTATTTCATGACTAGATAGACTTTTCTAGGCACTATCTATAGAGGAGCTTATTAAAAGATCTTTAGGCAGTCTCAGAACCGATTTCCTGTAACATACTATTCTGTACTTCTATAAATACACACATTTTTTTAAATATATCACCATGTTATTTCATTTATTATCAGTCCTTCAATATCCCAACATAAATATAGCTCGAGTTGCGTTGAGACTCTTGACTGTTAAATACCAGTCAAGGATCCGTTCTTGGCAATCAGCCCGACAGAAACTGAACAATTTTGGTGTTTTGTTTTTTTTGTTGGAGAGTGGTATTGGTCCTGAGTAGTCCTAGTTAGTCTACCCTCTCAGGCTTTGCTTCCCTCTTTGGGGTGGAGTAAGTATTGCTTACTGACTTAGACACCTTGATAAAGAAATTTCAATGTGGTTGCCCAGGCAATTTTAAAAAGGCCACATTGTTCTTTCTTTAAAGGTGCTTGCTTGAGTCTCCCTACCTTCCGACCTTGTGTCACATCTTCCTGCGATGAGAACTAAATATGGAAAAGATTGAACTCAGCAAAATGATATTGATTGCAAAACTGTTGATAAGTAAAATACTTTGGAAACTTAGGTGTTATGGTAATCTTCCTTATTTCATGACTAGATAGACTCTTCTAGACACTATCTGCAGAGGAGCTTACAACACTTGTAGATAAATCACTGTGTCATATTTCTCATTGTGCCTTCAAGGTCACAACGAATATAAATATATATTTTATACCTATAAGATTCACAATTTGGAATGTCATAATGTTTGTTTTAAATCCTTAATCATACTTGTGATTCAGGCGAGAAAAAAAAACTTACTTCAATGTGATTAGCAATACTATTCATTCTGCACCTCTACCAATTGTGCATTTTCATTTGGGCTTTTATCTTGTCTACACCTCAGCTGTGTTTTCCAAGATAAAATCATGACATTTAAACTCTTGTAAAATTCTTTGGTCAGTTCGGACATATGGATGTAAGTCTTGGACAATCAACAAAGCGATGAGTGGACATTTGGAGGTAGCTGAGACGTAGTTCTATCAACGAATGCTTAGCTTTTCTTGATCATAGAGAGTGTCGAATGTTAAGTCCTAAGAAGAATGAAGGTCGATCGCTTGCTGATATGGACCATCAAAGAAAGGCAGTGCTGCTTTGTTGAACACCTATTAAGCGAAAAAGAGGGCATTGAACGGCACCTCTTAGAGAACGAAACTGATGGAAAGAAAGCCAGGGGAAGGCAAAGGATAAGGATATTAGACTGGATGTGCAGGGCAATGATTGTTAACAGTATCATTGGACTCCGAGAAAAAGCAATGGACTGAAGTCAATATGTCAATAGGTAAGTCTGTTACGTCTAAGTTTGAAATAGCATTTCCATCACTAAACACATAGATATAATGCTTAAGAATAGTCATTATTGTCTTATAAAGATATTATAGCTACATCAGTTGACCTTATGGTAATGTTCTTTATTATTGTGCATTCAAGGTCACAGCAAGTGGTTGAAAAAGTGCAAGACCTAAAAAAAAAAAAACAATGATCAAATGTCCAATGCTTAAGAGGTTATATGATTAAAGACTGTATGCAGCCAACGAGGTCTCCTGTGAAGTGTTACGATCATAAAAGATTGGGACATATTGTGAGGTATTTAGCCTAAGGCTTATAGAAACGAGTAATGGGGAGCTTTTGATTTCCAAGATAAAACCACACCATTTAAACGATTGTAAAATTCTTTCAGTTTTATTTTGATTTTATTTCACACCTGCTTATTTCTTTCTTGAGGAATATTTAATGCATAGCACTAACCATTTACTTTTTAAGACTAACCAATATTTTGAGATGTGTCCATAAATGTCAATAGGTAAGTCTGTTACGCTTAAATTTGAAATTTCATCACTAAACACACAGAATGAATGCTTAATAATAGTCGTTCTTGTCTTATAAAGAATTATTGTCATATAAAGAATTATTGTCATATAAAGAATTATTGTCTTATAAAGACATCATCTCTAGACCAGTTAACCTTACTTATGGTGATGTTCTTCATACCAAGTAAAGTATTCTGAGCTGTTAGAGCTGGGTATTGTTTGCATTTCCATCACTAAACACATAGATATAACGCTTAAGAATAGTCATTATTGTCTTATAAAGATATTATATCTACATCAGTTAACCTTAGGGTAATGTTCTTCAAAATCGTGCATTCAAGATCACAACAAGTGCAAGATCTAAAACAATAATCAAATGGGAAAATCAAATGTCCGCTGCTTTAGAGGTCATGGATGGTACATAATTCAAAACTGTATGCAGCTAATGAGATCTCATGTAAAATTCTACGATTATAAAAGATTGAGATATTATGAGGTGTTTAGCCTAAGGCTTATGGAAACGAGTAATGGGGAGCTTTTACACGAATAGTCACTTCTTCAACAGAACAAGGATGTAGTAATAATATTTACCAATAGCAGAAATTTTAGTGAATGACGTGACTGCAGTAGCACTTGTTGATATTGGAAGCTTGCAAGCAAATGATGTGGAAGTGGCACTGTGAATGCAGTTGACAGGATGGAAGTAAAATGTAAAAGAATCCAGCTAGGGAGATACACGGTTGAGGATAAAAATGGTTCCTGTGAACAAGGAGATATACATATGAATGTTTTAATAAGATTGGAGGGAGGACTGGTAAAAAATGGGAGGGTAAAATTTGGAGAAGGAAACGGTGCTGTGGTGGTCCAAGTATCATATCATTGCAAAATGAAGGATAAGGACTACAAAGATCTTGATGGAAAGAGTAGGGTAGTCCAGTTGAACATAATCCAAATGCTTAAAACAAATATAACCAGAATTACTTCCAATTCTTACAAAACTAATTTTTGATTAAAAGAGATATGCTTCCCATTACCTTGGAAAACTGTCAGTCTGACAGTATTTAAAAATACTGGGAGATCAGTTTTCTGCATCTCAGCAAAGACCAATCAGACTCTTGTGCATTATGAGCAAGTTGCTTGAATCTGTGATAAACCAAAAAGTTGTCAATCACCTCAACAGAAACAGCCTAGTCAATGAGAAGCAATATGGATTTCGTCCTACAATATAAATAGCTGATATGCTATAATATTACACAGGATCAGTGAATCCTGTGACAGGTTTTCGTTTCTAGAAAAATAGCTCTTAACATATCTAAGACTTTTCATAGGGCTTGGCATAGAGGTTACTTCAAAAGCTTGCTAGCTAAGGAATATCTGATATTGTTCATTCAAAGATCAAACATTTTCTCTTTGATAGGTTTATAGAAGCAGTCGTTAATGGGCAGAAGTTTGAAATATATAGTATCAATGCCGGTGTTTCTTAAAGATCGTCCATTTCCATCTTGAAATGAAAGACTTACATCAAGGTCACTGGAAAAATGGTTGGATCATTCTACTGCTCCAAAAGGTATTTGTGCCTGATGCAATCCTCTATCTGTATAAGAGTCAAATACGTCCTAAGATGGAGTAGTGGAGAGGTGCCAGTCAGGGCACTCTTCCCTGCCTTGATAAAGTACAAAACAGAGTTTAAAATCTAGTGGGGAATCTACTCCTCTCTCTGTTACAGTTACTTTCTCACAGAAGATATGTTGTTAGTCTTTCTTTGCTTTCTTGTTATTTTCATAGTATATGCTCGACTGAGCTCCAATCTATGGTTACTCCCTGTAAAACATTCACAGCAAGAACTTGTCTACTTACAACAACTGTCAATATTTTTTCTTTCTCCCTCTATGTGCCTAAAATTAAACAAAATTTTAAGATCAAATTTTATTATTTTATTTCCTATCCATTTGTGGAAGATAATGATTTATTTCTTATAATATAGGAAATATTTATTATATAATATATATTATAAATAGTCATATTATAATATTTATTATATATAATATCTATATATATTAATATATATTATAATATTATATATAATATTCTATATATAATATTAATATATAATATTATATATAATCTATATATCTATAAAAGTGAAAGTGTCTGTCTGTCTGTCTGTGTATCTGTGTGCGTACATTTCCCTATGCAATAACTCTGTCAATTTTAAGTCTACAGCCTCAAAATTTGGTATACAAGGTACTGAGATTTGGGAAAATCGATGTGATCGGTTTTCGGCCAGAAATTTGGCGATTAAGGGGTCAAAGTTCAAACTCCTCCGACAATTTTTGGTCTAAACACTTGAAATTTTAGATATAAGTTCATTGGACATGGATCTAACTTAACTGGATTTGAGCCCAAAACAATAAATTTTAAGGGGTCAAAGTTAAAAAAATTGACCACTTTTTTCTTTTTTTGCTCAACATACATCTCCAAATACCTGGGCAACGCCGGGCTCCCATGCTAGTATTTATATATATTAATATATATTAGACATATTTATTATATCATATTATATATAATATTTCCTATAATAATTTATTTCCTATCCATCTGTGGAAGATAATATAATGAGGCTGACTACAACATAGTCGTTTTCAAGTCCAATGTAAACAAATTCTAGTTAAACCGTCTTCTTAAATAATCAAATTTGTTACCAATCATTAGGTGTTGTCTCACCATTTACCTGACAATCCTTATGTTGGCCTTTGCACTTGGATAAACAATGACCGATTCATAATGAGGTATATGGTAGGAGGAATTATGATTGAGCTTATTTGCACATTGCAGAAAAAACTATGACAGTAACAGCTGGTGTGCTATAAAGAAAAATCTTACTGTATGACTTTTTGTTTTGAAATAAATGCTGATTATGAAAATCATAGCAGTAGTCCTAAAAACTAAAATTATCGCCAGGCGAAGTGATAGACTATTTTGACTGAGGAATAGAAAGTAAATGATTAAACGATTCTGGTGATACATCTTGGGACCAGAAATTGATACACCCTTAAATCAAAATCTGGGGTGGTGTAATGTGACACCAATGTAATTGCTACACGTATAGTTATAGATATTGGTGGTTTGCCTGCAGAAGATGCAGAATTGGTTGAGAAAGGAGGGACTATCTTGAGCTTCCATTTTATCTTTGTAACATTGGCAGTTGTACTAAGTTCAGTTCATCAATACAATCTTTTTTTAAAACAAAGGAGTCACCACTTATCAAGGATAAGGGTTAATGAGTGTAAATAGTCATTGGGACAAAAGCGTAGCAATCATTAGTCGCATAAATTTTGTAAATCGGATTACTTAAAGGGATGGCTCATCAAGAACTCGTTCACGTTGAACTTGAAGACAACTATATTGTAGTCAGCTGGAAAGTAGGGAAATGGAAGAAAGTTCCATAGGCGTGCAGTTCCAAGAAAGAAGCTTTTTTCATGGAATCCATGTTAAGGTTTAAGCACAGATAAAGAGTGGGGGAAATTTTTGATTGTGGTTTCAGATAGACAAGTGTTTTTCGTGAAAGTTTGGCAAGAGAGGACTACAAATTGGAACTCAGACGAGCACTTGCTATGAAAATAATGATAAAGTAGAGACAGGCTTGCAACAATCTCTCCATACAAGGATGTACTTGTCTCTTATACAGGTAGAGAATTGCATTGGCAGTGAAATATCTACTGGAGTAGTAGAATGATCCCACCATTTTTCCAGCGACCTTGGCAATGGATTTGATATACATGTTCCATTTCAGATCAGGAGTAAAGGCAAGACCAAGAAGCTTGTCAAAACATGGAGCCTCCCCAAGACGGGAGCCATTCATTTCAATGGATGCTAAACAGAGGTCAGAGCATTGATGATGTAAAGATAGAAGCTTGGTTTTAGATGCATTAAAATTAACCAGCCATCTCTTTCCCCACTGCACCATATACTCAAGTTTTACAATTGATTTTGCGGACCTGTGGCGCAGTGGTTAGAGTACTGGGAAAAATCAATTGTAAAAGTGATATTCTCCTGAAGGTTGAAGGTTCAATCCTCAGTGTGAGCGACCAAAATCTACATTTGCGAATTACTTAGGACCTCTATCCCGTCATGGCTGATGGAACAAGAGCATGCTACCTCCGTGAAGTAAATAAAGGGTTTTGCTTGAACTCCGTCCAAATTCTCGAGTTCAACAGAAACATTCCCAAGTTCGACAAGATACACCTGAAGAAGGTCGGAGGTTATATCAACCGAAATGTTGTGAAACTCAAGATAAGAACAGTAGTCCGATGAATCAAAATAACACAAAGGAAAAATTTGTTCAACAATAAACTAGCCCTATATTTCCTAGATCATCTATCAGATCATTAAATGACCACAGGTCAAGTAATTTGCAGGTAATTACCTAACAGAGTGGGTTTTATAGAGCCCTTCCCTTGAAAATGAACACACTCAATTTTTGAGAGAGAAGTAAAGAAGCCTTTAATAGGTTCTTTTATTAAAAGAGAATTTTCTCTACCCTATAATTAAAAAAATTACAAAAAAATTATCGAGCAGAAGATCTGCTATAACTATTTTTTTTTTTACAAAAAAACCATTGTTAGTATTTATCCATCAATAAAAATAGAAATAGCTAAAGTCAACAAAAGAAAGTTAATTTGTCATACAAAACAGATTAAACTGCTAAAATTGCATTATTTGGTAAATCTTTTTTTTTTTTCCGTGTAATCATTTTTCATAATTTTTAGAATTGTTACCAAATTCAAAATGCCACGTAATTATTTTTTTTTTTAACTTAAAATGTAATTTTACATCAATTCTTATAATGCACAAGAACCAAAGATTGCTTAACAAAAGGTTTAATTATTACCATATTCCTATAGCAGGACTTAAAATAAACTATGCAATCATTTACACGGATTTCTCTTTGGATTGTTGTCTGTATCAACATTGATGTCTATTTTTTTAAGACATTGACGAGAACAACAGGTCAAAGATGATTAAGACGATTTATCCCAAAAATAAATCAAATATATTTAAAGTGTTGTGATTTACATGAAGAATCAAAAGTATCGATTTTTTTTCATTTCATTTTCTAAATTAATTTCTTATTTTGTGAAACGTTTTCTTTCATGTTTAATTTGTTAAATTATTTAAAAGTAGTGGACAGGGGCAGAGGGCTTTGCCCGGATGTAAAATATGCTTAAATGACATTTTAATTCATCCAGATTTTGTATATATTATTATAGGGTTGTGATTTCAGAGGTAAAAAAAAAAAGTATTTTGGTGGTATCAGCTAGAATTGAAATCGAAATCAAAACTGTAGCATTCAAAGCTAGTGACGTTACTACTGTATCAACATGACACACATATGAACTGATTAATAATAAACTAACATGAATGTACAAAATGTATAACGATATTTTTCAATTTTGACCCCTTTTTTGATCCTTTAAAAACTATTTTAACCAGCTAAAGACCTATAAAACAACAGCCCATAAAAGAAAAATCCAATCATTTGAGTCCCCTAGCACTGTGACTTTTAAGTTGGGAAGAGACAGAGTCTGAAAATACAGTGACATACGGGCATTTTATAGACGATAATTTTATAAATTATATTATAAATAATTTAATAAGACATTTACTTTTCAATACTTTAGTTTGTGATAAAATATGAAGTGTATCTCGAATTTTCTACATTTTTTATTATATTATAAACAACTTATCTACCAACAAAATTATATACGTGTTCAATAGCTTAAAAATCAAAATATTATAAAAATTTTGCATTGGATTATGGAATATAAAAAAAGATTGTAGATTTTACAAAATAAAATAAAATGATAAAAAAGATACATACAAATATCTGTGCGTGAGGTCGCCAAGCTAATCAAAAACCTTGATTCCAGTAAAGCAACTAGCCCTGACGGCATCCCAATTATAGTGTTAAAAAAGCTTCAACCAGAACTTGCTCCCATACTTACAAAACTGTTTAAGCGTTGCCTTAAGGAGAAGTGCTTTCCAACACACTGGAAAACCTCATCAGTATGCCCTGTATTTAAGAATTCAGGTGATAAGTCATCTCCCTCTCAGTGCAGACCAATAAGTCTCCTGTGTGTCATGAGTAAGTTGCTGGAATCCATATTAAATAGAGAAGTAGTCAACCACCTCAGCAGAAATAACCTTCTTAGTGACACGCAATATGGTTTCCGTTCTGCAAGATCTACAGCAGATGTGCTAACGCTTATATCTCATAGAATTAACAAATCTCTTGACAAAGGCTTCCTTTCTAGGGCAATTGCTCTTGACATATCAAAGGCCTTTGATAAGGTATGGCATAAGGGCCTACTTCACAAGATTTCCAGCTATGGTATAACTGGAAATGTTTTCTCAATCATTAAATCATTTCTCTCTGATAGACTCATAAGAGTAGTGGTTGATAGACAAAAATCAGAGGCCCGCAGTATTAATGCTGGAGTCCCCCAGAGGGCCACCCTCAGCCCAAATCTCTTCCTGATCTACATCAATCATCTCCCAAAACACATACTTAAATCATTCGCTGATAACTCGACCATCTACGGCAACACATCAAAGGCTGCAAATGACAAAGTTCTCTCTGATTCTCTCTACTCTGATCTCGAGCGCGTGGTACAAGAGGTGGCTGGTTACATTTAATGCATCTAAAACCAAGCTCATATCTTTACATCATCAACGCTTTGATCCCCATCTGGCATCAATTGAAATGGATGACTCTCATCTAGTTTTGACAAGCCTCATGTTTTGACAAGCTTCTGGGCTTGACTTTTACTCTTGATCTGAAATGGAACAAGTACATCAAGTTTGTTGCCAAGGTCGCTGGAAAAATGGTGGGATCCTTCTACCACTCCAGAAGATATCTCACTACTGGTGCAATTCTCTATATAAAACCCAAGTACGTCCAAGGATGGAATACTGTTGCCACATCTGGGCAGGAGCTGCTAAAAACAGCCTATCCTGCCTTGACAGAGTACAAAATAGACTTCGTGGTTTAGTGGGGGATGCCTGTTTCTCTTCCATGCAACCTCTCTCCCACAGAAGAGACGTTACAAGCCTATCTTTGTTTTATCGTTGTTTCCATGGCAGGTACTCGTATGAGCTCCAATCTCTGGTCCCCCCTTGCCAATCTTTCACGAAAAACACCCATCTAGCTGAAACCACTGTCAATAATTTTCCCCACTCTTTATCTGTGCCTAAATCAAAACGTAGATTCCATGAACAAAGCTTCTTTCTTAGAACTGCACACCTGTGGAACTCTCTACCGCTTGCCTGTTTCCCTCCTGACTTCAACTTGGATGTCTTCAAATCCAACATAAACAAATTCCTGATGAACTGCCCCCCTTTATGACACTTTATCAAATCTCCAATACTAATGAATACTGCAACACTATCCCATTGATTACTGTACACAAAATAACCCTTATCCCCGAGTGGCTTCTGAGCCTTGATAAGTGGTGAGCTTCATGTAAAAATAAAAAAAAATAAAAAAAAACAGCTTTTTTTCTATTTTAATTTTTTGTATTGTAAGACTAGCTGGAAGTGTTGTTATGTGTGTAGACTGTGTATCAGGTTCGATTTCTTTTGGGGGTACTATATTAACTTATTAATACTGTTAGGAAATGGGCCATCCAGCTATGGGGATTAAATAGTAGGGTAAACTAGACTCTCAAACCTTGGTTATACAACTAGTAAGAGAAAGACTACCCAGAAACAACACCAGTCACTTTGCACTTCTCATTATCACTGGATTTGAGCAATGCTGGTTGAAAAGACGTCTGGTTGAAATTAATAATTATCCTTACTACATTATTTATTTCCAGCACAGGCAGTTTCACAGGGTTATCCATTGTAGCTCAAAATCGAAGGAAGCCATAAGTGAAATAAATATGGAGTACATATCATAATAATGAGACTCCAGTCACTAAAATTTGTTGAGTAGTTTAGTTCTCTCGCACTGCAAAAACTTAGACATCAGGGTCAGAAAGTGGGATTGAAAAGAGGAGAGACACTCTGACTTGCAAAAAGTACCTGGGCAGCCCCGTTGGCATTCCCTAATAAAGACACCTCAGGCGATTAGTAATAAATAAACCCCTTCTCAAAGAGAGAAAGCAAAGCCTGGGAGAGTGGACCTCCTAGAACTGCACAGAACTTAACTTCCACCACAAAATCAACAAGGACCGGGTCATTACTAGAATGGTTTAAACTTTGTCGATTTTGAGGGCCCAGGATAAAAATCCCAGGCCAGGAGAGAGTTTTTCAAAGAGATTAAAATGTATGAAAACAGATCACACAACTGAGTAGCTTTGTGTTGAGAAATGTTTTAATTCGGAGTGGGGAAGAGTGTGGCTCAAGTTTCTAGAATAGTTGATTTTTTTTTTGTTCTTTTAGGTTGAAATTTCATCAAAATCAGAAGTCAAATAAAACTAATAGTGACGGTAGGGTCTGGAGAAGGAGGAGCACACGTACTCCTTAAATAGCACAAGAGGTCTTGGCCTCTCATATACTTCAATACAATAAAAAGCATTGATTGATATAACAAAATAACAAAAAAAATGAGAAAATGGGAGAATAAAACTGACACAAAGATACAAATGAAAAATCTTTTAATGTTGTGGCATTTTAAAAGCTCTCATTTGCTGCTGTTAGAATGATCAAAATTGGCTCCACATTTTGTGATTCTATTAAATTTTGTGTAATGTAATTAATTTAATTAGACAATGTTTGAATTGAGTGGGGGGCATACTCACTCAAGTACTTTTTAAAAAAAGAAAAAAGATAAATATGACCTCTATAGGGGAATTTATAATTAGTCAGAGGAAATTCTTAAAGTAGTTAGTAAACAGATATACAGAGTTTTCATTAATAGTGTCCTGGCAAGGCCAAAGGGGACACAACCAAAGCAGCAAAACTGGAGCTGGTCTACAGGACACTATATATACAAATGTGAGCATATTTGGGCATATTTTATTGGTCTGAAAATATAGGTTCTTTTTTACCAAATGTCATAAAATTTTAACCATAAATAGTATTATAATCTTCAAAAAGTCTTCAAATTTTCATGTAGTTTTATCCCATAAAACCAAAAATATGAGCATTTCAATATTCAATTTGGCTACCAATATATATATATGTAGATATACCACCTTTTTTTGGTAATTTTATAAGTTCCAAATCTCAGCGACTATTGGTCAGAATTTAACAAATGAGGGTTCGTTAAAAAGGTAATGACTTGAATTGTGTAGTGGGCTATGTGATACGGTTGCATATTAAGGGAATCATCCATAATCCAGAACCTATATTTGGCACTTTTTTTACAGCCATAAAATATTTCAATCATAGTCATTTGTTTTCCTAGTTTTGCATATGAATTGCAAAATATCTGATATTTCCCCAAAACTGCTGGCCTTGATAGAAGGGAGACTAAAACTTACTACAATGGTTTACAATGATCTGAAATAACAGCAAGAGGAGACTTGATTCCAAATATTTCTCATAAGTTATATGTCCTCTCTTTGGTTTTCATACATAAAGTAAATTTCAGTGTATAAAGATTATTTGATACTGGAGATATTCATAATTGTACCCTATTTCCAAAAGAGGGGAGATATAACATATGAGAAATATTTGGAATCAAGTCTCTTGATTTGATTCCAAATATTTCTCATATGTTATATTTGGATTCAAGTCTCCTCTTGTTGTTATTTCAGATCATTTGAAACGATAGCGGCAATTTTTAGTCTCCCTTCCATCAAAGCCAGAGATTATTGGGAAATATATTGATGCAGTGATTGCAGGTAATTAAAAAAACTTACTGACTAAATAGTTTTCCAACGAATGATAAAAAAATATAACAATTAAATAAGTTTTATTTATATAGTTTTAAATGTTAAAAACTTTCAAGATATTATATATATATATATATATATATATATATATATATACTATGCATTAAAAATTCTATTAGTCATTGGTATTTATCATTTCAGAAGTGGGAAATCCGGTTCACTGGGCTAGGAAATACTTCAGTACTCCATTGTCAGGAAACATAGCTAATGACAAATTATGGGGGTTATAAATCTTTATGAATATATAAAGTGGCTGATGAGAATGTACTGCTTACATACAAGACTAGATATGTTTATATACTTATATATTAGTATGTACAGGATTTAATCCTTAACTATTTAACTGATCATTATAAATTTTGGAACACGACAGCTAGGTGTATAGAAATGAGACAATAAATAAAGACTTATTTTCTTATACAAAGATATGTCCCTGCTAGATGATTTGGTTACATGCTGACCAATCATCTGCAGGGCGCATTGATTTCATCTATCCCCTGAAGACTACTTCAATCATTTGGAAATGATGTTGGTCAGCAGAAAGAATCCTACATGCACCAAGGAAAGACGTCTCCTATTTTTTTCATCTCTGTCCACTGGACACTCAAGCATTGATTACCTTCACCTGAAGATAACTATTGACTGATTTTCTGGAATGCAGACAACTTCTTACACTTCATTTTCTTTACTCGGACACTGTCCAACTTTCTTCCACCGACACTGACAATGTAGGTAATTAAATAAATTCTTTTGTTATAAAAAAGAATTTATCCTTCATTTTGTACATTGGTTTTTGTTACATTCTACTAATAACAAAAAGTTTGTCTCATGTCTATAAATGATTATGCTGACATGACATTTCTACCGTATTAGAAAACTTGCCAGTATCCTATATCTCTATAAAGCCACCATTCACCCATGCACGGAATATTGTTGCCATATCTAGGCTAGTGCAGTAGCCACTAGTCTCCCCCCCCCCCAAAAAAAAGCTAATCTAATAAATCCCACACAGTTCACCAACCTACAACATCTGTCCCACCACCGCAATATTGTACTCCTGCATTTGTTTTACAAGTACTTCAATGGAATGTGCTCCGATGTATTTGCTGTACTGGTTCTCTCATCGTAAATCCTCCTGGTTAACCCAACAATCAGAAAAATCTCACTCATTCACTGTTGAAGTCCCCACATGCTGGATGGCTTTCTACTGTAATAGCTTGTTTCTATCAAATTGCTAGCGTTTTGGAATTTTCTCACTACTCTGTTTCCCTTACTGTACCAACAAGCAGAAATTTAAATCTAATGTGAACAAACAACTCCACACTTAGCATCTCCCTATAGATGTGGTCCTTAATTCACAGTAACCTATTATATTTAAGTGGCAATATACTTTGTTCTGTTTTTGTTTTTTTTAATGAAAATTGCTCCAGACAGGGCGTGAAGACATTTGATGTAAGAAGCTAAGAAAAACGAAAAATGTATCAAAAAAGCAGGAGATGTCTATTAATCTTAGCTACAGGTAGGAGGAAAATAGTGAGCAGGAAGTGAGTTCCATAAACTTACAATTCTCGGAAAGAAACTACTGAAATAAGCAGCATTACAATGAGGTATCAAAAGAGCAAATTGATGGAGACCACTAGATCACTGAATCAAACAAGCTGAAACGAAGGAAGCAGGAAATAGATCAGACAATTCTGAAGCACACGTAATAGTTTGTATAAATAAAAGTGAGACTAGCAACATCACGTCTGTGAGAGAGGATACAGAGAAGAAAGGGTGGGCGGCAATCAAATTACAGATACGTTTCTGCACTTTATGAAGAACCCTAAAATGGGGCAAAGATTCATCAGCCCAAATATGACAACATTACTCCTTACATTGTCTGATATTAGATTTGTAGAGGAAGAGAATAGCGCCAGGTGTGAGTAAGTGTTTAGAGCGATAGAAAGAACCGATTTTGGAAGAAGTGAAAAGAGCAAGGGATTTAATGTATATGTCTGAGGAGAATTTAAAAGAAAAAGAAAAAGAAAATGAAAAACTTACATTACACTCACCCACATACAGTTTACTACTTACAAACCCGTGCAGCGACCGACATGCTATCTTATCCTTGTCTATTTCCTTGCTATGGATGGTGATGACAGGTTTACTAGTTACGTAACAAAAAGCACTGGACAGTTTAATTTAAAGAGGTTTATCAACTACATGGTCGTCTAATTTTGAAAAAAAAAAAGAAAAACTGATGTAAACAATGTGCATGTATTTTTATAAACAAAAATATAAAATGGAACAAACGGAAATATATTGATTTTGTTAATTGTTGTTTATATAACATAAAAATTGATTATAGCTAATATCATTTGTTGTTTATATAACATAAAAATTGATTATAGTTAATATCATTTGTTGTTTATATAACATAAAAATTGATTATAGCTAATATCATTTGTTGTTTATATAACATAAAAATTGATTATAGCTAATATCATTAGTTGTTTATATAACATAAAAATTGATTATAGCTAATATCATTTGTTGTTTATATAACATAAAAATTGATTATAGCTAATATCATTTGTTGTTTATATAACATAAAAATTGATTATAGCTAATATCATTTGTTGTTTATATAACATAAAAATTGATTATAGCTAATATCATTTGTTGTTTATATAACATAAAAATTGATTATAGCTAATATCATTAGTTGTTTATATAACATAAAAATTGATTATAGCTAATATCATTTGTTGTTTATATAACATAAAAATTGATTATAGCTAATATCATTTGTTTTTTCTCCTTTCAAAATCAGGCCTGATTTTTTGACCACCCTGCAAATTTGTAAATTCTATTCAGGTTTATTTAAATGTGATTTATACTTTTTATGTCGATCGTTGTGGCTATAGATTATATACAGTAGCATATCTATATATTAACAGAATAGCACATGTGTTAATTTGTGTGTCACGCTTACATCCGAGTGACTGTCAATTAATTGTTATGGACTTCCATTTCTTGTAAAAAACGATTTTACCAAGAATTCTTCATAAGTTTTGGTTTCGGTTTCGATTCAAGCCGATGCACCCAAGTCATATGGATATATTTCTTTTACTTTTGAAATCGCAACTTTATAATATATAAAAATCGATAGAACACTAACTCTATAATAATATACACGAAATCTGCAAGAATTAAAATATCATATTTTAAGCCTACTTTACGAACGGGCTATGCCGGGCGTCCCTACTAGCTTAGATAAATACTTTTGCACTTTTAACAATAGAGCTACAATAATATTAGAGCGTCTCCATTTATGCTGAAGATCTACAGAATGCCAACATCAATATATTACATATGAATGAATTCGCTATGGAATTTCCACAGGTCTCGTTAGTTTTATATTATTTCTTTAAAATTGCTTTAATGATAGCCAGGACATTCTCTGGTAACAAAATGGAATAAGTACAAGATATTGACAATATAAGTAAGTATAAACGAACTGATAATACCTAGTGTGGTATTAGTTTTGGGTGAGCTATGCTGGCTTCCTCCGAAGAATGAAATTTACAGGTAAAAGGAAATTCACAAGTGATTCCCAACTGCATGTATATCCTAGTCATGGAAAAGATGACATACAACATGTATCATTTCCAAATGATCACCCATCTAGTACAGGCCGGGCTCCATGTCGTTTAACTTTGGTGATCTAACGAGGACGCAGTGTTTCAATGTGATTATGCTGTATTGATATTTACAAGATTACTGCAAATAAGTCATGCTCCCTCTACAAAACTAGAAAAAGCCGACAAAATATTTTAATGAAAATACTTCAGGAAAAATGTTCAAAAACTTATTTGCATCATATTTATTATGTACTTCAGAGCAATTTAAATAAAAATTCAATTACATTTTGTTGTCCTATATATAAAATCGTCTGAGCTATAGAGTTTTCTTCGAAAAAAAAGTGTGAGAAAGGAGGGCGATAACTTTGGGAATGTTTACTTCTCAATTTGTTATATGCATCTCTTTCAAACTACATATTCAGATACTTGCCACGTTCACAGTTTGAAAATTATATAATCGGAAAATAAAAACTATTTTACATTTGGTCAAAATTTTTTTTATTTTGCAAAACAGGGTTATTTTACAGACATTTTGAATATTAAAAAAAAAATGTAGTATTCGAATTCTTTGGACTACTGTTCTCATCTCCAATATTATTTTCACATTTCGACCGATGTAACCTTCGACCTCCTTCAGGTGTATCTTGTTGAACTCCGGAATTTTTTTTATAAAACTCAGGAATCTTGCACAAAATTTTGAACAGAACTCTTTATTTAATCTACAGAGCAGTATGTTCTTGTTCTGTCATCCATGACAGTATAGAAATCCTAAGTAATTCGCAATTATATTTTGAGTGTCACCAGCACTGAGGATTGAACCTTTAACCTCCAGAAGAGAGTAACTTACAACAGAATTTTTCCACATACTTTATCCACTACGCCACAGGTCTTTACAAAACATTAAAAAAAGAATTGTTCAACATATGTGACACCTTATATCCTCTCCCTACCTTATAAGGTTATTATTATTATTATTATTATTATTATTATTATTATTATTTATTGAGTTCTGAAATTATTAGTAGTTTCACTGTGAATCACCTATAAAAAATAATTCATTTCAAATATAATTAGACAGGCGACACTTTTGGAATTCAATAGCATTTTGTTGCTGATACACTTTTTTCTTTACCTTCCTTTTATACACTTGAATTAATATTTTGTTTTCAGGTATAATATGAATTCATATCTCGTCTTATTCAACCAGGCAATGCCAGATATTCTTACTAATCTAGAATATATATTGGCTGTATGTCACCATTTTCTTTCAGTAGTCAATGCTTGTTCTTACTCTTTCATCAGGACTTTTAATCATTATCTACAATATGTTAACCTAATATCTGTCTGTCTGTCTCCATATTTTCAAGCTATCTCTTCCGAAACAAAAATTCGCAGAGTGGTGCTAGGGGCCTCAAATGGTTGGATTTTTTTATGGATCATCCTTTTATGGGTCTTTAGCCGATTAAAACAGTTTTTAAGGGGTCAAAAAGTGATAAAAATTGAAAAAATCGTTATACATTTTGTATATTCATCTTGGTTTATTTTTAATTTTTAAGCAGTTCATATGCGTGTCACGTTGGTACAGTGGTAATGTCACCAGCTTTAAATGCTACAGTTTTGGTTTCGGTTTTGATTCTAGCTGATGGCACCCAAATACTTTTTTTTTACTTTTGAAATCACAAATCTGGACAAAAGAAAATATCATATTTAAGCACATTTTACAACCGGGCAACCCCCCCTCCCCACCGTATATATCTAACAGGGATTCCCAATAGAGGTCCACATCAACCTCTAGGCGTTCACAGAAACTTTAAGAGTTTATTTTGTTTATTAGGAGATTTATGTATGTTTATTGAAATTGTTAGTTTTTACTAATCTAGACATTCAATGAAACCGTCTGACACTTGTATATTAGTTTTGAAAAAAGACATTTTATTAATTACTAGCATGGCTACCCAATGATGCTTGGGGTGAAAGTATAAGCTTCTCTATACCTCTCTCTATTCGTTTTTTTTTTTCTTTAGTTGCTTTTCCTCTCTCTTCACCCTTTTTTTTCTTCTTCGCCCTGCCAATTCCTCTCTGACAACTCTTTTCTCTTTTTTATATAACAGATTCCTCGGAATATGAGGCAGCATTTTCTTTCCAAATAAATATATAACACTGCAAACCTGACGAAACCATGACCAGTTGACTCTAAAAGAATAAATAATTTCTTCCAATTTTAGATATTATTCATTCAGAGCAACACTGATCAAGAATATACAAACTTTGTGGGTGTTTGTTTTGTAATTTTTTTACTTTTAGCTGGACATACAAACATACAATTGCCTTTTATATAATAGATCATTTGCTTCTCCATTACTCAAACAATGAAACACGAATTAGACGGCAATTTTAATATTTCAAATGTCTTTTCAAAAAGAAAACTATTGTTTCTTTGTGATGTAATGAATATAAGTACATTCGGGTCTTTCCTCTTTACAAGAATATAATTAGTTGGTTAAACCATAAATGCTGGTGGAGTAGCTTGGGAGAGATATCGAAAGATATGCTGAAAACCTCATGCTTAAGGATATACCAGCTCTAACCAAGAATATCCATTTAAAAAAGCGACTTACAAGATTATTACTCGAATACTCTGCCAAGATCACTCAGCAACTTCAAACAAATATATTCCTTTTGCAGAACATACCAGTTTGTTTGTTTTTTTAATTAAATTTAAAATCTTGAATTCAAAGTTTCAGTTCAAAAGAATAGAATGTAATCAGAAAGTGTTAATATTTGATTAAAAAAGTATGGGTTAAGTCCAAAAATTCAGTACTCAAAGTTAAGATGCTAGAAGTGGACTCGGTTTTACCTAAATATGGACCAAAAGTCACTAAGCATGAAACGAAATACGAAACCAGATGAAACCACTTATTATTTTATGATGAAACAAAAAAAATAAAAAACTTATTTTTTACATTTCTAGAAATATTATTTTTAATATTTAAAATATATTCATGTGGAGAGAAAGAATAGGTTTGAATAAATTCAGCAAGATATTTTGCTGCATCACGTCCATTTATTCATTTTAAGAAACTTTTTTATACAAATATTTAAAATAAATTTGTTTTTCTTTGTTATAACACAAGAAGTGTTAATAAAAAACTATCATACATTATTTATGACGAAATTCTGTGATAAAATTATGAAAAACATAAAATATATTATTTCAAGAAGACACCGTTTATAGAAATGTAAATAATAGAAATTCTTTTTTTTTTTCATGATAACACAAGTGTTAAAACAAAAAAACTATTCATAGAAATGTAAAAAAATGAAAGTTTATTATTTTTATTGTTTCATGACAGTACAACAAGCCAGAAGTATATGGTCCCCCAACTGATGCTTTTGTCATGTTTTTTATGGTAAGACTGGAAAGAGTCATGTGGGTAACCTTATAGCCGATTACCTCAAGCAAACACTTTCTCCCAAGGATATGGAACATCCAGCTGTTCTTGTTGCAGCTTCCACTTGTACCGCAGCCAGTAAAATAAACAGCACCAAACTTCACACGGCTTTTCATCTTTCTATTTTTCATGGCAGATCAAGAAAGACCCTTTCTGATAAAACTCTAAATGATCTACATACAAAGTACAAAAATTTGAAGGCTCTTATCATTGATGAAATCTCCATGACTGCCTATGAACGCTAGCTGAAAGTTTATTAGCCTAACATTCACAGGTAACAAACATGAATTGAAATGAATACATAGTCAATTTGAATTGTAAAACAAATCTGAATTGACATGTTCTTATTTACTTACCTCCCCATGACGGTATAGTTAGATAAAGGTCGGATTTTCATTCATGTGTAGAAGGCACTTTAAAAAAATAAGTTGCCTGCTTACTAGTTTGTAACCTTATATTGTAAACCAATTGCATACATTAAAGTTCAATCTACGAACATATAATCAATATTTGTAAAATCGAGTCTACAAGAGTTACTTCCCTTGTACTGTTAACCAAAATCAGTCGTAGAACTGTTACCTGTTTTGACCATTTAAACCCTTGGCCTGATGTAAAACATTGGGCTAAAACAGTCAAATGACACCATCTCATGACAAAAAATGCCTTAATTTTTTAAGATCCGGTACCATTTAAAACCCCTATTTAGACACAAGTTTGGATTATAGGAGAAAAATAAAAATTAGCTCCTAAAAGGTGGTTTTCACCCCTAAAACACCCTGGAGCTCAAGCCCCAGAATTTTCCCAGGGTCAAATATTACGCTTCCAGATGTATATCCATGTGGTCTTGTTTTTCGGTAATTTTCAACAAAACCTAATGGCCGGAAAAGATTCTATATCCTGAAAAGTGCTATTTTGGATAATTTTAACTCCTTTAGACCCCCTTGGGATGCAAGCAGAAGTTTTATAAAAAATCCGAGAATGTTACATTTCCTCCCTTGGGTAGTTGTAACGTCATGCAAAATTTCAGAAAAATGTAATGAGTAGTTATTGAAAATTTTGAGAAGGAACAGACAAATGGACGAAGGTGAATTGTAAGGCCCAAATCCGACTAAGTCGGTGGACCAATCATTTTTAAAAATAAATTATTTCCATATGCTTTTGTATTTTGTTTCATGTTTACTGAAGTTGATTTTAAATACAAGCAATCTTTCCATGAAACCAAATTTTACGATCAATCTTCATCTAAAAAATTCAGAAACATAACTCTGTAAGAACCTGAATTTATTAAAAAACGAATTAACACTGTTTCATAAGAACATCACACAATTTGAATTCTAACGACTGCGGTTCATTAGAAAAAAAAAATGACAAAAACATTTTTTTTTCTTTTCCACCATTCACCAACAACATCCATTTTGATAAGATACACCTAAAAAAAGGTTGGAGGTTACATCGGCCGAAACGTTGTGAGAATATCAACCAAGATGAGAACAGTAGTCTGAACAACTCAAATAATACAAACTTATAAATAGTTCTATTTTGAATTAAATCAATTAATTAAATTAATTGAATTAAAAAAGAAATCCCGCACCAACCGAATCCCCCATCTTTCCTCAAATTTTATATTAAAATAAAAGCTGAAAAATAAGAAAAAACTAAAACCATGTTTTGGGTCATCCGTTGCTCTTAAACAAACTACTAAACTGCAAAATGTCATGTCAAGCAAGATAACAAGCCAGAAGCACAATAGACTTGATACAATGTTTCCTTTATTATCATTATATATATATGTATGTGTATCTATATGTGAACATGTAGTAAGCATGTGTTCAGTAGTGTACAGCACTAATATTTCCATCGCAGCAGGTGTGGTGGGTTACAAAAATTATACCTTAGTCGGGGGAAGCAATTATTAAAATCAAAAATGTGACATCCTTCCCGGATGTGTAGGTTTGCCATTGACTGAATTTCCCACGTTGTGACTGACTTTTAGAGTAGGTGGAAAAGAAGGAACTTTTACAATTGGGTTCAACAGAAAGATATTTTCCTCATTTCTTCACCATTAATGAAACTAATTAGTCAATTTGTGGATTTCTTAAATATGATTCTTTCCATTAGAACTTCATGAATTAAACAATCCAATATTTACAAATGTTTATTATTTCTCCAATAACCAAAGCCGGAGTCACACAGTTCATTTATTTTTTTAATCTTAATCAATAAACACTCAACTTTTTGAAATTTTTGAGATTCATTATTCTGAAGTCCTTTTTGAAAACACCATTCAAAGTCTGACCCTGACCTCAATAAAAAAAAAGTTGAAAACCAAAAGGTAATCATCATCATTTATTATATCATTTTACTTATTTTGATCAATGGTTTGATGTTTTCTGACAGACTAAAATCCTAGTCTCCAACTTGACAGTTTTGGGGATTGATTCTATTCAAATTCCACCAGCTAAGATTCTTGTTGAAGGTTTGCATCAAAGATTTTGCTTACTCATGACCGATGACTAAATGTTTAGCAGGGTTAACTGGTTAACTGTCACCTAAACAGTTTTCATCCCAGCTTAAACTACTTTCCTGTTTAGCTAGGCTAAAAAGCTATGAAACAACGAAACAGTTTCTCGTTACCAACATCTATTTTTTTGTGTATGATTTATTTTAAATTCAGTGGTTATTTTGATCCTGTCGACCATTTCACGTTTGTATTTAAGTGTTCCTTTGCTGATTTTTAACATGTTCCATCTGATTCTAATTTGTAAGTAAAAAAAAAGAACTCCATTTGACCTCGCCTTTCTTTTGATTTCATTACAAGCTTATTTAAAAGCTAAATAAATTTGTATGAAAATTATCAGAATGTTAAGGTTTATCTATTTATATAAAGAAGTGTGAAAGTTTTATTTTTATGCTTACAAGAAACTTATGAATGAAATATTTAAAATTTTGGTTTTAAACATTTCATGTAATAAACTTTGCAAAGCCATAGCAGGCAAGCAAGACTAGCTAGTTTTTATATACATAAAGCTAATTTCATATAGTTAAAGTTAATTCTTATAAACAAAATTATTTATGATCAACTATACAAATAAATTCTGTGTGAAAGCTCAATAGTTAATATAAAATAAATAGAGCTTAGTAATGTATTTTTTCAAGGATTTAAATCAAAATTTTGAGCAAAAGCACCCAAAACCATGAATTTTATGTAATTTCTAGAGGACTTTAGCAGCAATCATAAATGAGTCAGTAATTGATTCAAATCCCTCATTATCAAAAAATAGTGCTTAAAATTCAATATGCTCATCATAGGGATTCCATCAATCTTATAATCATAAAATTATACATCCAAGGTTATTCAGATCATATCTGAATGATGAACAGAAAAACCCTGTAGGTTATTCCATGATCGGGTATTAAAATTATATTATTATCAAAAATGTTATGTTAAGATATGGCTGGAGTTGGGTCTTATATTATTATATTTATAGATTAAAAAACTATCAGATTGCAGTGCATGAACCTAGTAAGTAAATATATATATTAATGATTATTCATTTAATTATTTTAATTTATTGTTACAAATGGTAAATAATTTTTTAAATTTAGTTAAAACGCTTTAAATTCTTATGAATTGCATTGAATTAATTTAATCATAATATAAATTTAATTTAGCTTAGTATTGGCAGAATTGAAGGAGTATCTTTTAGAATAAAATATATTTAGTATTTATATTCAGTTATAATATTCATAATTAATCCAAAAATCTATTAAAAAATGTTAAATTTTTTTATATAAAAAAAATTAGTCTCTTTAACATAACTTTATAAAAAATTATAAAATAAAATAGCCAATTTGAAATCGTAAACAGATAGCCATCTTTTTTTATCTATAAAAAATCTAAAGAATTAGTAAATATACTAAAGAGAAACCATGAACTAATGATTGAACTTCTATAAAGTACATATAAATTATTTTTATTTTGAGATCTGTGCAATTTAACTGTAACATCTCAACCTAAGTTAAAGAACTGTAATTTATATGAATAAGTTGGTTGTAAGCCCTTTTTAATCAATTTAAATCAATTTCATTCAGTACAAATTTTTATCTTTACTTTTCACAGGGAGGGTTTTATAGAGGTAAGACATAATATTATATTATTATTATCTAAATGTTAATTTACTTGTCTGACATCTGGTGTCACAAAAAACTATTATCACAAAATTAATGAGAAACGAATTACCCCCCCCCCTTTATAATCGCTCTTTATCAGTTAAAAATCATTAAAACCATTTCCTCTCCAAAAATTTTCAAAACAAAAAAAAAAACAAAAAAAAAAAAAATGGCTATCTGTTTACAATTTAAAATTGGCTATTTTATTTTATAATTTTTTTAAAAACTTATGTTAAAGAGACTGTATTTTTTTTTTATTATAGATTCTTTTTAAAATTAATAGATGTTGAAGTGAATTGACATCTGTTTGTTTATAATTTATATTAAAAATTATTCAGCAAACAAAACAATGTGTTGTGTGTTTAATTCTCATTGAAAAAAATGTTCATTTTTTTAATTAATCCTTTTTTTAATCTTTTAAGGGTAAAAAAGGATTTACTAAAAAAATTGGTTTAAATTCGTCGTTTATTTTTTATTCATTTTATTTATGTGTTTTAAGAATTTTCAACTACCGTGAAATTTCCACGGGTTCTGCTAGTTATTATTACTATTGTTGTGCTGTGTTAATCGTGTATCGAGTTTTGTGATTACAGCAGTACCTAATGGCTAAGGTTTGGTCTCTTTTTTTTTTTTTTAGACATCTTGATTAGAGAAGGCTTAAAAGGATGCATTTAAGAAGATGTTTAGTCATTGAGTCTGAATTGAGAAATGTTCATGAGGTAATGATCACTTGACTAGGGATCAAGTAATTAGTGATAGATTATGATTAGATTTTTTATCCTAAACTTGGTAATACAAGAAAAGCAGGAGGAGATAAAATTAATATCTAGACTAGTTTTGATAGTAGTGGAATATTTAAGTAGACTTTTTTTTTTTTTTACTCTAAATTAAATAAAACCTAGTCAAATTCAAATAAAGAGCATTTTTTTCTTATATATCTGATGTAATGGAATAACCTAACATCCCGTGACTGAGGGAGAAGGAAAAAAGACAGGAAAAGAATAAGAAAATATTTTGAGTAACTCTTATGTCACCTGTATTCCCTTGTAAATAAACCCTTTGCCTTTTACCCATAACCCTGTGTTTCTTGCTGTATTCTTATTTAAAGTAAGGATATATCCTTACTTTAAATAAGAATACAGCAAGATATCCTAAGGCTAATATACAGGGTGGAACAATAAAAGTGTCGCCCTAAAGAAAACAACACTACAGCTTTATTTTAAAACTTCTATTGAAAAAATCAATTTAGGTAACTTAATTATGTAACAGAGCTGACATCTATTCAATGTAGCTGCCTTCAGCCTCAATCATTGCTTCGATACGGGTCCAGAACTGGAAACATGCCTTTTTCACAAGTGCCAGCGGAAGCTCAGCGAATACTCTGCGGATAGGAGCAATCAGGCTGGATTTGGTGTTGTGGGAGGTCATGTTGGTGATGTTCTCGACCTATGACCAAACGAAGTAGTCCGGCAGGTTCAAATCAGGGCAGGCGAGGGGCCAGTGGGAAAAGGGTACAAAGTTGTAATACTCCTTCTAAAGCCAAGCCTGGGTCTCTTTAGACTTGTGGGCCGGCATCAAGTCCTACTGCCACACCCAGGGTCTGCCAGCGGCCACCCGATTGCACCAGGGGATCACCACACTTTTCAGCACATCCAGGTATACTTTGGTGTTGACTTTCAAGCTGACTTCGAAAATGTGAAGTGGCATGATGTAGACCTCACTTGAAACCACACCAAAAATAATATGCATGACCGAAAATTTTGTTTTCATCATCCTGGGCACATTCCTGTTATTCGTGGCAATCTAGCAAAGCATTTTGATGGTGCTGGCAATGGTCCTGCTGTCATAACTTGGATGGGTAGAGAGCATGAGTCGTACAGCAGCACATCTTCGATCTTGCTCGATGAACATTGTGTCACTTTCAGACATTAAATAAGGCTCTTATCACTCTTGGGATTTGTACACAACTGGCCAATTAGTAGATGGTCTGCAACAACAAAAAAAGAAAATCAGTTGTGACCAAACGGAAATGGAATCATGTCGTCTTTTCTAGGGAAACAATTTTATCATTCCACACTGTATATATATTAATGAAGGGACGATTCCAATATTTTTTCCAATTCTAATACAATTACAGATTCTGTTCTAAATTCCCAATTCCGATACAATTACCGATTCTTACTCTTTTTAAATCTCTAAATATAGAGTAGGTTTTTGTGTATGGTGGGGAATTGGTTTCTCATTAAAAGGCTGGACTCAATGAAGAAAACACACATAATGTGTGCATATATTTATGCACAACTAAAAATCACTTATTGGTGTGATCTATAGATTTTAGTTTTACTGGTAGTTTAAAAGCAATAAACTAGTATCATTTCATCATTAATACGAACACTGGAAAGAAAATTAAGTTCACAGTCGATTACCACTACTTCTACAAAAATACAACAGACTTCCTCCCATAAAAGAGGAAATAGCACAAATTCTTTCAACCGTTTTATCGATAAAAATTCTACTAATGTAGAATTTTATCTTTTTACTTATGTCTGCACGAATTCTAAACAGTCATTTACATAACAAACGAAAACACCTGTGACAAATTGTGCAAAAATTACATCTTATTAGCCGACAAAAAAAAAATCTTTCTTCTTCTTGCCGATATTTTGCTTTCCTCTTCTAATGGACAGTTTGGCCTTGGATCAATTTTCAAATAATCTACGAGTCCATATTCAATTCGTGGCTTTATAATCGAAAACAATCCTTTCGATATAAAGACTTCTGCTGATGAATGATGAAACTAATAACCTATTCTGATATTTAAAAAAAAAACAAAAAAATCTTGACTGAAATATAATCAATTAATAATACTACTATTAATAATAATTATAATAACAAAATGTGGACACATGTAAATTACAGTTATTTAAATTAAACACAGTTATTTAAACGAACTTACAGTTATTTAAATTAAATTACACTTATTTAAATTAAATACAGTTATTTAAATTAAATTACAGTTATTTAAATTAAATTACAGCTATTTAAATTAAATACAGTTATTTAATTGAACTTACAGTTATTTAAATTAAATTACAGCTATTTAAATTAAATACAGTTATTTAAATTAAATTACAGCTATTTAAATTAAATACAGTTATTTAATTGAACTTACACTTATTTAAATTAAATACAGTTATTTAAATTAAATTACAGTTATTTAAATTAAATTACAGCTATTTAAATTAAATTACAGCTATTTAAATTAAATACAGTTATTCAATTGAACTTACAGTTATTTAAATTAAATACAGTAACATCCGTTTAGTGCACTACTTGGTTTAAAAAAAAAAAGCCATTTTTTTTTTAGTTAAATCAAAAGGGCAAGAGAAATATAAGGTATATTAATTTATTTATTGCGGACTATTATCCTCATCTTTTTTAGTTGTTGTTTCACGACGTTTCGGCCAACTATTCCTCTGGCCTTTGTGAGGTGGTAACCGCGATGGGATAGAAACTCTGAATCTCCTAACTGGAGTTCCTATCCTGTTGTGGTTATCACCAGACGAAGGCCAGAGGAATAGTTGGCCGAAACGTCATAAAACAACACCTAAAAAGATAAGGATAATAGTCATCTCAATACCGAATTCCAATTAAATAATATAAATATGAGGTACCTTCAAGAAGTTTCCCAATTTTTTCATATAAGCACTTTTATTGATAGTACACACGACATTCTAGTCCCCTTTGAAGTAATCTCCCCCAGCTACATTTATGGCCTGAAACTTTGATCTTTGTTGCAGATATTGATGATGTGAAACTAAGAAAACAACCCCATCGTGGATGTGCACCAGAAGCAGAGATGCATCATTGAATGCCTCCTTGCAGAAAAAACTAAACCTATCAACATTCATCGGTGCCTGTTTAACATTTATGAAGTTGATATCAGCACAGTTAGGAGATGGGTTCGTCAATTTCGGAGTGGCAACACGAATGTGAATGATAAAGTGCACTCTGGACGCCCATGCAGAGCCACCAACCCATCACTAGTAAAATCTACACCTTTCCACACTTGCAGGTGATTGGGTCGGTTTTGTAGATCCATCTAACCATAGCAACTTCTAGGTGTTTCATTCCAATTCTAAAGCAGTTGAATTTTTCCACTGGACCCAGAGTGCTTCAGAAGGGAGAAGGATTCCTATGTAAATAGAGGGGGAGCATTCTCTAGCCCTCTACAGTTGTAGTTCGGTCTCTTCTTGAGATGTTGATAGGGGCTCAACGTGGTTGAGGAAGCTTCTCTTTGACTGTAGTCATTGGACTTTTCACATCCATGAATTTTCCTTTAGAATTAGTTTCTGCATCCATTACATCTAAAGACAAAACATCCATCTCTTCCCAATGTAAAAATGTATCTTCAAATATTTCTTCTATTAATATTTGATCTTTGACTCCTTTTAAAATTGCAATTTTGATTGCGCATCTATGTGTGAAATTGAATTTCTTTTGACATATTTTATATCAAAGTCAAATGCCATTAATCGTTATTATTCTCGATATCGTGACTTTGAACAATTCTTTTTGTTTGGGATTGAATATAAATTCGAGTGGTCTAGTATCACTTGTCAAAACAATGATTTTTTAGATAAAAAAAAATTGTTGAGCTCCAGTTATCATTGACACAAAAACCAATGCTTCTTCCTCCATATTTAAATGATCAAATTCAGTGTTTGTTAGACTTCTTAATAAATATATTACTGGATGTATTTTTTGTGATAATATTCCAAATATTGAATGTTCGCTTGCTTCTCTGGTTAATAATGCAATATTTTTTTCTGAAGAAGGGAGTTATATGCAACATAAAGTCCAAGAAAAGATTTGGTAAAAAAAAAAAAAGAAAGACTAAAAAGTTTCAGAATCTATTTCTTCTCAAGAACAAAGCCACTCATGGAAGTTTCAGAAAGAATAGAATCATGCCTACAATGGAAAGACACAAGCAGAGTCATAATAGGATCAAACAAATAGAGCCATTTTTTGCCTCAGTCCACAATCAAACCAAAACCAACTTCAGATCAGGTGCATATTATAAATGATCTTGGATAGAAATTCCTTAAAAGAGAGTAGAATCTGTCTTCTGAATTGAAAATTAAGTATTTTTATTTTTTGTCAGAAGAATGTTTTATATGATAAACTAGCAGGCCGCCTGCCGTTGCTCGGTCGTAAATATATTTTAATGCATACAGATTACGTAATTATTATTATAATATCGATTATTATAATAAACCTTATATATAGTAATGAGATCAAAACTAAAAATATATGTGTGTGTGTGTGTATATATATATATATATATATATATATATATATATATATATATATATATCACTTGTGTGCTATCAGTTAGATTCGAAACCAAAATATACAACTCCCAACCCTCATTCCTTAGTCTATGAGCCACGGCCATATATATATATATATATATACTAGCATGGGTGCCCGGCATTGCCCGGGTATTTGGAGATGTATGTTGAGCAAAAAAAAAAAAAAAGAAAAAAAAAAGTGGTCAATTTTTTTTTAATTTGTCCCCTATTATGACCCCTTAAAATTTATTGTTTTGGGCTCAAATCCAGTTGTTAAGTTACATCCATGTCCAATGAACCTATATCTAAAATTTCAAGTGTTTAGACCGAAAATTGTTGGAGTTTGGTAGAGTTCTCAAAGGTAAAATCGTTGAACTTTGACCCTTTAATCACCAAATTTCTGCCCGAAAACCGATCACATCGATTTTCCCAAATCTCAGTACCCTGTATATCAAATTTCGAGTCTGTCGACCTAAAATTGACAAAGTTATTGCGTAGGGAAATGTACACAGACAGGTACACACAAAGACAGACACTTTCACTTTTATAGATATATAGATAGATATATAAATTCACCTGTCATCTCTTTTTAAAAAATAGAATCACCCAATCTACGAAGATGAGATTCAAGCAATCAAGCAGGCACATATATATTGTTTTTAAAATATAATTATCCACTGACATGTGTTTCGTTGTCTACAACTCATCAGAGTGGCTGAATCTAGCGAGATTTGCAATCAGGAAAAAAAAGATAAATTCTAAACATTTAGTGAGGAATAATGTGCATTTCAAACGTAAGCATAACACACTGGCAAAACTGCTATCCCAAACTTAAGTATGACAGACCGCTAAGAAAGAAGAATACCAAGATAGATGTATATTTGTATTTACTTATATTGATTGTTGGTCAGTTAATGTTGGCATGGTTGAAGGAAAATATGATATCATGCATGCAAGCTTTTCAGCTGACACCGTAAATTTAAGTTTTAAAATCTTACTTTTTATTTTTTAATTTTATTATCATTTACTACAACCTGGGGATGGGGCATCCTACCAGATGCCAAACATTCACCCGCTATTTCATATAATCTAGAGGTTTTCAAGATTCTAACTGCCCCTTTAAGTGCAATTGTTTGAATCTCTCTTGCACTTGGTTCACCGGGTATATTTGCTAGGTAGTTTTTCGAAATTCTTTTTTACAAGTCCATTTGTTCCTATAACTCCTGAAATGATGGCGATCTTCCTAATATTCCAATTTCTTAGTATTTTGTTATCTTTTTCCATCAGTTTTGTTTAACCCAGCACCATTGTGGACACTAACTTCTACCAAGGTTGCTTCTTTCTTCTTGTCTCGTATTACTATGTCAGGTTAAATAGCTCAGTTTTCTAAGTATGTAGCTGTAGGAATTGCACAGTCATAATGGTTGGTGTATAACTTATTTCCGACTGTTCTTTCTGGTAAACATGTTCCTAGGACTTGTTATATAACTTTTTACAGATTGTCCAGTGAAGATATTTACACACTCCATTGTGTAGCATTGTTAGGTAACTGTCCCCCAGCAGAACCTTGCAGCTGCATGTCAAGTGGCTCACATTCTCTACTTTTGTTTGGCAAAACCTGCTCTTGTTCTCATTGCTCAGACCACTCATCATCTTAAAAGCACTGGTCATCAAACCTTGATCTTGGGCAGCCATTATAATTCTCTTCAGATCATAGTAGAGCAATCCTATTTTTAGCCAGTCTATAGAGCCTTCCTTATCTATAGTTTTGAGTGAATTTACCTGGAAAATGCTTGGCATGTTGTTGGTTGATCTTTTCTTCCTGGTTTTGCAATGGCAGTTCCTGGTGTATTTTTTATGACTCTTTCGGATTATTTCTGTAGCAGACTTTTCTGATTCTGTCTCATTTGTAAGATAGTCTTGTCCAAAATGTTTAGCTAGTTTTGTGATGAAGGTTGCTTTGCTGGCTCTTGTTTCGTGATATTGACGTACCATTTTGAAGCTTGGATTTTGGGAGCTCATCAGATATTGCCTGGTGCTCACAATAGTGACATGGGAAGAATGGTCAATTTCTGAGAAACCCATACCTCTGGCTCCTCTGGGCAGATATAGCCTAGACAGACACTGGTTTCTGTATGTTATTCCGTAGTGTCCAGTCTGTTTATATTCCTTTGTGGCCAGTCAACATTGCTAAAGCTATATGTTACCACAGGTATGGCTAGTTGGTTAATGGCAGTTATTTTGTTTTTATTTGTAAGTTGTTTAAGATTTTTCTTACACAGCATATATATTCACTGCCAATTTTTTCTCTCATCTTGGCATGCTGAATTGAATTCTCTTCTATGCCAAGGTATTTGTATTTTTCATGCTGTATGTTGTCCGTTTGGACCTTCTTCCCAGCTCTGATAGAACATTTGGCACATTTGTACAAACTAAACATGATTCCAATATCTCTAGAGAAGTTATGTAAGACCTACAAGAGTCGACTTAAGTCAGCATCTGAGTTCACATACAGCTTGAGGGCATCCATGAAGAACAGGTGGTTGACTCTTTTGTTCAGGACTTGTTGGTGTCCCTGGCTGATCACCATGTGACTTTAAATGTCAACTGAAAGTAAAGTTTACTATATAATAAAGACTTGAGCTGAGCACTGAATAAACTCTAGTTAAATATTAAAATACACACATCTATTCCAAAAGTATTATAACATCAATTGTAATATATAACTATTTCTTGTTTTCTGAGTCAATAAATACTTCAAAGTCTGTAGAACTTTTGCAGGGGAAATTCAGCAGTGTTCAATATTTATGCATAATGATATATATATATATATATATATATATATATATATATACATACACACATACATATTGATAGGCCGCTCAGTGTTGCTCAGTCATAAGATACACTGAAATATGATATTTTAATTCATACAACTTATGTATTTACTATTATAGAGACAATTCTCTATCCATTATTATATTAAACCCAATATATTAGTAAGATCAAAACTAAAAATATATATATATGGTTTTGTTTCAATTCTAACTGATGGCACCTAAGTCATATATATATATATATATATATGCCTTAGGTGCCATCAGATAGAATTGAAACAAAACCATACAACTCTCCACCCTCATTCCTTAGCACCTGATCCACGCTCATTATATATATATATATATATATATATATATATATATATATAAATTCATTTTCTCCCCCTTTTTCAATTCACTTTTCATCCCTTTTTTGAAGACAAGATGCAAGCAAGCAAGGTCCACAGAATTTTATAATTATACCATACTTTGGGGTAATTACACCAAGTCCAAGTTAATTGTGCGAACTAGCTAAACATGCTTTTTTTGGCAACCATGCATATAAAGAGCATTTTTTTTTTTAGTTGGCGCAATTATCCCCGGATTTGGTGCAATTACCCCAAAGTACAGTATAGATTACTGGTTGGCTCTACCTGGCTATGCCAGGATTTTTAAATTAACAACACAGGACAGGATGGTATCTTGGTGTTGCCTGTGAGGAATACAAAAGGATTAACGTATAAAAAAAAAAATCTGCAAAAAAGGTAATTTAAAAGTTTTTATTATTTTTTTTTATTTTATTTTTTTTTTTTTAGATATTTTAGCTTTTAGAGTATTAGTGAGCCAATGTGAATGGATTGTGGGGAAAGATTAATTTTTATTTCTTTTTAGTAATAGGTCTCCAGAAATTTGCAATCGTGATGTAAATAGTTTTGACTTTCCAGAGAAAGCTGAATAGAGTTTTGATGCTTCTAGCCAACACAAACTGAACTAAAAAAAAATTAATAAAATAATAGTAAAACTCAGTTTTTGTTTAGATGGGGTTAGTTTAGAGTAAAAAAAAAAATAAATAAATAAATAAAAATAAAAAATTAGATCGTTTGGTGAAGTTTGTAACGATTTGTTATTGTCACTTTTACTTACACAAACACCGGTATTTTCCATCATGGGCGATTTTTTTTCTCTTAATTAAAGAAATTAACCCCCTTCCAAAGAATCTATGAAAACTTAAAAAGGTTTTTAGAAAGTACCCTTCCCCTTAATCTATACACAAATAAAGTCCAGTTTTAATTGCACTGATATTGATATTAAAAGCCTACTTTTTCTATTTAAAAATCATTCTATAGAAATTATTAATATACTTAATCATGGATATGCAAGCGACTTCATATAGGTTAATTAATTTGCATATTCTTTTAAAAAACGAACTTTCATTAATTAGTTATTCATTTTTTAATGTTTTTTTTATTGGATGATTGGTTTCATTTTACTATCACGCTCAGTTCTATTTATGCATATTTTTTACATTATGCATAATTGTATAGGATTTAGGATGAAAACGTTCTAGCACATGTGTGTATGCATATATAAGCGACCTTTTTTTCACTCACGTTCACCCCTAAGAAGGCATATCGCCACTTGGATGTAAGGGGCTACTATTTGGGACCATGCTTAGGAAAGATTGACAAGACGTTGGTTTATGTTACATTTAAACATCCGCATATCAGTACAGCCAGGAAAACAGGTAGCAGAAAGGGAATTCCAAAGTCTACCAGTTTGATAGAAGAAACTATAAGAATAGAATAGAAATGTCAGTGTGTGTGTGAGTGTGCAGAACAGTCTTTACCAAACTCCTCTCTTAATCTTTGGTCTAAAGACTTAAAATGTGATATACAGGGGATTTGGACCTGTGGAACAAAATAAATCTGGAGTTTAGCCGGTAAAAATAGCTGCTAAGGAGTCAAAAGAAATAAAAATGAACTTGACAGGAGTAAGCTGACTAAATGTGTTACTTTTACCCATTTTGAACATTTTATTATCCATCTGTTGATAACTTAAACGGTAACTACTAAGGCTGAGTGCTAAATGTTTTAGTTTTGATTCGAGCTGATGGCACCCAAGTCATTTTTTTTTTTAACTTTTGAAATCATTATTATGTATTGGGTACAATATAATAATCAATATAGTATTGGCTCGATAATAATAAATACAAAATCTACATAAATTAAAACATCATATTTAAGTGTATTTTATGACTGGGCAACACCAGGCAGCATGTTAGTTATATATAAAACAGAAAAAAGTAATTTGGATAATAAAAAAATGTCATCTCCCCAGTTTTCCCATCTAAAAATTGATAAACAGTAAATTGCATTATTTATTTTATTTATTTTTTTGTTAAAAGTCATACTCTAATAGGTATTATTTTCTATAGATGTTTTGTTCGTAATGTTATCCTTTCAATGTGCTGTTTATCACCGACCGAGAATCTCATTAACTGTTATACTAGAGTGGCCTTTGACATAGCCATGTGGTGACCCATTTTCTATTGTAAGGTTCTTTTTGTATGACAGAAATGATTTAAATATTTGTTGAATTTGATTTCAATCAGACGAAACATGTAGAATGACATTAGTCTCGTATTTAATGTCAAATAATTTACTGAAATAATGTTTTAATAAGTAAAAAAAAAAAAAAAAGATTTAAACACCGAAATGAAAACGTTTATGATATATATTTTTGGTGCTAGTGCAGAGAGTGATCCGCACTATTTTTTAAATCGTATTTCCAAGTTTAATTAAAGTTTTATATGTTTTTTATTCAATTGTAAGGTTGAAGTATAGAATAAGTACAAAACATCCTCCCCTCCCCATGTTAAGAATGGCTTTTTAAATAATAACGTTATTATTTACGTCCGGATCACTCTCTGCACTAGTACCACATTTTTAGCATTTCTATCAAAGACATTTTTTTTTTTTTTTTTTGCTAATGGAACCTTTGTCTGTCATGTTCTTGGTCTCTGAATAAGAAATACTTCTGGACTGATAATTTTAATTTTGTTTCAATCCACTGAACCTCTTCAAGGGATTGGAACTTTCTCCATAGTAAGAAAAGAAAAGCATAAATAACAGTCAGAATAGTAATTGTTAAAGTACACAAAAAAATGCCATTACTGAAGAAGGCATTTCTCTGAAGGTCCTCATATTTACGTAAAATGTTAATCTTGGTGGAATTCATTATTTTCAATAAAATCAGAGTTCTAAAAGAGTAATTTGAAGTAACTTAATTTCTCTGGAGTTCCTCAGTAATGTTATGAATTTTATGCAGTAAAATAGTTTTTTTTTTATTAGCATGTTTATGTTTTGTATAATAGTATTTATAAATACACATTACTTACACGTGATCGTTTTTCATTAAAAGTTATAATGTACTGGTTTGACGCTGTTTTTTTCCTAATATACAAATAAAAATTATGGAAAATAATTTTTTCAGTAAGTACTGAAATTTAAATAATATAGCAAATAGCAGCAAAGCAAATAGCTTTTTTAGCATCAGAAGTGTAGTATTTTATTCTTTGTTGGAATAATTAAAATATTTAGCTATTAGAATAGTTGTTTGTTTGTTTAATGGCGAATGGAATAGAGAATATTTTCAAAAATAACTTTATTTGAACTACGAATAATTCCCACTGTTTATTTTGTTGTTAAGAGCATGAATTTTGACATATTTGTCTTAAGTTGCAAAAACAATGAATTCTTAGCTGTTTGTCTTATTTAAAATAAAAAAAAGTATATTAGAAAATATACTGTTAAAAATAATAAACATATAAATTAAGAAGATCAACACAAAAAAATGTATTTGCCTGTTATCAGCAAGATGGCCACCAGGGATGCGTTTGATAAAACGTAATCCGGTTAACCAAAAGGTAAAACTACCAAGCATACAGAATTACAGAATAGAATTCTTTCATTCTGGAATGAATGTAACAATCTATAAACAAAGAATACAATCTAGAAGGGCGATGTGTGAGTACTAAATTTAAAAAGGTTATATGGTTGTTACCCTCTTTTTTGAAGACGTTCTGGGGAGAAACAAAAACCTATTAATAAATGTTAATAATTTTTGACAAAATAAGAAATGTAAGAATATATTCATGAAACATGCTGTAGGAAATGCAGTTATTGCTAAATGGAAAAGATTTGTATAGGAAGTGTCCGATACATTTTTATTTGGGTCTAACTTTGAAAATCTGACAAGATAAATTATATATATTCACACACATACATTATATAAGGCATTTTGTAAAAATTAAATTTAAGCCATTATTACCGCCCAAGCAGCTTGACTTTTGCATTGTAAATTTTAATTCAAGTCATTATATAAAAAATAATTTTATAAAATCAACAGTAGATTCTCTACAGTGCAATGTAGACTACACAATGTATCGTGGACTAAGTCACTGTGAGAGACATGTGAAGTTTTCTCCCAGTGCACTGTGATGAGTCCCTAATTAGAACAGGTAATCAATTGATTTAATTGAAAAATGAGTGATTTCACCAAATTCAATGACAATAAAAAAAAATGGGAGTGTGAAGCATTTGTTGATCATCATTCAATCTCAGGCAATGTCGGGTCCCCTTGCTAAGTGAAAGTCTTTGCAAAGGAAAAATTATGCAATAATAACATTTAAGTATAAACATTTTCCACCATTTGAAAAAGTTGTGGTAGACGAAAACAGATACATTTGCTTGTCTTATCTGCCTGAACATCTAAGTTGTATTTTGAAGAGAATACAAATGTTAAATATATTTATTGAAATATATAACAAAAAGAAATGAAATTGTAAAGAATGTATATGCCATTTTGAGAAGTGAAAATTATTTCAAACATTTTCTGTTAAACTATCTAATGTTAACAATTAGATATTTTTTAATTTAAAACTATAATTATATCTAGTTATAATCCGTTTACTTATAACGGGTGTCTTATGCCAAATTGATGATTGAATACGGTTAAATTTGTGTTCATTTTTGCATTAAATACTAATCTCTAAATGTGCATCGAACGGACACTATAATACTTAGTTCGTTGCACCCTCTCATAAAGGTCCATACGAAATTTCAGCCAGATCAGTACAGTAGTTACCAAAAAAAGTGGAATGGACGGAAAGAAAAACAGACTCAGATAATTTAGATATTTAGAAATATTATTATTCATTTTTAATAGATTTCATTTCTTAAGTCAATAGAATTAATATTAGCAAAACCATTGTTTAAAAAACTTAGATGCCCTTAGTTTAGCATTTCATAACTAATTGTGTTCAACTCAGCCTTTCGTACATAGTGAAAAGTTAATTATAGCAAAGAAAACGGTTATGTAATTAGCAAAGACAAACGGAAAAAAGAAAATGAGAGTGAAAAAGAAACAATGAAAACAAAACGATAGCAATTTTTTTGCTATGTCAACGTAAACCAACATATCCAACAAAAACGATTCAATTTTAAATGATGTAAATAATTTTCACTTTAAAATTGCATATATATTTTTTAAATACTATTATTAATGTCTTCAGTCTTTCTGTACAAACGTTTTTCAGAGCAACACAATATAAGGATATTTCATCTTACAAGTAAACACTGATTATTATTATTATTCAAAATAACATAAAATTAAAAGTTCAAATAGAATCCTCTTGATTATAGGATTTGGAGCTCAAATAAGATCTACTTGGTTCATATGAAGAATGGTGCACCTTCTAGAGATGTTTCCTTGAGTCACAACACTTAGCTAGATACTCTCTACTAGACCAGATGAATTCTTGTCCTGAAATTCAGTAAGTTTAAAAGAAAAAGAAAGATATAGAATAACATAGTTAATTGCTCATTTGAGGAGAGGAAAATTAATGGTCATTGGGGTCACTTGATTTCTGAGAATTTTTTTTTTTTTTACATGGGGATCACCACTTATCAAGGCTAGGAAGCTACTCGGGGATAAGGGTTTGTGTACAATAATACATGGGATAATATTGTGGTAATAGTTGGTATTGGAGATTTGATAAAGTGTCTTACTTAAGGGGGCGATTAATCAGGAATTTGTTTATGTTGGACTTGAAGACATCCAAGTTGTAGCCAGGTGGGAAACAGGCAAACGGAAGAGAATTCCACAGGCGTGCTCTTCTCAGAAAAAAGCTATGTTCATGGAATCTACGTTTTGATTTAGGCACAGATAAAGAGTGGAGGAAATTATTGACAGTGGTTTTAGCTAGACGGGTGTTTATCATGAAGGATTGGTGAGGGGGGACCAGAGATTGGAGCTCGGACGAGCACTAGACATGAAAATAACGATAAAACAAAGACAGGCTCACAACGTCTCTTCTGTGAGAGAGAGGCTGCAGGGAAGAGAAAAGGGCATCCCCCACCAAACCATGAAGTCTATTTTGTACTTTGTCAAGGCAGGATAGGCTGTTTTTTGAAGCTCCAGCCCAGATATGACAGCAGTACTCCATCTTTGGACGTACTTGGCTTTTATAGAGATAGAGAATTGCATCAGTAGTGAGATATCTTCTGGAACGGTAGAAGGATCTCACTATTTTCCTAGCGGCCTGAGCAACAGACTTGATATACGTGTTCCATTTCAGATCAGGAGTAAAGGTCAAACCCAGGAGCTTGTCAAAACATTAAGCCTCCCCAAGATGAGAGCCATCCATTTCAATTGATGCTAGATGAGGAACAGAGCATTGATGATGCAAAGTTAGGAGTTTGGTTTTAGATGCATTAAAGGTAGCCAGCCATCATCTCCCCCACTGAACCACGCGCTCAAGATCAGAGGAGAGGGAATCAGAGAGAGTTTTGTCATTTACGCCCTTTGATGTGTTGCCGTAGATGGTCGTGTCATCAGCATAGATATCAACGAATGATTTAAGTATGTGTTTTGGGAGATCATTGATGTAGATCAGGAAGAGAGTTGGACCCAGGATGGACCCTTGGGAGACTCCAGCATTAATACTGTGGGCCTCTGATTTCTGCCCATCAACCACTACTCTTATGAGCCTATCAGAGAGAAATGATTTAATGATTGAGAAAACATTTCCAGTTATACCGTAGCTGGAAATCTTGTGAAGTAGGCCCTTATGCCAAACCTTATTGAAGGCCTTTGATATGTTAAGAGCAATTGCCCTAGAAAGGAAGCCTTTGTTAAGAGATTCACTAATCCTGTGGGATATAACTGTTAGTACATCAGCTGTAGTTCTAGTAGAACGGAAACCGTATTGCATGTCACTAAGGAGGTTATTTCTGCTGAGGTGGTTGACTACTTCTTTGTTTAATATGGATTCCAGTAACTTACTTATGACACACAGGAGACTTATTGGTCTGTACTGAGAGGGAGATGACTTATCACCTGAGTTCTTAAATACAGGGCATACTGACGAGGTTTTCCAGGTTCTTGATTAGTTTGGCAACCTTTTGCACAGATATTTGTATGTTGGATAGTGTGTTTTCTGTTGTAGGAGGAAATACGGGGAGTTGATGACCTTCGTTGCAGAGGGTAGAGTTAACTGCTTAGTTTTTGACAAATAGTTTGGCGTTATCTGATGCTGATGAGATGACCTCAGGTCCATTGATGATGGTTGGGATAGAACACACACGTGTTCAGGATCCTGTTTGCTATTTGCCAAAACTGGTGGGAACCAAGCCGCTGCTCAGCTACTTTGGATTTGACGGATTGAGCATATAGCTCTATAGCTCTCTTGCATTTTTTTATTACTCTTTTACAGTGGTTGCTTGCAGTCCTGAAGGCAGCTTTAGTCTCAGTACATCTCTTACGTTGGTAGCTATGGAAAAAGTGATTTCAGTGCCAATGGCAGCAGCACATTCTGGGGAGAACCATAGCTGGTTGTTAGGTTTTTGTTGGAATTTTTTGGATGGTATGAATCGGTCTATGCCTACAATTAACCATTTGGTCAGGTCTGATACTATAGAGGATACATCCTTTTTAAACATGGAATGCAGAGGTAGATCAGATATTAATGTACGGAAGCTATTCTAGTCAGCCATAGAGTATCGATATACAATACGGTGGAGAGGTACATCTGAAGACTTATTGTATTTCATTTTTATCTTAACTGATACAACTGTGTGATTAGAGGATCCCAGGAGAGATAGAATGGAACATGAACATAGCTCAGGGGAAGTTGTGAGGAAAAGGTCTAGAAGGCTTGCATACTGACCAGTAGTATCGGGCACATGGGTGGGTTTGTGAACAATCCGAGTGAGGTCATAAGCAATGGCAAAATCATGACAGAACCTCCCCTCATCATCTGTCTTATTTGAATGGGTCAGCCATTCCACATTATGGACATTGAAGTCACCGCAAATGTGAATGGTAGCTGAAGGATGAGCAGACAGGATGAAGTCAGTTTTCTCAGATATACTCTTAAGGACAGTAACCCCGCTGTTGTGGGGGCGATAGAGGGCAAATATGAATGCGGTGGTGTAAGCAAGTGCAACCCGGAAGCACATGTAAGGTAAATTAGGGTCTTCTCTGGAGATATCTTTACCACACGGGAAGCCATTTTTAATGTAGGCGCATATTCCATGTCCATGGTGATCTTGGGGTCAGATTTAGATGTTAAGTGTTCTACCTCCTGCATTAACTCAATAAAGCACATGGATACTCCAGTACGAGGGTGTGTATAAGACCTAAACAAACTTAGCTTGAGTGTGTACAATGTGACTTTACTGCTTACAACATGACTAGCATCAATACACATAGAAAGTTCGGGACTGATGGTGATGATGATGATGATGATGATGATGATGATGATGAATACAAAGTTGTTTGGTTCCTTGACCATTGTCTAAGAGTAGATTGACTCAATCAAAAACCCTAACGAAGAAGGCCCATTAGGCCTTAAGGTTTTGAAAATTTCACCAATAAAATACGAAGTTCCATTTCTTAATTTACCACCAGAGACTACAGTATAACATCTCATGCGAGTGACGCCCTCTAGGTTTAAAACCGAATATTTTCAAGTGCGATAATTTTGAACATGCAGGTTTTTCTTTTTAATTATTTTTTAGACCATTTATAAACGTGAAAAAAAACAAAAAAAAAACCTCCTTTAGAACGAGGGTGTGTAAAAAATCTAGGGAAACTCGACTTGAGTGTGTATAAAGCGATTTGATTGCTTGCAAAATGACTAGCATTGACCCTATCGATCAAACTACATGAAGAGCAGGCATGAGACGGTGCCTGGTGTTGTCACCCCAGAGTCGAGGATATATTACAGAACCTTAAATACCATAACTGGATGATAATGATATATATTTAGGCAGCATTTTTTCTTCAAAACATAATATATTATCTACTTGTGTCTGCATACTTTTTCATTGATTCTTTCTAAATGACTGTTTTAAAAAACTTTTTTTTTACTCATGTTCACCCCTTATAAAGCATATCACCACTTGAACGTAAGGGGCTACTATTTGGGGCCATGTCTAGGAAAGATTGACAAGATATTTTTTATGTTACATTTAAACTTCTGCATATCAGTACGGCCAGGGAAGCAGGCAGCAGGAAGGGAATTCCAAAGTCTAGCTGTTCGAGGGAAGAAACTATTAGAATAGAAAGCTTTCTGGCATGTTTCTTACCATATGTACATATTAAGTAATGTTTTCTTGTGAAGGAGGCTAACAACCTTGCAGGTGATCAAGTATTTAATTGAGGTTCATGTCTTGAATATTAGAATTTCAGGTTAAAATATTAAAAAAAAAATAATGATAAAGAAATAATTTATCAAAGTCTCATTATACAAAAACAAAAAAAAAACAAGAGCATAATAATAAATGATGGATAAGATGTTAATAAAATGCTGGGTGGGCAAGAAATAAACAACTCTGAAAGCCTGAAACTGGGAAAATGGAATCAGAAAATAGACAGAATGTCTCCAGCGAGAAGATACTGATCTCCACACCTATTAATTGTATGCATGAAAATGAAGTCACACTTTTTTCTTTTTTTTAGCTTTTTGCACAAACATACTGAATAATAATTATAAAAGCCTATTTCTTTGTTCAATAATTTTTCTTGAAAACAATAGTTTGGATCAATAGATTATTTATATCAATAACTAGTTAATAGACTCCTTGAGTTTTACTTTCCACAAATGCTACGTATTTGGAATTAGGATAGTTTTTGTTTTGATAATTTGTCCAACCACCACACAACAAAGAATTTGCAAAAGTTCTTATAACCCACCAAACGCCAACTAATAAGCATAAAATGAAAAATATTTTGCTGCAAATGTTGACAGCTAAACAGGAATTTAAAAAATGGTTGATTTCAATAGAATTTAATTTTCATTTTAATTTGGCTTTCAATAAATGAGATATTTAAATCTTTCTTGAAATCGCTCAGTTTTACATTTCTTTTAGATTTTAAAGGAGGAAGAAACTTGGGAGCAGAAGATGTCATATTTTTGTGAATTATGAACAAACTATGCACTGCCTCTAAACACAAGAAACCAAGAAGCATAGATAATTCTACACATCTATATGTCTGTCTGTCTGTTTTTCCATTCCACTTTTTCTTGGTAACTACAGGACCAATCTGATTCAAATTTTGTATGGACCTTTCTTATGATAAGGTGCAGCAAACCAAGCATTATGGTATCTATTCGATTCACAGTTAGGAATTAAAAGGGATTAGTATTTAATGCAAAAATGAGCCCAAATTTACCATTAATTTGGCATAAAGCACTCATTCTAGGTCAATGGGCTGTAACTTTTGCCAGTTTTAATTTGCTAAAAAGTCCAGTTGCTATTTATTTGCCAATGCTAGATATTTCTACTCATGTTCGATAAAGCTCACAAAAATGACTTCATTCTTAGATGCATCCATTAAATGTGTATCTTGACATTGTTTCAGGCTAACAAATGGAGAGAGGCTCTTTAATTCAATTTTCTTTTTTTAGGAAGTGAGAACTAAGAGTACAGTTATCTATATCTCCAAGAAAAGAAAACTAAGATTCCTTCTATTACCTGGTTAGTCTTTCGTAGAGTTACCACAGACAAAATTAACAATGCCATTAACAACAAATACTAAAGAATTAGCTGAACTTTGAAAGAATTTCATTGTATTCAAACCCTGGCCAATTTTTTTCAATGAAAAATATTATTTCAGTTAGCACGAAGCTAATCCAATGAAAAATTAACTGAATTATGAAGCAATTTCAATGAAAAATGAATTGAAAAAGAAAATATTCTTGAACAATTATTGAACGATTTTCATGAAACTTTTAAAAACTGAAAATTCAAATTAAGAAAAATTTAAAAGAAACATTGTAAGTTTCACAAATAAATATTTTTTGAATAACAAACAACTAATAACAAGCAAAAATTATTTCAATTTTTTTGTGTTATATTTTGCTTAAAATCAAGATAAATATTTCGATTTTTTTTGTTTTATTTTTTTTTGTTCAAATCAAGTTGAATATTTCGACTTTTTAATATAGTAAACCGATGATAGCAAACAAATGTTTTCTTTATGATTTTTGTATTAGGAATAAGGCACTTTAGATTTTGGTGTTTTATATAAACTGCCCAGATGATTTTGACGATAACAGTGGCCTTATACTGCATAAGTACCATTAACTCATTGCACAATGGCTGTCCAAGATTTGCCATATATTCTGGTCCAATTAAATTTTGAGCAAGCAGCTCTATATACGGACTTACTGTTATAATGTGATTTCAGAAATTAAATACCATCTAAAACAAAGAAATTGAACACCACTTCCCATTTCCCATTGTGGACTGCAACATAGGTGTCTTTAAATTAAATATCAAGAAATACTTGTGATAAACCCATAAGTAATTATTTTTTACATTCTGTTAATCATTTTCAACCTTCTCATAATTAAATCAACAATCCATCTCATTAACCCTTATCCTCAAATAGCTTTAGATCTTGATTAGTAGTGACTCATTTTTACCCCCCCCCCTTCCTGCAAAAAACACAAAAACAAAAAAACAAAATCTGAAATGGCTTGGGCATTTACTATAAATAGCATCAAATTAATTCCAAAACGTAAAAATGCATTAAAGTTTTATAAAAGATGACGTGATATATCCAAGAGTGCAAATCAGTTTTGCTTAAAGAGATTAAGACACAAGTAATAAAAGATGTTTATCAATAAGGACATCAGCTGAGAAGAACAATGAAAGAAAAGAGAACTTTGAAACATGTTCCAGCTCATCTTACATGAAAAGAAATTAAGCTAAAAATACAGAGGAAAGAACAAAGATTTTGGACAGCAATACTCCTGGATCTCCATCTTGAAACAATACCGTAACATTGTCGCTGTTGTCATGAGAGGGATAATACATACAAACGTTGCTTAGGACTGGAAAAAGAGAAAAACAATTATCAGTATAATATTATGCTTGCTCTTTCTTTCAACTGTAGCCCCCTATTTAGAAGCATGGCATCACCCAAGAAACAAAGAAAAAGTAAAATAGAGAAACTTATTCTAAAATAAATCCTTCCAGATTTTAAATTTGTAGATGGCAAATAGAATTATTAATGTTCTAAATTCTATGAGAGACATTTTCAGGGTTCATGCAGACTTTCAATGTCCATTTTTAAGGTTTTTCAAAGTTTTTCTAGGCCTTCTCCAGATAAAATTCAAGTTTTCAAAACAAAATTTGGAGTTTGTTTAACAATCCACAGCAATTCGAAAAAGTGGTAAAAAAAAAAAAAAGTGAAGCATGCATGGTTCCCCGTGAGTGCACAGTGAACGAGACATAAAAAAAAAAATGACTAACTTCAGCATTTACACCCCGCCCCATTTAGCCCCAAAAGTTTTCAGGGGATGTCAAATCCTGGTGCAAATGAACAAACGGTGGCCTTAACATATGTAACTTTGAACACTTTAAGGTGGCCTTAACATATGTAACAAATGAACAAACGGTGGCCTTAACATATGTAACTTTGAGTTCTGTACCATGCAAAAAAGAAATGATTAAATCCATCATTTGCCACCTGCCCTATTTTAGCCCCCAAAGTCCCTAAGGGCTTAACATATTTAAATTTGAATTCAACACCATGCAAAACCGCTAAATAGATATACACAGAAAACTTTGGACAAATATGGTAAAATAGTCCTCAAAATGGAGCGTTTTTATTAGCCCAAGAGTTATCGCAAAGTATAGACAAACAAAATTATATTGAAATCAGTTAGTTACAACTTTACAGAAAGTTTTATAAAAATCCAAGACATTAATTTTCTTTTTTTAATAAGCACAAAAGTGTCAATTTTAGCCATTTTGACCCGAAAGGCACCCTGGAGCGAGGGGGGGGGGGCAACTGGAGTTTTCCCGGAAAAAAAGCAATGGAGTTTTCATCCAAACAGAAGTTAGAAAAGTCATGCTTCTTCACAGAATCAGAGCTAAAGTAACCAACGAAACAAAGCTAATTATAAGACTACAACAAAAGATTTTCACAAATTTAGCACTTTTGCAGTTCAGATAAAATCATCAAACTAAACTTCTACAATATCTCTCATTTACAAAATTGTTATCATCAAATTCCAACTTCCCAGGTCTTATGTACTCGGGGGCTCAATTTTGATACATCAGTGAATCTATTTGCCATGACAGTTCACATGTCCAAATCAACATTGTGTGTATGATTTTAACTTGAATTCTGGGACATTTAATTTTGTGTGGAAAGATGATATTAAGAGATTTTGCACAACTAGCAAAACATAATATTTTTATTTCTCACAATTTGCTGGGGGGGGGGGGGAGCATTCACTAAAGAAAAAATCAAAAAGCAAAAACAATCAACTGATGATGTGAGGCTATTCCAAAAGTATATACTAAAATTGGGTTAATTTGGGATGTAATGCTCAAATGTTGGTGACCAGCTGGAAGTGAAGACATTTTCACACATAGTGACAAGTGTGTAAAGAGGATATCAGAACTAAAGTACTGGTCTGAATGACGATCTTAAAAGACAGAGAGAATAAGAAGTAGTTTTTGCTGTTGATACAGATTACATCAAACATACTCACCATCAATCTTGTTGGCAGCACAAAGACATGGAATGTTTGGTCGATATTTACGAAGTTCCTTGTACCAGTTGGCAAGATTTTTATACGTTATTTTTCGAGTTGCATCAAATACCTGATGTAAAAATAGAAATAAAAAATTATTTTAATAAATCAGAATATTACAGGCAGATAATGTTTCGTAAAACCCTTTGATGTGGGTGAAGTTATTCGTTCTCAAAAATAGAATTGACAATGAGTCAAGATACTTTTCTTTTGAGTAGGAATATAAAACACATGCAAGATGAATAGGAATAATATTTTCATTTATTTCACTAAGCATGGATTCATTTTTTCATTTATCTATGAGTTGCTTCTAACTTCGAAGAGGCATGAGAAATCCAAACTTCCTTATTCATCTGAACTTTATGGGATGATCCTTCTTTTCTGTTCTAAACTGCAACTATCTTACTTCAAATCCCTATTTATGTCATGTGACTGAACTCCACCAATAACTCATCTACATTTGAAGCTAAGGTCAAATTTCATCAACCATAGCTAAGTAAGCCTTTGTATTTGACAAACAGTTTCACATTGGCGTGAATAGACTTTTGAAATAATATGTGCCGAGTATAACCAACAATTAAAACACTGTCACTGTTATAATTTGGTTACAAATCTTCAAGAGGCCCTGAGAAAGACTTTGAAGAAGAAATAATTATGACAAGAACATTTTGGGGAAATGAAATTATTATACAGAATCGATATCCTCTGAAAGCTGCTTACGCAATAAAGAGTTTATACTAATGGGTTACACAATCCTTACCCACATTTTTGATCTGGTATTGCTAAAGTTCAGAAGCAGGGAGAAATTCAAGATAACTAGAACCAATGCTGGAATAAGTAGAGAAGGACTAGTTTTCTTATTAAAAACTAGTTACTCTACTAAGGCTTGAGAGTTTAGTCTAGCCTACTATTCATACATAGATAGGGAAGGAGAGAATGGTTTATATCTCTCTCTGAAGAGTATTAGAGAAAGTAACTATTTTCAGTCATTTCCAAATTGGTATTTAGATACTGACCAAGCTCAGTGTTGCTTAACTTAGGTCATGTGATGAGAACCGGTAGTTGTAAGTCATTCCACTTGATTGTAGGGAATTTATTCTTTCAATAGATTCTGCTTTTCAAGAGTCTCATTTGAGGAGTAGATATGTAAATCGGGTAAACTCTTAACAAATGAATGCAGGTGTTTTTTTGCCTTTCTTTACCTGCACGAGACTTGTCAGGGGATCAAAAGAACTTCTTCAACGAAACAATTCAAACAAAATGTCAGATGAAAAAATACCAAAAATCAATCTGACACATCACAAACACGTTTTCCGCTCGGATTTGTTTTTAAACATGAAATTTAAATAAAAATTTTAGATTTGTATGACAGACTGTTTTACAAATTATTTGGATTATTTGAAATTATTACTGTTCTCATCTTGAATGTTATTCGCACAACATTCCGCTGATGTAACCTTCAACCTTCTTCAGGTGCATTTTGTCAAACTCGAGAATCTGCACGGAATTCTAAATGAAAAGTTTTATTTAGTAGCATCTCTTGTTCCATCAGCCATGACTGAGCAAAAGTTCAAAGTAATTCGCAATTATATTTTGGGTGTCACCCACAATGAGGACTGAAGCTTCAATGTCCAGAACAGTGTGACTTTTACAACTAAATGATATCAAGTACTCTATCCACTGTCCCACAGTTTACTTAGGATTTCTACCCAGTCATGGCTAACAGAACCAGAGAATACTAACTCCGTGGATTAAATAAAGGATTCTGTTTGGAATTTTTTGCAGATTTCTAATTTTGATAGAAAGATTACAGTGTTTGACAAGATACACCTGACAAAGGTCGGAGGTTACATTGACTGAAACGTTTTGCAAATAAAAATGAGAACAGTAGCCCAAAAAATAAAAATAATCAATCCTCATCTAAAAATTTCAGAACCATAACAGATTATTTTTATCTTGAATAAATTTTACAGCACTCGTGCAATAGAATTCAATCGTTTTGATTGTGAGGATCAAAATCTGTCATACAAATTTAAGTATTTTCTTAAAGCAAAAATATATATTGCTTGTATATGGAACCAGAACTACCTCCCTTGAACACCTCAAATGAGAGTTCTTCAGAAATGTTCTCATGGCCTCTTTAATTTTATTTTCTTTAATTAAAATGCTGCCATAAAAATATATAAAGTTGCTTTTAACAATAACATTTTCAAACATTAGCCTACATATTCATTAATAGAGCAAAAATTTAAATTATGCAAATTTTCCACTAAAGACCAGTTGAAAAACTTGTTTTTTATAAAAAAGAAAATATAATTCATTGCACAAATGTTGAAAGTTTTTAATTGAATTGAATAATACCTTGTTTATTGATGAATAAAAAAAAAATAATTAGCACATCAGTTTTTTTTTTTTTTTTTTTTTTTTTTTTTTTACAAGGGAGTCATTGTTTATCAAAGCTTGAAGGCCACTCAAGTGTTAATGAGTGTCAGGGAAAGTGCCGGTGAAACAACACCGTAATGATCGGTAGTGGTGTAAATTGGATAGAATTTGATTATTAAAGAGAGCAACTAAACAAGCACTTAAAAACAACCATGTTGTAGTCAGTTGGAAAGCAGATCCATGTTATAGAGTTCCACAGGTGGGCAGTTTTAGGAAAGAAACTTTGTTATGGAATTTGCATTTAGTTTTAGGCATGGATGGAGAGTAGAGTAAATTGTTAACAGTGGTTGTAGCTAGATAAGTGTTCATTGTGAAGGTTTTGCAGGGAGTGGACCATAGACTGAGGGTCAGTCAAGCACCTGCCTTGAAAATAACCATATAGCAGAAATAGACTTGCAACATCTCTTCTGTGAGAAAGAAGTAGTAAAGGAGGAGAAAAGGATATCTTATTTAGAAATCTATAAAACATGAATTCTTATTTAGAAACATGCAATTCTATTTAGAAATGTATTAAAAACATGCAATTCTATTTAGAAATGTATTAAAAACATGCAATTCTATTTAGAAATGTATTAAAAACATGCAATTCTATTTAGAAATGTATTGAAAAAATTCAATTCTATTTAGAAATGTATTGAAAACATGCAATTCTATTTAGAAATGTATTAAAAACATGCAATTCTATTTAGAAATGTATTGAAAACATGCAATTCTATTTAGAAATGTATTGAAAACATGCAATTCTATTTAGAAATGTATTGAAAACATGCAATTCTATTTAGAAATGTATTAAAAACATGCAATTCTATTTAGACATTTAAAAAAAAATTGTATTCCTATTGAGACATTAAAAAAAAAACAAAAAAAAACGTGCAAACTAAACATGAAAATGGTGGGAATGTGAGGTTTAGATGAGAATCTATCGACATTAAACCAAGAAACTGACATGTGTGTTAACAAAGTAGGAGATATGTGCGCATAAAGTTTGCACATTCATAAACCAATAAATCATCTTGAAGTGTCTCTAAACAATGTGACCTGCATATGAATGGTTTAAAAAAAATATGCAGGGGGTGGGATGAAAGCAAGGAGAAAGGGTGATGATGCAGGTGGTAATTGTCGAATAATGTTCTCTTCTCTAATTACCAGATGACGGCCAGGCACAAAGAGGACAAGGACGTGCAGGGTCGTAGTAGACTCACCATGATGCAAGCATGTGCTTGGTGGTAGTAAGAACTGTGCATGCTGTTGAAACGTTCCTGGCCAGCAGTGTCCCACAGATCTGAGAAGAAAGAAAGAAAAATGTTTTAGTTTTTAGTTTTCGTATTATTATTTAAAAAATAAAAACAGACTTGTATTGTTTCAAAATAATAATTAAGGACAAAAAGTCTTCAACTATGAAAATAACCTTGGCGAATGTCTTATTGAATTACTGAGGAGAAAAGGTTATATATACTTACACACACATGCATTTGTTGTAATTTAGTATGCTTTTCTTAGCTAAATAGGATTTATTTTTTCATATTTACAAAAAAAAAAAAAAAAAAAAGGTCTTATGGAAATAAAAACGTAAAGCATGTCAATTACAAGTGTTAATGTAATTCCATCTATAAAGTCAGATTCTCCCCTATTTTAATGACTGGTATAGCTCTATAAATATATTCTACTTTGTGCTGCAGACTGTCATGCATGATCTATTTTCATCCGAGAGACTGTGTGTTCTATGAAAGGAGCCGGTTCAACCTATCCTGGGTGAATGTTGCCAAGTCATATAATAAAATGTCGTTTTTTTTTTTCTATGAAACTTCAGTCATTATAAGAAAATAACCAAACACTTCCTACACAAATCTTCAACACTCATTACCACTTATAGCACAGTTTAGTGTTTCATAATAAAAAAATAAAATGCTTACAGTTCTTCCCTATTTACAAATTATTACATTTAATCCAACTAAACTGTTTATTTTTACACTATCTACTCTTCCAAAAGTAACAGAATTTTACTCTCCTGCAATTAAGTCCTCCCACAAAACACACAATCATCATAAAAGTTCCCTCATCGGTATATTTATTATCATGCCACCATTCATTATTTCATTTTTTAACTTGCACTATTTTCTACATACAACTCTTCATTTTAAAAATGGATAAAAGTCCCTGATTTTTACTTAGATTCTACCTGGCTTCCTGAATGTATTCAAGGAATAATGAAATATCAATTCAAATCGTATTCAAAATGACATCTTAGCCTGACACCCGCGTTCATCATAAGTAATTTTAAAAAACAATGTTATAAGATGGGTTCTTTAATATAACACAAATGACAAAATCAACAAAATCAACTACTACTTTTTTTATTAACAGAAAATAGATGTAAACACTAGCATTTAAAAAGGACTTAACATTTTACTAAAGGTTAACAGTAAATACCAAATTATATATAGACATATTTAGGCAGCATGCTTTCATTTAAACAAACATTGTTAAAGAAGACAACAGAGAGCTTTTGTTTAGTTATACCTTTTTTTTTTTTTTCAAATTTTCTGAGCATCTTTTTATGTATAGAGATCAAAGGTATTAATAAATGTCCCATAGTTAGATTTTTCTCATGAAACATGTCGTGATTTTTTGCTTTTCATCTTTCGTAAACACTACTACTGACCACCATCAGCACAACTAAATCTTACACATTGTCCTGACGATGTCTTGACGAAAGACTAAAAGAAAAAAAAAAATCGCAACATGGTTTGGAGAGAAAAATCTAACTATAAGACATTTATTAATACCTTTGATCTATATACAAAAACATCACCAGAAAAATTGAAAAAACAAAAACAAGGTATAACAAAAACTCTGTATTGTTTTTAACAATGTGTGTGTGTGTGTGTGTGTGTGTATATATATATATATATATACACACATATATACATACACACACACACACACGTTAAATCCTTTTTTCTTTTTGACTAATTGGTCATTGCTTAAGTCAAAAGATCACTTAAAGATAAGTGTTAATGAGATTGTCAGTTGATAATGAACAACAACTGAAGAGGACAGTGTTTTCATGGTCAGAGTTTGATCATTGAAGTGGACGGTTCAACAAGAATTTGTTTACATTGAACTTGAAAACTATCATCTGGAAAGCAACCCTATGATATTCTTTTCTACAGATAGAAAGTTGTTGGAAAGAAACTTTGTTCATGGAAGTTACGTTTAGTTTTGACAGAGTTCAAAAGAGAGATGCCAACCTAATAGGTCCTACACTATCAGCTAGGCTTCAGCCGCTGTCTCATCAACGAAATGTTGTATCCGTCCACTCAGTGGTGTAGCTAACAAAAAATCTGAAATTTTATGCTGAAAAGGTTGTAAGACATCAGGACTTTTAGAGATATCAGAATCAGAAAAATGTGTCCCTATTTTATGAGCGGTACACGTCAGGGGCGGCATTTTGAGAGGTTAAAAATAGAAAATAGAAAAAAATTTAAAAACGCTAACAAAAAAAAAATCGGAATTTTTTAACCGGAAATGTTGTAAAAAATCGGAACATTTGCAGATATTGGAATAAAAAAAATGTGTCCCTATTTTACGAGCGGCCAATGTCAGAGGGCGGCATTTTGAGAAGGTAAAAATATAAAATAGAAATAAATAAATAAAAGCTCACAAAATATCTTAAATTTTATACTGAAAATTTTTCAAAAAGTCAGAATCAAAAAAATGTGTCCCTATTTTATAAGCAGCACATACTAGGAGGTGGCATTTGGAGAGGTTAAAAATAGAAAATAGAAAAAATAGATAAAAATAAATAAAAGCTAACAAAAATTTTAAATTTTATACCGAAAAGTTTGTAAAAAAATCGGAACTTTTGGAGGTATCAGAATCGGAAAAATGTGTCTCTATTTTACGAGTGGCCCATGTCCCGGGTGGGGGGGGGGGCATTTTGAGAGGTTAAAAATCGAAAATAGAAAAATAAATAAACGCTAACAAAATATTTGAAATTTTTTACCAAAAAGGTTGCAAAAAAATTGAAACTTTTTGGAGGTACTGGAATCGGAAAAATGTGTCCCTATTTTACGAGCGGCCAATGTCAAGGGCGGTATTTTGTGAGGATTAAAATAGAAAATAGAAAAAAAATCAATTAAATAAAAACTAACAAAACATTTGAAATTTTTTACTGGAAAGGTTGTAAAAAAATCAGAACTTTTGGAGGTATCAGAATCGGAAAAATGTGTCCCTATTTTGCGAGCGGCCCATGTGAAGGGGTGGCATTTGTAGAGGGTAAAAATAGAAAAAATAAATAAAAATAAATAAAAAGTAACAAAATGTCTTAAATTTTATATTGAAAAGTTTGTAAAATATTGGATCTTTTAGAGGTATCGGAATTGGAAAAATGCGTCCCTATTTTACGAGCGGTACATGTAAGGGGTGGCACTTTGAAAGGTTAAAAATAAAAAATAGGAAAAATAAATAAAAGCTAACAAAAAATCTGAAAATTTATACCGAAAATGTTGTAAAAAATCGGAACTTTTGGCGGTATCAGAATCGGAAAAATGTATTCCTAATTTATGATTCCAAAACCGATTGTTTTACATTGTTAATTTTCATTATTGGTACTAATGATAAATATTTGTTTTTAAATCATCACTAAAACTAAAATGATAACATCAAAATACGATTTAAATTTATTTTGTTTGTAAAACAAAGTTTTAAAAAAGTTGCATAAATTCACTAGGTAATCTTTCAAAGAAAGCAGTTGATTTATATGTTCCAAAATTGTTGAAAAATTAAAAACATTTTTGTCAAGAAAAATACTTTCAAACATCACTGATAATTAAATGAGACAACAGAAAATAAACAGCAGGAAATTACATAATTTTGAAATTGTAGAAACATTAAGCAAGTACAGAATAAAAATCGACTGTAAACAGATTTTATGATCGTCATATTAGGGGATATAATTTTAAATGGAAACCAAGCGCTACACCTCAAATACTATTTAACTGGCTTTTTATTTGATAGTTTAAATACTGCCGAATTTCTATCAAGTTTTGAACAATCATGGACTAATTGATTTTTTCAAACTATTAACACAATTTTATAATTACTGACATATTTATGATTAAACCGAAATTTATTATGATGAATTAATTCTGGTAATAGGATTTTAATTATTTTTGGGGAGTTTGCTTTACAATACAGAGAGATTCAAAAAAGTAGTAAAAAAAACAAATATACAACAAATAAATGTTCCCATTGGCTATAAAAGTTACTTTGCAACCAACCTGAATAATTTATTGATGTTTTAAAGTAGTTTTAAATGCTCTTTACTTCACTTTAAATATTAACTTTTTAAGAGTCGTAAGAATTCAAAAAGGCGAAACATGCACTGCTCTTCGTCTTCGTGCGGTAGGAGTGAAGAACTTCGTTTTCAGATTTGTTTTCACGTACGTTTAAAAACTGAACTGCTCAAAAATAGAAAATACTCAATAGAATGCACAAGTGATCAAAAAGATATATAACATTTAAAATAGAAAATAAAATGAAAGACTCTTTCCCCCGTAAGTTTCTTGTTTTAGGGGGTGGGGGTAGTGATGGTCTCTCTATATGTGTGTATATATATATATATTTTTAGGGTTAGGTATCTCAAAAAAATGATTCTATGGGGGGGGGAATATCTCACCTTTTGTAGTACTAGTACTGAAAAACACAAGAGGGTGCTTATGTAGAGAAATGCCGGGCTATTTTTAAAAATAGAATTTTTAATCTTTTTCAGAATATTTTCGTGAATTTTCAAAGAAGGTACTGTAATGAAGAGAATGAACAAGAGTGGTGCGGCATTTCGTAAAAACCGAAAAACAAAAGAGGAAGCAAAAAAGAATAAAGGCATGCTGTTGAAATGTATGGAAAATACTTCTATGACTGAAATGAAAGTCGAAAATCATGCTGAAACCGAAGATGAAGTTGATATTACTAACGTTTATACAGTTACTTCGGAAATCGACATTAACAGTGTTGATACATCAAAAACTGTCGCTGATTATACACCTGAAGTTGAAGAATTTGAAAGGCAATCATGGCGTGAAAACATACACTGCAACCGATTTTACAGATGTTGGTTTATGGGCAGTTTAGATTAATCGCAAAATTTGCGCTATGCTTGTTTGCCAGGGATCTGCCCCTGTGCAGCACTTTGATCATGAATTCAAGGAAGTAGTCTGACCAGGAACGAAAACAAAAGGCGACGTTAGAAAGCTAACTAAAGAATGGTTCTATCGGGAATTGTGCAACGGTAAGAAAATTTTGAGAACATGGATAATGTATTCTCCTTCCAGAGAAGCCTTATTTTGCTTCTGCTGCAGACTGTTTTCAACTGGACTGTCGAGTTTTTCTGCTGATGTGGGTTTTACGAATTGGTGGAAATTAAATCCAAAAGTATATGAACATGAAGCTAGCACATCTCGTGCTCAAGCGTTTTTCAATTAGAAGGATCTAGATATCTGACTTGCTGAAGGAAAGGTAGTTGACAAAGTAGAGTAACATCCTAAGAGAAGGAAACTAAGAAGTGGCGGGAAATTTTAGCGAGATTGCTGGACATCAGGTTTCTCACCATGCAGAATCTGGCACTACGTGGTCACCGGAAGACATCCATAATGATGAAAAAGATCTTGAAAACAAAGGGAATTTTTTAGAATTGATAAATTTGTCAAGTATGACCCTGTGCTCCGTGAACATTTGGTGAAACTTAAACTGGGAAAGAAAATCGCTACTTCTTATCTGTCACCAGAAATTCAAAATGAATTTGTGAGCATTTTAGCAAAGCAGAAGAGAAAGAAAATCATCGATCAGATCAAGGAAAGCAAATATTTTTGTATAATTTTTGATAGTACTCCTGATGTATCTCACAAGGACCAGATGAGGGAGGTGTTGCGCTACGTAAAAATTGACGAAAATAAAGTGACATTGGAGGAGTTGTTTCTCCGCTTTGAGAAAAAAGGTATAAGCGCATAAAACATTTCTAAAGTGATTTTGAGAGAACTGGAGAACGATGAGATTCAAATTGGTGACTGCATTGGCCATGCATTTGACAATGCTGCTATTATGGCAGGTCACCAATCTGGTGTGCAGAAATGAATCTCCGAAATCAACCCAAAAGTGCAATGCATTAATCATTCATTAAATCTAGTTTGTGTACATGCCGCTTTTGTAGCAGTTCACTCTGTTACATTTTTTGGCATCCTGGACTGGTTATTCTCGTTCTTCTCTGCATCTACACATCACTGGGACGTCTTGATTCAGTTGACTGGTCTAAGTATCAAGCGGACTGTGGAAATTAAATAGAGTAGCCGAGCAAATGCTGTAAATGTTGAGGTAAAAAAATTATTGGAAGTCGTCATTGCCCAGGAACAGCTCACAGAAGAAGGAGAAACTGCAACCATAAGATCAGACGCATCTTTAATTTTCAACTCGGTATTGTTGTTTCCGTTTCTTTTATTTCTGAGCCTTTGGAAAACTATTCTCCCAGAAATCAATGATGCCCAGAAGTATCTTACAGAAAAGGGGCTGGATCTGCCACAAAGTTCTGTCAGGTTGACGGCATTGAGAGATTGCCTTCTTCAGAATAGAGAAAAGATGGTGGATACTGCAATAGACGAGTCAAAAAAACTCTGCTCTGAAATGGGGATAAGCATGGAGCATCGTATCCGCAAAAAAAAACAAAAAAAAAACGAATGAGTAGTGAAGATTGACTGATGCACCACTGGGGTTTGATACCGAGTTGAGATGGGAAATACTGTCATAGGCAGGTTGACTGAAAAAATATCTTGAAGATTTCAACAAGTTCACAATCTTACAAGTAAATACGCTTTTCTTACACCATCAAATCTGCTTGATGATAATTATGATTGTCAGCTTGGTGAAGTTGAAGATATAGAAAAAGATAAATACTTTGCTGAAAGGAAGAGATTACAGTATTTTGTGAAAACTTCAGGAAAAGATAAAATCAATGGAACTTTTGAACTTTATACAAAGATACCACCTTGAGGATTCCGTCCCTAATATTGTGATCTTGCTGCATATTTTCCTTACCTGCTGTGTGCGCTCTTTCTCGAAACTGAAGCTCATAAAAAACTACCTCCAATCAAAAATGAGCAAGACAAGGCTTATAAACTTGGCAATCCTCTCCATAGAGTAGGGAACTTGTCGATAGAGTGAATTTTGATAGAGTTATTGATAACTTTGCAGAAAAAAAGCAAAAAGTATGTTTGCAAATTTTCAACTGACTTGATGCCTTGCAATAGTTCTCTCAAAAAAAAAAAAAATTTAAGCCTTATTTTCAATTCATAAATACATTCATTGAAAAATTTTTTTTAACTATTTTTAAAAGGATGTAAACATTATTAACAACAACAAATTAAATTTTGCGCTTAAACCAAGTGATTGCACACACGGATTTCAAAAAGCACGGATACAAGACGTTTTGTTCTCTTCGGGAAGCTCGACCTCTTGATAATAACATCATAAAGAAAAAGAAAAGAAAACTACATCGGACCATCCTCTCCTTGATACAGCCATGTTTTTTTTGTGAAAATTCAGAAATAACAACAATAAAAAAGTAAATAAATATGATTTTGTCATTTCTTAACCTTTTCACGTTTTCAAATTTATAAATTCAAGTTTCAAATTTTTTCATTTAAATTTATAAATTCAAGTTTCAAATATTCTCCATTTAAATTAAAAAAAAATGTTTTCTAAAATGTGACTTTTCATTTCTTAAATTTTGTGCTTAAACCAAGCGATTACGCACAAGAATTTCAAAAAGCGCCGATACGTTTTTTTCTCTTCGAGAGACTTGATTTCTTAATCATTATGAAGAAAAAGAAAAGAAAACTACATCGGACTATCATCTCTTTGATACAGCTAAGTTATTTGGCGAAAATTTGGATTTTAACAACAATAAAAAAGTAAATAAAAATGAATTTATCATTTCATAACATTTTCAGGTGTACAAATGTTCTCATTAAAATTTATCATTATATTTGTTTGTGAAGCCAATTAATTTAATTTTTTTTTTAAATTTGAATTATACGTTTTTGCTTTGAAAATAATATTCGGTTTCTTTTGTTTCATATTAACGTTTACATACTTCCCTCCAGATTAATGTTTACATACTTATTATTATTATTCAAATTATTGACAATAATTGTTAAATTAAATTAAAATTTATAAAAAAAGGAATTGTGTAAACATTCGTCTGACGGGAATAGTGTAAAAACATTAGTTCAATGAAAATAAATATTTTGAGGGCTTTTTGGAATTTTGAAGTTTTTTTGTTTTTTTTTAAATTACATTTTCACCCCAAACAAGGCACATTGCCACTTTGTTGTAGGGGGCTACTATCAGGGACATAAGCATCAGGGGTACTGTGTAGGAAGTTGGGTAGCAAGATGTCGGTTCACGTTGCACTTGAACTTCTGCATGTCAGTACAGTCGGGGAAGCAGGGACCCGGAAGGGAATTCCAAAGTCTAGCTGTTCTGGGGAAGAACCTACTGGAGTAGAAGACTCTCTTGCAGCTAGGGATCTCTACTGTGAAGGGGTGGGATTTAGCTGCTTGTTGGGTTTGTCGGGGGCATTTGTGTCAAGGGGGCACAAGTGCTTGTAGTTCGTCAAGCATTCACTGTTAAAGTACTTGTAGAACAGGCAGAGGGATGCAACATTTCGTCGATATGACAGAGGCTGAAGTTTAGCTGACAGTTCAAGACCTATCAGATAGGAGACTCTTTTGAACCTTGTCTAGGAGCAAGAGACTAGTGGCAGATACACCAGCCCAAATATGACAACCAACAATACTCCATACATGGGTGAATGGTGGCCTTATAGAGGTATAGGATACTTTCGGGTGTTAATAGCTTTCTAGCCCGGTAGAGAAAACCCACCTTCTTCGCAGCAGTCCTGGCAATGTTCTCAATGTAATTGGTCCAACTCATGTTTCCTGTGAACGTTAGGCCGAGGAATTTAAAAGATGTACTTTCAGATAAAGAGTCTTTGGCCATTGCTATTGGTGGTAGGGAAGGTTTCTTGTAATTATTGAAGGAAACAAGTTTAGTCTTGGCAGCATTGAATGTGACCATCCATTTTTGTCCCCATTCCAATACGGATCGGAGGTCTTCCTCTAGTGTTTCTGCCATTTCTTTAGATATGTGTTCTTTATTTTCCTGTCATGTCTGTTATAGAGCGTGGTATCGCCAGCATATATACCCATCTCACAGACAATTTTGTCAGGGGGGTAATTTATGAATATTAGGAATAACAGAGTTCCAAGGATAGACCCCTGAGGCACTCCCGCATTTATATCATATTGTTTAGATGTACGGCCGTCGAGGACTACCTGGATTTTTCTCTTATCTAAGAAGGATTTAATTATGTTATGTATTCTCCCAGTGATGCCGTATGATCTGATTTTCAGAGACGACCCTCATGCCATATCCTGTCAAAAGCCTTACATACATATCGAGCTACTGCTCTACCCACTCCCGCTTTGTCCAGTGACTGGTATATACGTTCTGAGATTACAGTTAGGATGTCTGCTGTTGAACGGGCTTGCCTAAATCCATATTGTTGTCAGTCAGAAGTTTAGCATCTGTAAGGTGATGGACTAGAGCTTGGTTAATTATTTTATTAATTATTATTATTATTATTTATTAATTATTCTGGCGAAAAGTGGGAGGAGGCTAATGGGGCGATAATTTACTGGGTCAGTTCTTTCGGCAAAATTCTTGAAAACTGGCACTACAGAAGCAGTTTTCCAGCAGGCAGGAAAGCAAGATTCATTAAGGCATTTGTTGTAAAGTTTGGAGAGAACTGGAGCTACTTCGGCGGCACACTTTTTTAATAGCACAGCCGGGATGAGATCAGGTCCACATGCTTTTGCAGGGTCAAGCTTTCTTATGATAGCATGCACATGAGCATCATCTAGTGTGGTGTCTTTCTGCAAAGGAAAGTCAGGGAGGGGGTGGTTAGCAGAGTCCACTGTGGAGTTGGAGGCAAACCATCTAGCAAGCATGTTAGCCTTCTCAGTTGCTGAGCAAACAACCTCATGATTGTTGGATAGTGGGGGAATTGTTTCATGAACTGAATTGAAAAATAAACTGCCGAATGAAATAGGTTTTAAAATAAAATTCTTTATGGTTAAAGATGCAATTAACTATGAAAAGCCAAAAATTATTACCATATCAAACTTATTATCATGAAAAGATTAAAAAAATTAAAGACAGAAAAAGAAAAACGATATCTGCTAACATTGTAAGAACAGTTGTGAGAACACTTTTATATGGTACTAGCCTGGGTGCCCGGCATTGCCCGGGTGTTTGGAGGTGTGTGTTGAGCAAAAAGTGGTAGTAGACATGCAGGCTCGAACCTGTACGGCAAAGGAAGAAAAGAATGTGAAAAAAAAAATATGACGTCTTTGCGATTGCATCTAACGCAAAACCATAAGTGGCAAAGGTTTAAATTAAGGCTAGTAAATCAAAAAGAGAGGATGATTTTGGAAAATATCGACGAAAAAAAACGACCCCTCCTTGTAGAAAAGTGCCCAGTTGAGAGTAAAGGAATTAATGTTTTTGGCCAATATTTTGATATTTGTTGTCTGAAGGGTCAAGCTTCAAAACTACACCGATCTCATGAAAATCCGTTGCCTTTAAACAGACAGGTGAGATTTATATTATAAATTACTGGATGAATATTTAGTATTGTTGCCACATTTTGGCAGGAGTTGCTTGCCACGCTATCTTGAGTTGATAGAGTTCAAAACTGGCTTCATAACCTAGTAGGTAATGCTCTTTTCTCTTCCCAGCAACCTCTTTCCCACAGAAGAGACGTTGTGAGCCTGTCTCAGCTCTATCGTTATTTTCATGGCAAGTGCTCATCTAAGTTTCAATCTATAGTCCCTCCTAACCAAAATTTCACAAAAAACACCCAACTAGCTGCAACCACTATCAACAATTTCCTTCACTCTCTGTGTCTAAATCTAAGTGCAGCTTCCATGAACAAAGCTTTTTTCCTAGAACTGCCCACTACTGGCCTGTTTTTTGGATGACTCCAATATGGTAGCCTTCAAATCTGATGGAAACAACTTTTTGTTGAGCCATCCCCTTAAATAATTTAAATTCTATCCAATCTATTCTATAACAATTAATAAATTACCACCTTACATTCATTGATCCCTATCCTCGAATGGCCTTTGAGTCTTGACAAGTGGCAATTTTCTTATAAAAAAAAATCCTTTTCAGACGAAAGAAACATCCAGGTCGTCCTTGATGGCCACACATCTAAAGAATATGAAATTAATGTGGGTGTATCCCAGGGGTTGATCTTCGGGCCATTATTATTTTTTATCTCCATGAATGATCTCAGTGATGCAATAGTGTCTGAGATGGGTACATTTACTGATGATACCACAGCATTTTTGACATGTGGGTAAAATTAATACACACATATCCAAGGCAATATCTGAATCTTTAGAAAATTACTTCCAGTCTGTAGTGTAATAGTGTCATAAATGGATGGTTACATTTAATGCTACTAAGACAAAACTCCTTTCCTTTAACAATTATAAGAAACCTTTCCAATCACCGATTGCCATGGCTAGTAGCACCCTACCTGAGAATCCAACATTTAAACTCCTTGGCCTAATATTCACAGGTAATATGAATTGGGGAAAAAAATACATAGAAGATATTGCCAAATCTGCTGCAAAGAAGGTAGACTCTCTACTGGGTTTGAAAACTTCTCACACCTACCAATATCCAATATTTCTACGAAATCACCATACGCCTACGCATAGAATATTGTTTCCAAATCTGGGCTGGTGCACCAACCACTAGTCCCCCACCCCCAAAGTTTCTAATTTAATAGGTCACTGTCTACCAAGCTCCAGACTTTGTCCCAGTGCTACAATGCTGTGTCCCTGGGCTTGTTCTACAAGTATGTCAATGAAATGTGCTCCAATAAACTTGCTGTGCTGCAGCATAATCATCGTCACACAATCAGGCAATTAATAAAATCCCACCCCTTCACTCTTTCTACTCAAATCGTTTCTTTCCTCAAACTCTTTGCCTTTGGAATTCTTTCCCTGCTCCGCCGACTGTACAAACATGCAAAAAGATTTAATGTAATGTGAACAAACATCTTGTTGTACAAATCGTTACTTAGAATGTCTCTATGAATCTGACCCCTAATTCACAGTAGCCCCTTATGTCCCAGTGGCAATGTGCCTTGTTTGGAGTGAATATTAGTAATAAAAGAAAAAAGATAGGAAAAAACTCTACTCCCCAAGCACTCCTAAACCTTCCTCTGTGCATAGAGGCATAATCTACCTTGTGATTATGTCTTGTTCGTGTAATTTCCTCTTTTTTTTTATTGTGACAAAAGTTATTAATTTACTCAACGTGTGATCACTGTCACACATATATTGGCTTTGTTAATGTCCAACTGATTTGAAAAATGATTCGATCATTTTTTCCTTTATTTTTATTTTTTTTCATTGTGTCATACTAAAAAGCAGTCCTAATTTTCTCCATAATCCTTCAGATGGCTGACGCCCAGCAGCTCATAACATATATATATGATCATCCACCTCAGCTAAGTAGTTGTTACTATATATAATAAAAGCCAATATATTTTTAGGAAGGTTATATGCGTCAGTGCACAAAACCTCTAATAAAATATTAATTTCAAACACAAAAGCACAGAATAATTAACCAACACCTCTTTTCAAAACAAAACAACGAAAGAGTTTATTTCGTATGTCCGAGGTGAAAGAAAGAAAAAAAAGAAAGAAAATGTTCTAAAATGAAGTGTCTCCAGGTTTTTCAGTGGAGGTCTTCAGTGGAGTAGTCGCAGCCTGGGGGAATTTAGTGGACAGAGAGTAGGAGGAGAGAGAGGTCTGACTTCTTTGCTGGTCTGATCTTCTCTCTGGCTGCTGGCTAGTTCCCAACAAGGGTAATTAGTCCTTTAAGGGACATATAGGATTAATGCACCCTGCTAGCTGATTGGTCATTGTGTGGTCATACCAGTCAGCAAGGGAGTATTAATCCACACGAGAAAATAGTATGTTCTGGTGATTGCTACATGTCACTGATTCTTTAAACTAAATAGCTTTCTAATACAAAGTAGATACTTAAATAAGTAAATTTTAGTCAGTGTGCTTAAAAAAAGAAAAAAAAATTCTAATCGATTTTAGTATTTAATCCTATTATATATTGTTTTCAGTTATTCATAAATAAAAGAGAAATTTATTTTCTCACAGGTTAAGTTCTTATTAATTATGAAGTTGCCGACACATTTAATAAGACATTTTTCGGTTTAGCATTTACTCTTGTAATAAAATATTAAAATACATTTTGTATTTCACAATAGTAACAAAAATTATTTTATTTAATTTGAATGAATAATATATGATAATAATTTTTTGTTTACATTCAACTGCATGTTATATCACCTACATGGCTTTAAAATTAGTATTGTTTCTAATTGTTATGCACAAAGATATTTCTTCTGGATACAGTCGTTCAGATGTTGAATTCTTTCACTTTACTTAATAAACTCAACGTAAATTCAATTTATAAATCTTTTTATTAAATGAAGTTGTATATAACACATGTTCAGTGTTGAATTTATTAGATTTAAAAGATTTTGTCACTTTTTTCCGGACGAAGTATGAAAAAAGTGATAAAATCTTTTGCATGCAATAAATTCAACACTGAACATGTTATACACAATTTCAGTTAATAAAGAGATTTATAAACTGAATTTAGATTGAGTTTATTAACTTGATATAGTTAGATATCTTTTTAGCTTAAGATTTAATGCGTTCAATGCGAAAAAAAAAAAAAAAAATAGGGACACATATCGGTCGATACCCGTTTACCTTAACCTTAACATTATTTTCTGGGATTTTAAACATAGACCACCATACTTATGTTGTTTGTTGGAGTGAGCTGTTTGAACAGACGACAGATTGGTAGATATTGAGATCTAACTATGCCCCCATAACACCTGATAGAAACATACAAAAGGATATCTAGCAGCTTCAACTCGCTGATTGACCTTCACCACACTCTGCTCGGATGTAAAAATGGTGGACTCAAAATCCACAAATGACTCCACATCCTTCAATACAGAGCTATTCACAGACAACCATTTCTAGCCCACCAGTGACACAAAGGAAAAAAGAACTTTGCTCTTCAATGTGTTGATGTGCATACTAGCATGGTGCTGCCTTCTGTTGTCTGTACGGTGCAACCTGCAACTCATCTCCAGTTGACCTCAACAATATGATTTAATCAACATAGATGGAAGATGTATCAGACCTGGCCTAACTTCCACTCTCCCTCATAGACCTGGAGAGATGGATCAAGGATGTAGTCAAAAGTGTAACCGAAGACAGTTGAGGAGTGTTTATCCCTGTTTAACGCTAGTCTTAACCTTTTACTTGTAATCGTGTTTGTACTCAAATTTGTGTTAACCTGTAGCAGCATGAGATGAGATGATGAGGTTTTGCAGGAATATCATCTGCTAGCATGATGTACCAGAAGGAGTCCGTCAACAGAATCCAAAGCAGCTGCAAAATCGATAAAGCACAAAATAGTCGTTTGTTAATGTGTCTAGTGCTGTTTGAGAGTGTGACAAAGGTTGAAAATTTGATCAACGCAGCCCCTTCACAGATGTATCGCACTGGGTCAGGCATGTACAAAAATTGCAAGCTTTCATCAATCTTTTCATAAGAAGAACTGAAAATGCTTTCACCGTCACTTTAATGAGGTTAATACCTCTGTAATTTGAACAAAGTTTTTGGTCCCTCTTTTTGTGGAAGGATTGGGTGATTTTTTTTCACTCTAATCATGAGAGATGCCTATGTTGTATATACTGCACTGAAGACACGATCTACCCATGCGACAAACGTCTCTGGCATATTTTGCATACTTCAGCAGGAATTCTTTCTTCTCTGGGAGCTTGCTGTTAAATAGCCAACGTAGGACCTTTATATAAGTTGCATTAAGTTAGAAACAAAACAAAATGTTGTATTTTCATTTTATGAAGCAAACAATATTTTTATTGGACTCTTTTTAAATCAAAATAATATATATATATATATATATATATATATATATATATATATATATATATACTAGCAGAAGTACCCATCGTTGACTGGGTTCAAAAACAGCCTACAGAAAATGGACTGTGATTGATGAAAGTATGATATGTTATGAAAAGGAGGGGGTTGTAAAGAGATAGGTTTTGATACTCAAAAAGTTTACCCTAAGCAAAATATGATGAAAGTAGAGATAATGTTCGCAAAAATATATTTTTTTTATATCAACTTTGTTTTCATTCATAGCCAAGCGTGACCAACAAAATGATGTTTTCTTACAAAGAGAAAATGTTATATATATAATAATATAAATATACAAGAAATAAATGTTAACATAGTCAATAAAAGCTACTTTTATTGCAGAAAAGTTCATTGGTTTGTACTTTTAAGTAGTTTGTAAAAAAAATTTTCTTTTTTTTAATTCACGAACCGGTTTTAAAAAATATCAAAATAGCAGCAACTTTGAAATGGAGAGCCCCATTTTCAATTTGAAGGAGGGGCACCTGAGCATTCTGTGTTAACAATTTAAGAGAGTTCCGTCAACGTAAGGAAGATTTATAAACATATTTTAATGTTTTCCGTTATTTTGTTCTTGAGGAATATTCGATTATGGCATGTGTAGTTTATATAAAAAATCATTTAAGTAGTTATCACCTCAAATTTCATTTTAATTTCGTTTCGCTGAAATTATTTCAAATAAAAACTATTTCAAAACAAAAATAAACATGAACTGAACTTTTATTGACTATGGTAACATTTATTTCTTGTATATTTATTTTTTCGGGTAGTTGTTTGTTGGCTTTTCTGCTAAACACTCTTACTAAATAATATCACCGAAATATCGAAAAACAAAGAAACAAAAACAGTTTTGAAAAATAATGAAGCTTTACTTACTTTAGTAAAATAATCCAAAACAGCAAAATGGGATATTAAAAAAGTAAACACGTAATTACTTTAGTTTTTTAAAGCAAAGAATCGATATAAATATGAATAAGAAGAAAATAGCGCCCTTTTGAAGCAGAACAGCTTCGTTTCAGTTTTACAGTATTGAATGGTGTAGTATTGCGCCGTCAGATTCAGGGTTGTACTATTGTAATGTAAAGAACACGCAGAAAGGATTGTAATCAACTGAATTCCTTCTAGTACACTGACAAAAAAAAGCTTAAACAGATATATAAATAAAAATAAAAAGGTTATGTAAATGTTTTTAAAAAGACACAATCACGTGAGCAGGATTTTTTCCTTCTTTTGACATGATAAAAAGTAACGTTCTTATTTTTTATTATTTATCTATTTTCGAAAGAGTGCAATGTTCAAGTGGAGAAGGAAAAAAACAGAGTCATGCAAAATTTGTGTCGAGAATTGTCTAAAGTTCCGACTTTTTTTTGGCTTGCACTTTAATAAGAACGTGAATTTATGAGGTGAATTTATTCGACTCAATATGATTCAACTCAAAAAAATAAATAAAAGCTAACGTGAATTAAGATTAAAGTTAAGGTGTCATTGTGGACACTCACCCCTTTTAAAAAACCTTGTTAAACTTTGTGACATATTTACATCTATGGAGGTCAGGCGCGAACGAACACCCAATAATTTTATTATACCATATTTCTTCAAACTCAAACATAATTATCAAAGTATACTTACACAAATAGATATGAAAAGTATTTCTTAAAGTTTGTGCCATATTTCCATGGAGTACAGGTGCGACCAAAGACCCCACAATTTTATTATACCATCCATATTTAAGTTGAAACATACTTATCAAAGTATTCTTATGTACATCTATATCAACAACACTTGTAAACGTTTTTTTTTTTTCATTTCCATACTTTGGGAGAGGGGGGCGAGGCGCGAACGCGAACCTCACAATTTTTATGAACCACCGTTCTGCCAGATCAAACATACCCATTCCTGATCCTCGATACATCTTCTATCATTATATGTAATCAGTTTTTTAAAATAGTCAACCATATAGGAGCCTATTCGTGACCAGACACACACACGTTCAGCTTTATATTATCTCCAAATATCCTAGGTAAAAAATTTATATATATATATATATATATATATATATATATATATATATATGGGAAATAAAACAGTTGAAGATGTTAGCTAATAAATTTAATCATGGCAGCTTTCAAATAAGAAAAGAAAAAAGTTTTCATCAATTTTTTTCTAAATTTTCAGAGCATGAAAACCACAAAAACCGCGGAGCTACAATTTCAAAAGTTTATTACATGTATATAATCGTTGATTAGATAATATAGTCACAAACAAGGTCATTAAATGAATCATATTTTCAGACAACTCCCAAATATGTTTACTTCATCTGTAAAATTTATTCAACCAGAAAAAGAAAATTATTCATAAAAAGAAATTCATATGAAACATTCTTTACTATGAAAAGATGTTATTGTCAGATCCATTTTACCACAAGTGTGTGTATGTATCTTGCTTTCTTGTTACCGTGACCACTTTTAATCTATTAATGTCTCAGATGTTAGAAGGATTGGTTGGTTGTTTTTGTTTTACGGCATATCAACCCTTTTCAGGTTATTTAATGCCGAATTTGAAGAAATTTTTTTTAATAGAATATATTTGTTTTTTGCAAGTCAGTTTCTATTTAACCCATAGTTGGGACCTTAACAGGTACTACCACTCCGGGTCAGAGTGGACCTGGGAGCAATGGCAATTAAAGGGTGATCCCCACACTTCCCAGAGCCCGCAAGCTGGGGCCTCACCATCGGATATAGTTTAAGGTCATATCCAGGACCGATGTTAGAAGGAAGGATGTGACGAAAATGTGAACAATAAGAAATTAGAGAAGGCAGTAAGAGAGAGAGAGAGAGAGAGAGAGAGAGAGAGAGAGAGACAGACAGACAGACAGACAGACAGACAGACAGACAGAGACAGAGAAAACAGTAAAGGAAAGAAAAAGACAACAGGGTACAGAAGAGAAAGAGAAAGAAAACAGTGTAAGGAAGAGAGAGAGAAAGAAAACAGGGTGAGGAAGAGAGAGAGAGAAAGAAAACAGGGTAAGGAAGAGAGAGAGAGAGAGAGAGAGAAAGAAAACAGGGTAAGGAAGAGAGAGACAACAGAGAGGGAGAGAGAGAACAGGCTAAGGGAGATAGAGAGGAGAGAGAGACAACGGGGCTAGGGAGAAAGCTAGAGATAAAGGGGTAAGAGAAAGAGACAAAGGTGTGACAAAAATTTTTAACATAAAATTTTTTTGTGAATCACTTTCGTCTTTCATCTCTACTTATTCCTTTTCCTTTTAACGGCCACACTTCATTTTGAAGTAAAAAAAAAAAAAAAATGGGTTGCCAATTAAACATTTCATAAGTCCGAGTACATTTAACCTTTCTCCCACAAAAAAAGTTTTACATGCTTAACAACGAAAAAGAAGAAATAATAATTTTCTCATTGATGTTTTTAATAGTGCCACTCAAAAAAAAAAAGTGATTTACTTTTATAACAATAAAGTTCTTGAAACAGTGAAGTTAATATTGTTTATCTCTTCATCTCTTCTACTTAAAACTCATGAAGCATAAAGACCATTCAAGATGAAATCTACAAATTCCACTTCATCATCACAATAGAGTGGCGGTGACGATAGTCAAGTGGTTAACGACACGGACTGACGACCTGGGTGTCCCAAGTTCGAATCGAGTTTGTTCCAGAAAATTACTTTAATTTTTAATGTTGGTCCATCCTGTAAGGATTCTGACTAGAAAAATATCTAGGAAACCGATGCCAACAATAGAATCTCTGGATTTGTAGGATGTGACAATAAACATAAGAGAGCAAGATCACATGATTTAAGAAGTAATCATTAGGGCTAGGACAACAGCATATTCTTTTTATTGTTTTGACTCTCAAGTGTGTATCCGTTGATATCTTATATACTTTTATATAGAGTGATGTGGTTCTCGGCTGATTAACTGCGTCGGATATATACTCGAGAGTCAAAACAATGAAAAGAATATGCTGTTGTCATAGCCCTAGTAATCATCAAATGAATTAGAAAATTGCTTTTTTTAGGACATTAAATCATTTCTCTCTGATAGGTTCATAAGAGTAGCTGGTTGATGGGCAGAAATCAGAGGCCCACAGTATTAATGCTGGAGTCCCCCAGGGGTCCATCTTGAGCCCAACTCTCTTCCTGATCTACATCAATGATCTCCCAAAACACATACTTAAATCATTCGTTGACATCTATGCTGATGACACAACCATCTACGGCAACACATCAAAGGCCGTAAATGACAAAGTTCTCTCTAATTCTCTCTTCTCTGATCTTGAGCGCGTGGTACAATGGGGGAAGAGGTGGCTGGTCACTTTTAATGCATCCAAAACCAAGCTTCTATCTTTACATCATCAACACTCTGATCCCCATCTGGCATCAATTGAAATGGATGGCTCTCGTCTTGGGGAGTTTCCATGTTTTGACAAGCTTCTGGGTTTGACCTTTACTCCTGATCTGAAATGGAACACGTACATCAAATCTGTTGTCAGGGAAAATGGTGGGATCCTTCTACTGCTCCAGGAGATATCTCACTACTGATGCAATTCTCTATCTGTATAAAAGCCAAGTACGTCCAATGATGGGGTACTGCTGCCACATCTGAGCAGGAGCTGCTAAAAATAGCCTATCCTGCCTTGACAGAGTACAAAATAGACTTCATGGTTTAGTGGGGGATGCCCTTTTCTCTTCCCTGCAACCTCTCTCCCACAGAAGAGACGTTGCGAGCCTGTCTTTGTTTTATCGTTAATTCCATGGCAGGTGCTCGTCTGAGCTCCAATCCCTCGTCCCCCCTCGCCAATCTTTCACGAGAAACACCCGTCTGGCTAAAACTACTGTCTATAATTTCCCCCACTCTTTATCTGTGCCTAAATCCAAACGTAGATTCCATGAGCAAAGCTTCTTTCTTAGAACTGCACGCCAGTGGAACTCTCTGCCGCTTTCCTGTTTCCCACCTGACTACAACTTGGATGTCTTCAAGTCCAACATAAACAAACTCCTGACAAACCGCCCCCTTAAGTAAGACACTCTATCAAAACCCCCGGATTACTACAATACTATCTCATTGATTACTGTACACGCAATAACCCTTATCCCTGAATGGCCTTCGGGCCTTGATAAGTGGTGACCCCCATGTAAAAAAAAAAAAAATAAATAAAAAAAAAAGATGAAGACTTTTTCTTTGTAAGTTTAAGCTTTCCATTCTATTTTGCAATAATAGTAGCTTAAAGTGGAGTATGGCGGAGGCATAGTATATGATGATTCAGCTTTTCTGAAGCTAGTGCTCCATTTCATGTGTCTGTAGAGGCCAATATGTGAGTCCCAAACACACCACAGGTTGGGCAACAGAAGCCAGGTGTTAATGAACAGTCAGTTGATACCATTGAGTATAATTTTCAGTCATCTGATATTGATAGGATACAAGTTGTTGATCTGTTATTGGGTTTTATGTTGCAGTGATTTTGTGGAGACTTTTTAAAAACTTTTTTCTCTTTCATTTATTTAGCCTCATTTGTTCATAAAGAACTTGGTGTATTTGTCATACATATGAATCATGTGCCGCGGCATGCTGTATCTGTATGTGTGTGCCAATGTTTGTTCGCTACAGTTTGTTCCGTATAGATATTAGCTTCTTTTTATGTAGGATTTATGGTGAGTGTAAAATCTCTAATTTACTCTTTCAGTTCAGCACCTCTCGGCAATGTTCTGTTTTTTGTGTTGTTTCTTTCAAATGTTCCTTTTTTATGTAACGTTTTGCCGACTTCTTTCTTCAGTGAATAACCGCTGCATATAAAAATTATCATTCAACATACAAAGATGAGACAAAAAAAAATTGGCAGAGAATATGTATGCCGGATTAAAAACTGTACTTACAAATAAGAACAAAATAACTGCCATTTTTTCATGCCAATAATAACATTCAATTTTGGTACATCCACGTTAAGAAACAAGAGCAAATAATGAATAAAAAAAATAAAATAAACAAGCAAACAACAAAAAACATCACACAACTGACCAAACATTGTGGACATGGTTCTCTCACAGATGAGACAGAAACACAAACCACGCGTGGTATAGAAATAGCTCAAAAGAGCTGATTGAAATATGCTAAATATGCTCATAGTAAAAACAAGAATGGACCAACCAACAATGTGCCAACTATTTTCTAGAAGAGCTATCCCAGGAATCTATAGATAAAGAAGGCTCTGTAGACTGATTCAAAAGAGAAATACTTCACTATGATATGGATAGGATGACAATGGCTGCCCAATATCAAGCTATACAATCAATGCTTTTGAGAAGTTAAGTGATCTTAGTGTAACAGAATGTAAACACACATATGCAAATGTCAAGCCTGTGCGAAATGACGTCACAGTAAGGAAAAAGAAAAAACTATAAAGAAGTTGAGTTATTACTTGTTTTATGTTCCTTGTGACGTACTCTGCTATGTGTTGGATCTACATGTGTAAATGTATGTAGCGTGACATGTGCAATAACAAAAAGTGCAAGTTCTGTTCCACAGAAAGAACATGAATCACCAAACACCAAGTTGCAAAGCTATGCTGGGCAATGGCTGCAACATAATGGAGTATGAAACTATCTTCACTCAATCATATACAAAGAACTGAATATCCAATATAATAGCCACTACTGAGAACATAAGCCAGAAAGATCCATAACAAATAAGTCGTATACCATCCAATATCACTATACAATACTTATAGCTGCATACTTAGAAAAAGTAGAATTAAACCTGATATAGTGATATGAGCCAAGGAGTAAGGTAGCAACCCTGGTTGAAATCAGTGTACCTAGTGATGCCAGTCTAAAAGGGAGAAGAGAACTAAATTCCAAAGTCTTATGTACGACATGAAAAGAAACTGAAACAACAGGAAGATCTCGATCAATTTGATAATCATGGAAACCACAGAAGTCATGAAAAAGAACTTAAAAAACTACATGGTAAATATACCCAGTGAATCGAGTGTAAGAGAGATATAAACAACTGCACTTAAAAGGATGACAAGAATTCAAAAAAGATCTCTTGGTTAGAGTCTATGAAATAGTAGATAAATGTTTGGCATCAGTAAGATGCCCCATTATCAGCAAAAACAAATGAAAAAAAAGTAAGAATAGAGCTCAATCAACAACTTGCTGAGGATGACATGTTTGCAATTAACTACTGTATCAGAGTCTATGAGTGTTGCAATATTTTGGTGCTATAATGGGGTATGATCCCACACAGTCGGACGATTCTATTTATAAACGATGCTGCTAAGAACTGACGAATCAAATTAATTCACGTTCTGCTACCAACCAATCAGAAACCAGAATTGCTTCATAAATATTAAACCTTTTCTGGAGCAATTTCACATGTTCTTTTCCGTCTCGACACGGTAAGAATATTTTGTTCTGTGGAACTGTCTACTACAAACAAGTCACCTCCCAGGACTTGTGTGTTACAGCGAACCATCTGAAACTGTTCTGAAAGTAAAAATGGCTTACACTTCTAGACATGACATGACGAATATAATCAGTATCGATTGAAAAATCAGTTAAATTTGGTAGATTTGCTTAATTTACAGTGTTTCCGTGACATTGAAGATATTGATGGAAGATCAAAATAATTTATAGTATCAATTGAAATAAAATTAAAAAAATATACATGCTCTTGCACACATAATTGAGCACTGTTTTTTCTCCTATAATATAGAATTTCAATCATAAGTAATATATATATATATATATATATATATATATATATATATATATATATATATTACTATTAAAAAATTGAAAAAAAAAGTTATCCAACTGGTTTCACCCTCACCTAGTGCTGGCTCGAGAGTTTTTATGAGGGAAAAAAAAAAAAATTAAATAAAAATATTAAAAAAAAGCAAAACACGATAATATGTTGAGTCATGCGACAAATTTTAGCATTGACTCATTTTCCATCACATCTCATTCTCATTTAATATATGATTTGAAGATCTTGGAGACGATTCATGTTCATTTAAAACGACCCTCTTTTTGTAAACAGAGGGAACATCTTCTAGGTTTAATGTGATGAGTGTCTAAAATATTCTCTTATTGTATAGATAACAGAACGTTTTTGTGTTAAACTCACAATTCAGCCTGGCTTTGCTTGGGCTCTATGTAATGTTCATAACTTGCCCTACGTGTAAATACACTTTACGTAAGATTTTAAATGTTTAGACCAAAAGTTGTCTGAGTAATTTCGTAGAGACCACAGAGGTCAATTTTCTTTTACTTTGACTTCTTAACATTTATTACTTTGTTCTCAAATCAAAATACAAAGTTTTACCCATGTCCAAGTTACCTACATCTAAAATTTCAAGTCTTTAGATCCAAAATTGGCAGAGGAATTCGGTAGAATCTGCAAAGGTCAACTCTTTCAACTTTTACCTTTTGGCAGCCAAATTTGATTACAATGCTTGCCACATGTCTGAATACCCGTTATGTATAAATTTCAAATGTTTAGACAACAAAATTGGCTGAGTAGTTTGCTAGACACCGTAAAGTTTAAATCATTGAACTTTGACCCCATGGCAGCTAAAATTTTCGACCTAAACCGATTAAAAAGCTTGCCCTATCTTTAAATACCCTTTTTTTTAAATTTCAAATGTTTAGATACGAAATTGGCTGAGTAATTCGGTAGAGACCGTGGAGATCAATTCTTTTTAAAACTTTGAATCAATTTTGACCCCCTTAACATTTAGTTTTTGGGGCTAAAATTAAATTAAAAAATTTGATCCATGTACAAGTAACCTACATTTAAAATTTCAAGTGTTTAGACCCAAAATTGACAGAGGAGTTTGGTAGAGTTTTCAAAGGTCAAATCTTTGATCCTTTGACAGCCAAATTTCTGGCCGAAAACGGATTAAAAAGATTTTCCCAAACCTAAATATTCCTTATGTCAAGTCTCGAGTCTTTAGACCGAAAATTGACAGAGTTATTTGGTAGGGAAATGTACACAGACATTTTCACTTTTATAGATATATAGATATACTAGCAGTTCAGCCCGGCTTTGTTGACGTACTGTTCATAACTTGCCCTACGTGTGAATACATTTTATGTAAGATTTCAAATGTTTAGACCAAAATTTGTCTGAGTAATTTCATATAGACCACAGAGGTCAATTTTTTAAAACTTTGATTTTGACCCCTTAATTTTGGATTAAAAAGATTTTCCCAAATCTCAATGCTCCTTATGTCAAATTATTTGGTAGGGAAATGTATACAGACACACACACACATACATTTTCACTTTGATAGGTATATATACAGTAAAACTTCTTTAATTTGAACTTCCTCTAAAGTTGAACTGTCTTGTCATTGAAATTGTATTAGCATATTTGATGCGGAGTTGCAGTAAAACTGTTTACATGGTTTAGTCAGATATTGCACAGAAATGTTAATAGTGGTACTATGTAATTAATGTAGATTAGCTATTGATAATAAATTTACACTAACTGTAAATTTTTTTTCCAGATTGCTATATTGAAATAGTGTAAAACAACCCATCACAATGGCTTGCAACTCTAAAAGAAAACAAGTGACACTGACTTTACTTGAAAAACGTCAAATTATAGAAAAATTAGATGCTGGAGTTGAAAATAGCGTTATATTGAAAGATTATAAGATTGGAAGAAGTACACTGTTTTACATCAAAAAGAAAAAGGAGGAAATATTGAAGGCTGCTCCTTTCTCTTACAAATAAAAGACATGTCAAAAGAAGGACTCTTCGATCGAATATTGCATGAGTGGTTTGTAGCAAAACGGAATGAAGGTGTAGCAATATCTGGGCCCATGTTAATTGCTAAAGCAAAATCTGTTGAATACCGCAGAAGATATGAAATTCAGTGAAGGCTGGCTTAGGAGCTTTAAGAGTAGACATGGTATAAGACAATTAACAATGTCAGGCGAACAACGGTCCACTGATACACACGCAGCATCAAATTATTGTGACAAATTCAAGACGATAATTGCCGATTATGGTTTAACACCAGAGGATGTTTACAACGCTGATGAAAGTGGTGTAAATTGGAAGTGCTTACCTACAAAAACATTAGCCGGATCCGAGGAGCAGAAAATAAAAGGATTCAAATTAAATAAAGAAAGACTAACAATGATTGTATGCGCTAATGCTTCTGGAACTCATAAACTTAAGCTTCTTGTCATCGGCAAATCAAAGTGTCCCCGAACATTGAAAGGAGTTTCACCTTCGCCAGTATCCTATTATTCTTCACGAAATGGATGGATGAATCAACAGTTGTTTAAAAAATGGTTTTTGCAAGAATTTGTGCCAGTTGTCCAGAGGCGTTTTCTTGAATTAGGTAAACCTGATTCAAAGTGCTTGCTTCTGTTGGACAATTGTAGAGCACATCCTCCTGAGTCAGAACTAGTGTCATCTTGCGGGAATATTTTTGTGTGCTACTTACCACCTAATGTGACTTCTCTCATCCAACCTATGGATCAAGGGATTATTTGAAACTTAAAATGTTTCTACAGAAATGATTTCATGATAAATATGATAAATAGTACCGTGAGTACAAGCGATTTTCAGTGCCATTTTACTATGAAAGACGCCATATTTTCTCTCACAAGTGCATGGAATCAAGTTCGAGCAAGCACATTAACAAAAGCATGGGGTAAATTATGCTCAGCACCAAAGGCTTCTGAACTGAAAGAATCAGAGAATACATCTGCTATAGAAAAAATTCTTGAAACCAAACGGTTACCGACCAACCATGCTGTTCTTAAATCACTTAATGCAAATGATGTTGAAATGTGGGTGCAACAAGATGAGGAAACTACTGATCAATATCCTGAAGGCAATAATGGTGATGAAAATAGCGACAGCTCCCATTCTCTTGACCCTAATGTAAATAACCAAGAACACTCTGATGAAGCAATATCATGGGATGATGCAGAAAAGTGTATGGAGACGGTTATAAAATTTCTAGAAAAAAGTCCTTACTTTAGTGACAACTATGTTTTGTAAACAATGTCACTCCGAAGAGATATAATCATAAAGAAGCTACAGAACCTTGAAATTGTAGATTTTTGTAATCGCTTACGGAATACAATGGCAGCACCCAAGAGCTCAATCGATGAAAATAGAAACTGCAATGCAACTCATTCAATGAATAAATAAAAAAAACTATTTTACATAAATGTATGATTTCTGTAGATGATAACTTAGATAATAAATACCTAACAAGTAAGAGTAGATTTAATTTATTTTCAACGTTTTCGTTCCTGGTAATGATATTTAACAATTCTTACTTGCAATATATCGTAAACTCAACTTAATATATATTTGAAATATCATATAGCAATGAATTTCATTTACTATTTCTTAATTCTTAGAAAATTAAAGTTAACTGCAGCACATTTTTTATCACAAAACTTGAACAGCATCCTCTAATTTGAAAGGAGCGGATGTTCAAATTATAGGAGTTATACTGTAGTTCCCTGTTTATTTTAACCCCCTTCCCTTATAAAAGACCCTTGTTATAGTTCTTGTTTAAATGAGGGCGAAACCGGTTGGCCAACTTTTTTTTCTTCAGTTTTTACTTTTAATCATGATTAATTGTTATAGTAAAATCCCCCCCCCACCTCAAATATCATGAACTATGCATAATTATTTTAAAATAAATGTTTCATTATTATTATGTATGTATACGTTTCATCCCTAGGAATCAGTACGTAGAGACGAGATGAGAAATAAATCCTATTTATGTGTCAGTCGTCATAAAAATGTTCAATAACTAAGTATAATTGCACACATCAGAAAAGACCCTACGCCGATCCGATCCTATCTATATTTCAATGTAAACCGTCTCATCAGGTCTTCAATAATGGTTTAAAAATAAAGAGTATTGGCAAAGGTGATATTCAATAATTTGACACTAATAGAAACATGTCATTGTGTAGACATGCCACTCCCACCCTCCCACTTATATATACGTCTGGCATAACCAATTTCCTTTCCCTCTTTTCCCCTTTGAGCGTATGTCTCCTAGTTTGAGCGTATGTCTCCTTGTTTCAATCATAATTCAAACTAGTCACAAATATAGGCTTAACTTAAACAAATTAAAACACATTTTACAGATATTGAAAGGATAGACACATATACACAAGTTCCAAAAGTAATGCCTCCTATTTTTATTCCGCCCGAATGGTTCAGACTGCATTGTTATGACTGAATGACTGATGTTATTACTAGGGCTATGACAACAGCGTATTCTTTTTATTGTTTTGACTCTCGAGTACATATCCGACACAGACACAATCAACCGAGAACCACATCACTCTACATAAAAACGTATAAGATATCAATGGATATATACATGAGAATCAAAACAAGGAAAAGAATATGCTGTTGTCATAGCCTAGTTATTACATTGTTATGATAACTGAAATTATGCATTCATGCTCTGAAAGTTTCATCCCTCTTTTGCAGATATTGACGGCATGAGATTCTAAGAAAGTAACCCCTGTCATGGACGTGCATCAGGAGCAGATATGTGTCATTGAATTCCTAGCAAAAATGCATTGAGAATGGGTGATGACTACGTAGAAAAATAAATTCAAATTTCCATAAACGATTAAAAAGAATCGATGGTTAGAATTAAAAAGCTTACTTAGCATACATCTAAATTCTGGATCACAAAAGGTCACTTGTTTTAATGGTTCACTCCTATTTTCATAGCTCTTCAACATTTTGAGTTAAAAAAAAAAAAAGGAGGCTTTAATTTTGTAACAACCTTCATATGACCAAGCATGATCCAGACGCCTATGCACAACCATCGTTCATCGCTGGCAAAAGTGCACTGAGAATTGTGATGACTTTGTAGAAGAATACATTTTGGAGCAAGAAAGGTCACTCGTTTTAATGGTAACACCCCAATTTTGTAGCTTTTCAACATTTTTATTTAATAGTGGAAAAATACAGCATGAAATAAAGCACGAGTATAAAAAAAGACTGAACTCGTACAAGCGTAAAAAAAGTTAAAGCAAGTGTAATTTACATCACCATAAAATATTGGTAATAGAAAACCGCTTGTTTACATAACGCATAGCATATGTTGGGGGTACAAAAAAAAATTGGGAATACCAGACTGTTGAAAATTGGAAAATTGTTTAAATACTATTCCATGTAATAAAACCTATAAATTAAAGGAAATACTGAAATGCCGTAGGATAAAGTCCAAATAAATATTGGTATCAAAATTTATGAGACGATCCCAAGCAGATAAAGAAAACTCAATATGCAAGATAGAGAGTAATAAGTGAAAATTTTGAGTTAATTTATGTAGAATTACAAAACGTATTGTTTGAAAAAGGAGTACAAATAATTATGATAGTGTAAAAAGGATAGTTCAAGTTGAAAAGATAAAAAGCAGTTGTAAAATCCAAAGAATACTGGTATATTCCAGATTGAATTGCGGTTTATCATTAGTATTTTAATTTTCAATTTATGTGCTAATAAGCAAATTTTACAATTACCCACGTCTATTTTGCTAACAACATTTCCTCCGATGAGATGAGCCATTCATTAAAAATTCATGGATTAAGAAAAAAACTTTAATAATTATTTGTACTCCTTTTTCAAACAACAAATTTTGTTGTAATTCTACATGATCTAACGGAATTTCCATATATATATGTGTGGAAATTCTATCTTAAATCATGTAGAATTACAACAAAATTTTAAAGATAGTCAATCAACTCATAAGATGTACAGCAATAACATACTGAATTTTCAAGAGTCTATAACAATTTTACATTCCTGTGCAAAAAAAGATCTAGAAACTTATTGAAGGCACTTAGTACATACACAAATATACATCTCTCTCTCTCTCTCTCTATATATATATATATATATATATATATATATATATATATATATATATATATATACATACACTAATTTAATAACTAATAGACTAATTTTGATGATTTCAGGTTCAAATGAACAGCTACAGCAGGAATTGGAATATACTCTTTTAAAACCGGATTGTCACATTTGGTGAATTTTAAAAATGCAATCTGGACGTGAGGACACTTTAGAAAAACGATATGCAGTAAAATTCTTTTTTAACCTTGGAAAAAATGTAACAGAAACGTATGGAATGCTTCAAACTGCATTTGGACCATCTTGCATGAATTGAGCATCAGTTGGCATAAAGAGATTCAAAGAAGGCAAGAAGTCTGTCAGGGATGATGAGAGGTGTGGGAGGAGTGAGGAAGTCAGAACAGGAGAGTTGATTGGCCAAATAAAGAATTTCATGGAGAAGGACTGTCTTGTGTCTATAAAGACAATAAGTGCACAGTTTGATGTCAGTGTGGGAACTGTACACTTAATTATTCATGAAGAACTGAAGATGTGGAAGATTTGCATGAAGTTTGTCCGAAGGATGCTCAGAGGAGATCAAAAATACATTGTCATGACAGCAGATGGTTGAGCTGATCCATTCAGATCCCACAGTTCTTGATGCTCTGGTGGACTGCGATGGAAGCTAGACCTACTACTGAGACCCAGAGACAGAGTTTTCAATGGAAGCATGCTGGCTCTCCCAGATCTAAGAAGGCCAGATAGAGCAAATCAACCCAGAAAATTATGATCCTTTCTTTGCTAGCATGTGCATGATCTATATGCACTGGGTTCTCACTGGACAGACAGTCAACAAGGAATACTATGTTGAGGTTTTAAGGAAGTTCAGGAAGAGTTCAGTTTCTGTTCTGTCGCCTCTTGGATCTTCCGACCACTCTGTTGTATCAATTAAGATAAAAATGAAATGTAATAAGTCCCCAGACGTACCTCTCCATCGTACAGTATATCGATACACTAAGGCTGACTGGGATAGCTTCCGTACATTTATAACTGATCTACCTCTGCATTCCATATTTAAAAAGGATGTGTCCTCTATAGTATTAGACCTGACGGAATGGTTAATTGTAGGTATTGATCGTTTCATACCCTCGAAAAAGTTTCAGCAAAAACCTAACAGCCAGCCATGGTTCTCTCCAGAATGTGCTGCTGCCATTGCGCACAGAAATCACTTTTTCCACTGTTTCCAACGTACTAGATGTATGGAAACTAAAGCCGCTTTCAGGACTGCCAGCAACCATTGTAAGAAAGTAATAAAGAGCGCAAGGTAGTTGTATGCTCAATCTGTTAAGTCCAAAGTAGCTGAGCAGCGGCTTGGTTCCCATCAGTTTTGGCAAATAGCAAACAGAATTCTGAACAGAAGCGTGTGCTCCATCTCAACTATCATCAATGGACCTGAGGTAATCTCGTCAGCATCAGACAAAGCCAAACTCTTTGTCAAGAACTTTGCAGTTAATTCTACCTTTTGCGATCAAGGCCGCCAACCCCCAATATTTCCTCCTGTATCTGAAAACACACTATGTGATATACGTATATCTGTACGTGATGTTGCCAAGCTAATCAAAAACCTTGATTCCAGTAAAGCAACTGGCCCGGACGGTATTCCAATTATAGTACTCAAAAAACTTCAACCTGAACTAGCGCCCATACTTACAAAACTATTTAAACGTTGTCTTAAGGAGAATAGTTTCCCATCTCCCTGGAAAATTTCATCAGTATGCCCTGTATTTAAGAATTCAGGTGATCGCTCATCTCCCTCTCAGTACAGGCCAATAAGTCTCCTGTGCGTCATGAGTAAGTTGCTGGAATCTGTGTTAAATACAGAAGTAATCAACCATCTCAACAAAAATAACCTTCTTAGTGACACTCAATATGGTTTCCGTTCTGCTAGATCTACAGCAGATGTGCTTACAGTTATATCTCATAGGATTAGCAAATCTCTCGACGGAGGCAACCTTTCTAGGGCAATTGCTCTTGACATATCTAAGGCCTTTGATAGGGTATGGCATAAAGGTTTACTTCATAAGATCTCTAGCTATGGTATAGCTGGAAATGTCTTCTCAATTATTAAATCATTTCTTTCTGATAGGTTCATAAGAGTAGTAGTTGAGGGGCAAAAATCAGAAGCCCACAGTATTAATGCCGGTGTCCCTCAGGGGTCCATCCTGGGCCCAACTCTTTTCCTGATCTACATTAATGATCTTCCAAATCACATCCTTACATCATTTGTAGACATTTATGCTGACGACACTACCATTTATCGTACCACATCTAAGACAGTAAACGACCAAGTTCTCTCCAATTCTCTCTCCTCTGATCTTGAGCATGTAGTACAATGGGGAAAGGAGTGGCTGGTTACTTTTAATGCATCTAAAACCAAGCTTCTCTCTTTACATCATCAACATTCTGATCCCCATCTGGCATCAATTGAAATGAATGGCTCTCGTCTTCAGGAGGCCTCAAGTTTTGACAAGCTTCTGGGCTTGACCATTACTCCTGATCTTAAATGGAACACGTACATCAAATCTGTTGCCAAGGCCGCTGGAAAAATGGTGGGATCTTTCTATCGATCCAGTAGATATTTCACTGCTGATGCAATTCTCTATTTATATAAGAGCCAGGTACGTCCAAGGATAGAATATTGTTGCCACATCTGGGCAGGAGCTGCTAGAAAGGACTTGTCCTGCCTTGATAGAGTTCAAAATAGACTTCGTAGCCTCGTAGGAGATGTCCTTTTCTCTTCCTTGCAACCTCTATCTCACAGAAGAGATGTTGCGAGTTTGTCTCTGATGTATCGTTATTTTCATGGAAAGTGTTCGACTGAGCTTCAATCTATGGTCCCCCCTCGCAAAACTTTCACAAGAAACACTCGTCTAGCTGTAAACACTATCAATAATTCCCCCCACTCTTTATCTGTGCCTAAACCTAAACGTAGATTCCATGAACAAAGCTTTTTTATTAGAACTGCACGCCTGTGGAATTGTCTTCCGTTTTCCTGCTTTCCGGCTGACTACAATATGGTTGTCTTCAAGTCTAACGTAAATAAGTTCTTGATGAGCCGTTCCATATAAGTTATCAAATTTAACAAATTTTCATTACTAATGATTATTATATTGTCCAATTTCTACTGTACACTCTTTAACCCTTATCCTTGAGTGGCCTCTTGGCCTTGATAATGTGGTGATACCTATGAAAAAAAAAAGAAAAAGTCCAATGTGAACAAGTTCTAATTGAATCGTCCCCCTAAGTAATCCAAGTTACAAAATTCCCACTGTTTACTATGCTAAAATCACAATGACTAATGTATACCTATTAACCCTTATCCTTGAGTGGCCTCTGGGCCTTGATAAGTGGTGACACCCATGTAAAAAAAAAAGAGATTCCCTTGGAAGAGGCCAGCATGCTTCAAATCGGATCAGTGGTATTTCCACCAGGACAATGCACCAATCTACAACGCTATCCTTGTCACAACTATTTGACCAAGATGGGCATCAAGACAGTTCCTCACCCTTCCTATAGTCTAAACGCCTTACGACTTTTGGTTATTCCCTAAGCTTGGGGAAAACCTTAGAGGTTGTCGTTATGAGACAATTGAGGAGATGAAAGAGGCTGTGATGAGGGTCATTGACATGCTCACACAAGAGGACTTCCATGGGGCCTTCCAGAAGTTGTTGGAATGGTACAAGTGCATTGTAGCCAGAGGAGATCACTTCAAAGGGGGACTGGAGTTTCCTGTGTGTACTATCAATAAAAGTGCCCATAGGAAAAAAAATCAGGAAACTTATTGAAGGCACCTTGTATATGTATGTGTGTCTATGTATGCATATTTTATGACTTGATTCATAAGCATTTCTGTTAGTTTTATGATAAAGAATCGATATCTTTAGAGAATACTGATGAAAGTTTAGATAAAAGACTTGTAGCATAGAATTAGCCATTCGTTACAATTAAATCATTGTTGTAAATAAATATGCATCTTTATGTATGCATTTATGTGTTTCTATATGTGTATACATATAAATTTATAATTGTTGTGTGTGTGTGTGTGTCTATATATATATAAAAGGCAAAATGTGTGTTAGTGTGTGCACATTTTTTGTATGTTCGATAAAGGCTTTTGAAGGGGCGGGGGTGCTCGGGGTGGTTACTGTTTCTTAGAACTTTTTATATACTCCCTAGATTATAATATCTACGATTTATGAAAGGAGGTTGTGTATATCTTTTATTTGAGCGACTTTTACACACTATTTTCTGGTCTCTGCGTTTGTTTGGCTTTTCCGTATAAAAAAGTGAAACTGAAACGGAGAAAATGCATCTTCCTGGCACCCGTGCCAGGTACAGCCAGAAAGCAATGAGGTTTGATCAATGCAGGGAAAATCCGTCATATCAAACAATTGCTATTCATGTAGACATTCCTCTTTTTATGGGGAGCTGGCTTTCCCCAACATCTTGTGGGGAAACAAACAAATTTGCAGAAACTGGCTTGCAGCCAAAGTTAAGTACAAGATTTCATTCCCCTACGGCATGATTTGACCCCATTAAACTTACACATATGTCACTTAACTTTTTAATCATTTAATTTCAATCATTCTTATTTCCGCTGCCCCCATAGCGTTGCGGTAAGTTATCAGGCTATCACTTTTTCACACCTTCGCCTCAAGGCTTCAGGCCTACCTACCTACCAAAACTTCTTTTTTTTCCTACATCACACCCACAAACACCTGGGCAAGACTAGTCTATATATATATATATATATATATAAAGGGCAAAATGTGTGTGCATGTTTGTTTGTATGTCTCGCAAAAACTTTGACAGAGGCGACGGAACCTGACCAAACCAGTATCGTTTTAAACCTTGAATATCGAAAAATTGGCAAAAAACATTAATTCCTTCACCATGAACTCGGCCGTTTTTTTACAGGGAGGGGTCGTTTTTTTCATTGACATTTGAGCAAGTCATCGCTTTCTTTACACTTGACTAGGCTTAATTTCAACGCTCTTGACTTCCAGTAGCACCATGGAGACATTGACTAAGATGTTACGTTTTTTATTACTTTCTTTTCCTCCTTCACATTACGGGTACGAGCCTGCCTGCCTGCCTACTACTTTTCTTTTTCTCTCTCTCCACCCAAACTGCCTACTGTTGTTTCGTCCCCCCCCCACCTCGCTATTACCAATTTATTTTTCACCTCCACCCCCCAATTAGGGTTCCTTACTATACCTGGGAAAAGCCGGGGAACTCCGCTACTACCACTTTTCTTCTTAAACACCTCTCTCCATCCAGGCTGCCTACTGTTGTTTTGATTTCTCCACCACCACCTCTCCACACCCGGGCAACGCCGGGTACCTCTGCTAGTACATATATAATTTTAAGGAGCTTCTTAGTAATTATCACTTTTCAAATTTTCTTTTTAAGAAAGAAACTAATTTCCTGATATGGATATGTATTGTTCTCTTTTTTTGTCTTTAACTAGACAATTTAGATACAAGGAAATGTAGAATTGGTTGAGAGATTTTCATATGAAAAGATTTTTTTTTTTTTATAACCAGTAATTTAACTAGTGATATGCGAGGTGGAACATATTTTCTACTGTACACTCTTTAACCCTTATCCTTGAGTGGCCTCTTGGCCTTGATAATGTGGTGATGCCTATGTAAAAAAAAAAAAAAAAAATATATATATATATATATATTTACGTGTGTACAGTAGAACCCCGGGATACGGTGGCTCTCGGATACGATTTTTTTAGGTTACAATGTTGAATACAATATTTTTCTAGACCCTGGTATTTGCCCCGCCTTACAGTGTTATTTATGTGATACATGTGTATTATATACTGTAATGTATTTTTTTTTACTAATTTTTAATGCCGTATCCCGGGTGTCTACTGTATATGTATATGTCTATATAATGTGTGAGAATATGTATATGTTCACTTTGGATATCTGTGAAATGTGTTTCAATTTGTTTTAGTTGAATATATTCCCCTATATCTGTGACTAGTTTGAATTATTTATGATAGAATCAAAGCGACATACACTCAAAGGGAAGAGAGTTAAGACATATTAGTGGGGGAAGTTGCCTGTCTAGACAACAAATGACATATTTTTTATTGATGTCAGGTTACCGAATGTCACATTTGCTGATACTATTTATTAATTATATAAACCATCCTTTAGTTATTTTAGCCATTCTTAAACACTTGAAAAGACAATTTACAGAAAAACCTAGACTGATCTCTGTAGAGATTTTTCTGATCTATATCTAATTTTACTCATAAGTTTTTACCTACGAATTGAATCCTTTTGAAAAAAAAAAAAATTGGGGCTTTTAGTTCAATATATTTGAACTAATTTAATTATATATATATATATATATATATATATATATATATATATATATATACTAGAAGGCTGCCTGGTGTTGCCCTGTTCGGAAGATATGCTGAAATATGATATTATAATTCATGCAGATTACATTATATAGATTATTCTCTATTGATTATTATATTCAACTTAATATATAATAGTAAAATCAAAACTAAAAAAAATATATCAATAACTCAGGTTCCATCAGCTAAAATCGAAACCAAAACATAACTCTCTATCTTTATTCTTTAGCCTCTGAACTCTGCCCATGTGTGTATATATATATATATATATAGTCTAAAGAAGGTTTGAGTGAAAAAAATGCGAGTGTGTGTGTGTGTGTGTGTGTGTGTGTGTGTGTGTGTATATATATATATATAAGTGAAATTGTCTGTGTGTCTGCCTTTCTGAGTACATTTCCCTTTCAAATTACTTTGTCAATTTTCAGCCTACACACTCGAGATTAAACATAAGGGGTATTGAGATTTGGAAAAATCTTTTTAATCGGTTTCGGACAGAAATTTGGCTATCAAGGGGTAAAGTTAAACGATTTGACCTTTGAAAACTCTACCAAACTCACTTAAAATTTTAGATGTAGGCTACTGTACATAGATCAAACTTTTTAATTTGATCTGAGCCCAAAACAATAAATGCTAAGGGGTCAAAAATGGGGTCAAAGTAAAAATAAATTGACCTCTACGGTCTCTACCAAATTACTCAGCCAATTTTTGGTCTAAACATTTAAAATTTTACATAAAGTGTATTCAGATATAGAGCAACCTTTTTAATCGTTTTTTGGCCGAAAATTTGACTGCCAAGGGGTCAAAGTTCAAAAGATTTGACCATTGCGGTTTCGAGCAAACTATTCAGCCAATTTTGGGTCCAAACATTTGAAATTTTACATAAAGGGCATTTAGAAATGCTGCAAGCTTTTTAATCAGTTTTTGGGCGAAAATTTTGCTGCAAAGAGGTCAAAGTTGAAAGAGTTGACTTTTGCAGACTCTACCAAATTCCTCCGCCAGTTTTGGGTCTAAACACTTGAAATTTTAGATGTAGGTACCTGGACACGAGTCAAACTTTAATATATATATACATATGCAAACACAGGATATAGGGCCTGAGCAAAGCCGAGATGAACTGCTAGTATATATATAATATTAACACTACTGCTGTAAAACAGGTTGTTGACTATTGTTATAGTCACCTGGAAAAAAAAATGGTTGTAATGTTACGGCATAAAAATAAACAAGTTTGTTATATGTAAACAGCAACAAAACCTCATCTCAGAAAAATTGTCAAACGAAAAAAAATGTTATGAAGGAAAATGTCGGTACGATGAAAAAGAAAAAGGTTTTTATAATTTATCTTTTCAAGTGATTTACCAAAAAAAAAAAATCACATCTCAGGATTGTTCAATTGAATTCATTGAACAAAGAAGAATGTTGTGAAAGGAAAGTACATTTGAAAATGGTGGATGCAAGGGCAACCAAGTGAATGTATTTACGTTATTCTTTGTGGTTTACGGATCTATATGGACTCTGCATTGACAATAGCAAAGATAAAAGGAGATTTAAGTGGGAAAACAGAGAAAAGTTTTTCTGTAGTTGTGTTGCATAATATGTTTAGAAACACAAAGTTTGTAGGCGGATTAGATTTCTGTTTGGATGGAAATAGTTTTACTCGTTATGTGCTAGCATTTCAGATTTCAACAATGGCAGACAAAGTCGCTTGTAGGGACAAGTATACAATTGAGATCTTTACTGAATACAAAATCTCAACAGATCTTTAAAAGACCAAGTAAAATGTGTCTGTGAAAAGAGGAGGGAATTGATAATACTCACAGAAAAACCTGACGTTGCCCGGGATTAAACGAGGGTCACTACTATGTACTTCTTCACTAATGCCATATTACTTTCTTTTTTTTTTTTTACTGGCCTCCTTTCCCGTTTCACTCCCTAATATAATCGGAAGAATCTAAAATGTTAGTAAATTCTCTGAATTAGTGTCTTATACATAAGGTTTAAATCTGCATGATTATAAAACTCTGTGGACTTTGAGCCCTTGTATGTATCTTGCCTTTAACGATCGGGCGATTCCATCTTTTAAGAAAGAGATGACAGGTGAATTTATATATATATATATATATATATATATATATATATATATATAGCCTGGGTGTCCAGCGTTGCCCGGGTGTTTGGAGGTGTGTATTGAGCAAAAAAAAAAAAAAAGTGGTAGGCTCGAACTTGTCAATGTGGAGAGAGGTGTTAAAAAAAAAAAAAATGGTCGTAGCATGGGGAGGGAATCAAAACAACAGTAAGCAGCCAGGGTGAAGAGAGGTGTTGGGAAAAAAAAGTGGTAGTAAGCAGGCAGGCTCGAACCTGTGATGCAAAGGCAGAAAAGAAAGTGAAAGAAAATCCAACATCTTAGTCGATGTCTCCATGATGCGACCGGAAGGTAAAAGCATTGAAATTAACTAAAGTCAATCCAACGGTGATGATGAATTGTTAAAATGTCGGTGAGAAAAATCGACCTTTCCTTGTACAAAACGGCCGAGTTTAGGGTGAAGGAATTAATGTTTTTGGCCATTTTTTTTTTTATATTTGTCGTCTGAGATGTCGAGCTTCAAAATGATACCAATCTTGAGTTTGTCCGGATCCATCACTTCTGTTGAAAGTTTTTGCAAGACATACGTACATACATATATAAACAGACAGGTAAGATTTATATTATAGACTAACGGGGGTGCCCGGCGTTGCCCGGGGTGTTTGGAGATGTAAAAAAAGCAAAAAAAAAAAAAAAGTGTTAGTAGGCAGGCAGGTTCGAACCCGTGATGTGAAGGCGGAAAACCTGAGATCTTACCCCTGCTCTGATGACAAAGGAAGTGAAAAGCGTTTAAATTTAGCAATGCCAATGAAAAGCTGTTGACTCACTGATAATTACGTCAGGAGTCGACGAAGAAATGAAAGTGCCTGGGGCCAGTTAAGTTTTATTTTCTTTACCATGAGGTCGTTCCCAGCTCCCAGGTATCCAAATGAATAGCAATTGTCTGATATGAAGGGTTTTCCACACAGTGATCAAAGCTCATTGCTTTCTGGACATCCCTGGCGGGAAAGCCAAGAAACAGAATTCTTTTCAATTAGTTTCACTTTATTTACACTAAAAAGCCAAACAAACAGATGAGAAGACAGAATAGCGGGAATTTTATAACATAAAAGTCGCTCAAATAAAAGATAGACACAATTTCCTTTTGTAAATCGGAGATATTATAATCTAGGGAGTATATAAAAAGTTCTAAGAAACAGTAACCCTCACGAGCCCCCCCCCCCTGAAAAAAAGCCTTTGCTGAACATACAAAAAAAGCGTGCGCACCCATTTTTGCTTTTATATAATAGACTAGCGAGGATGCTCGGCATTGTAGTAGGCAGGCAGGCTTAGTTGTTGGTTGCTTTTGTTTTACGGCATATCAACCCTTTTCGGGTTATTTAATGCCGAATCCAAAGATTTTGAAAGAAAAATTTTTTAATAGAATATATTTGTTGTTTTCAAGTCGGTTTCTATTTAGCCCATAGTTGGGACCCTAACAGGTACTACTACTCTGGGTCAGAGTGGACCTGGGAGCAATGGTAAGTAAAAGGTGGCTCCACACTCCCCAAAACCCGCAAACTGGGGCCTCATCACTGGATATAGTTTAAGGTCATATCCAGGACCGCAGGAAGGCTTGAACCCGAAGACTTGATGTGAAGCGGAAAAGAAAGTGAAAGAAAACATGACATCTTACTGCTCAGCCATGACGGGACAGAAGTGAGAAGTGTTCTAATTTAGCGATTAAAAAGTTGACATGCTGAGTTAATGCAGGAGAAGAAATGAAATCATGCACTTAAATTTGGCTCTAAGTCAGTTAAGCTTTCAGCCGTTATGAGGGGAAATCAGTTCCCTCCCCCAAGAGGGGAGAGCTCTGGTAGTGTCTTAATGAATAGCAATTGTCTGATATGAAGGGTATTCCCTACAGTGATCAAAACAGATTGCCTTCAACACTTGCTGGCCAATCAGTTTGTAAAAAAAAAAATGTCAATTTAAAAATGTTTACATTTTTAAAATGACATTTTTTTTAAAAATAAAATTGGATTTTCTTTTGTTGCAAATCTTACATTTTTTTGTTATCAATGAATTTGGCTGTCAAGAAGATTGTGACCAAATTCATCTGGTTGCTCGCTTTAAATCTCGTCGAACAACATTCCACAAGAAATGATTATTCGCCACAAAAATAGAATGTTTTCATTTCTTGGGGCAAACAAGAACGAAAAGATAAAAAGCCATTGATAAGTTTTTTCGTTTTTTGTTGTTGACAAGCCATTAACATTCGATTGAAATGGACGTTTGTAAGAGAAAAATCAAATATGAAGCTTAAACAAGAGCCTTAGCCATTATCCACCTTTGAGGAGGATTGGTTTGCCAACGAGTTGTTTTATGCCGGAAACGGGACTGTACACATGTTTTGTATATGTTTGGTTTATAGATTAATGTTGTTTTTTTTTGTTTTTTTTTTACAAAGGTGTTACCACATATCAAGGCATGGAGGCCACTTGAGGATAATGGTTAATGTGTGTATTGTAGTCATTGGGAACTTGTTTACATTGAACTTGAAGATGACAATAACGTCAGTTGGAAAGCAGACCAGCAGAACAGATTTGTTTTGTAGGCATATATTTTATAAACAAATACTCTGTAAACAATAGTTTCTATTTCAATATATAGATGGGAATCTGGCAGGTACTACCACTCCTCTATGTCAGAGTGGACCTGGGAGTAGTGGTAACTAAAGGGGCGACTTCACATTCCTCAGATTTCCAAAATTAAAACTTTATCACTGGATGCAGTTTTCTACTACAACCAGGACATATGAGGGGGGGGGGGTTGAGTAGTTGATGTATTAAGAAATAGATAGAAAGGGCTGGAGAAAGATGCATTTCAGAGTATTGGTGGTGGTGGTGGTGGTGGTGGTGGTGGTGAGCAGTAAAATAAATACCTTGTCTAAAGGTGTTTAAGCGTCATAGGGTGGGTAGAGCTAATAAAATAATTCTGATAAAAATTTTCTCGCAAACATTTTTTTAAATGAATAAAAATGGTAAAAAATTAATACAATCAAACCTACAAAAGACATGAACTTGTGAAAGCAGATCAATTTACAGCCATGAATAATTAGATGAAACATATTTTTCTTATCTTTTTATCTTTATTAATTTTTTATTGGAATCCTTTGAGATGAGCAATTTGTGCATTTATTCATTTATTTGCAGATTGTTATCCTCATCTTCATAGTTGTTATTGCGGCGCAATGGATAGAGGGCCTTGAATCTCTACAGTTCCAGGTGAGCATTATCTGAAGATAGCAATTTCAATCCTACCCAAAGCAGACCAGAGGTTTAGTTAGCCAAAACGTGATGAGACAACAACAACAACTATGGAAGGCAGTAATTACTGGGGATACAGTTACGAGACTCAGCATTCCTCTCATGTCGTAGATAATCACCTGAAGAAGGCCAGAGGATGAGTTGGCTGAAACGTGGTAAAACAACAACTATGAAGATAAATGAATAATTAGGTGAAACTTTACTAAAATTCTCGCTGTTCCGAGTCGGATCTCTAGATGTGAAAATCTTGGTCTTTTTAGGTTTCAAAAACTTTCAGTGGCTCCAAGATTAATGGCAGTGACCATTTATTTTGGTGTGGAAAACGGATGTATGAAAGAAATTTACATAAAAGCACATTCACATAAGGCAGATAGAAGATGACTATGAAGCATTCATAGATTATTTTGATAAAGATGTAGTTATTATTTCCCAATGGATGCAACAATATGTGCATCATGGCCAGAAAGACTTTCTATGAAAATATTCATTGAGTTAAGAAAAAAAATACTGACCAACAAAAATTTTTGTAGTAAGAAAAATTTCATATTTTATATTAAGAAAGATTTATTTTAACATCTGTTCATTACCTTCTATTATGAAAGTTGGTATTCTGTCTGTGTGAAGTCAGAAACTGCATCAGATACACTTACAAACCTTGCATCATCAGATTCAGTATTGAGTAAAACTTACAGTAAAAAAAAAATAAAAAAAATACTGTAAAATTCATTCCATTGGGGGCATTAATCCCTCGGCCCCTAAATCAACAAAGTCTGGCCCATTCTTGTAATGACTTCTTCTCTGCTGATTGCAGGGTATGGTTGGTCTTGTGAAGTTCTAGAAGGTCTACTCTACCAGGTTTTGCTTCTTTCTTTGAGAAGTGGGTAGTTTATTGCTAATCGCCCGAGGCACCTCTACTGCAGAATGCCGATGGGGCTACTCAGATACGTTTTGCAGATCAGAATGCTCCTTCTCTCAGATGTGGACTTTTTAACCTTGTGGAAGAAAAACAAATACTTTCATTCCTTTCTGGTCACCAAGGATCAAATAGATTCATTACTGGTAATTGTTTTAAAAAAAAAACTCATACTGAAACTAGGTCAAACAGTTTCTTCTTTCTTACTTTCTCTTTATTATATTAAATCCGGTCCCAGAAAGAGAGAGAGAGAGATGGGAGTTGGAGAAAAAGATTGGAGATTGGGGTAAGTTGGAGGAAGAGGTAAAAAGGCATGAAGGGTTAATTGGAGGAAGAGGTATAAATAAGGAGGATTAGTTGGAGGAAGAGGTAAATAGATATAAGGGGGGTAGGTGGAGGAAGAGGTAAATAGATATAAGGGGGTAGTTGGAGGAGGAGGTAGAAAGAGATAGGGGATCGATTGGAGGAAGAAGTAGAGAGATAGGAAGTTAATTGGAGGAAAAGGTAGAGAGAGAGAGAGGGAGCAGCAAAAAATATAAAGGATGCTAAACACTTGTTAATTCTTCTATTTTGTTATCCACGTCCCTAGGCAACACGGTATAGTCTTACTAGATGTATCTATTTCAACTCGTGTTTCCTATGAATGTTAAGCCAAGGAGCTTGAATGAAGTGCTCTCAGATAAAATATCTCTAGCCATAGCTATTGGTGGTTGGTAAGGTTTCATGTAATTATTAAAGGAAACTAGCTTTGTCTTGGTAGCGTTGAACATTATCATCCACTTATGACCCCCTCATTCCACAACAGACTGAAGATCTTCCTCTAGGGTTTCAGCCATTACCTTAGATATGTGTTCATTAGTTTTCCCCACGTGCCTGCTATAGAGCATGGTGTCGTCGGCAAATATACCCATCTCATAGACAATTTTATCAGGTAAGCCATTTATGAATATCAGAAATAATAAAGATCCAAGGATATATCCCTATGGTACACCCACATTTATATCAAAGTTTTTGAACGTACACCCATCGAGGACAACCTGGATTCTTCTCTCATTTAAGAAGGACCTAATTATGCTAAACATTCGTCCAGTAATACCATAAGATTTTATTTTCATGAGAAGACCATCGTGCCATACCCTGTCAAAAGCCTTAGATATATCTAGGGCTACTGCCCTCCCCTGCCTTATCCAGTGCGTTCAGAGATTACAGTTAGAATATCTGCAGTAGAACAGGCTTGTCTAAATCCATATTGGTGGTCTGACAGAAGTTTAGCAGCTGTAAGGTGGTGGACTAGAGCTTAATTAAGGACTCAAATATTTTGGCGAAAAGAGGGAGGAGACTAATTGGGCAATAATTTAATGGGTCAGTTATGACTAAAACATATATAGTTAACTCCACAAAATCTGATATTTATCTTGTGGCATCCTCTTATTTTCCAAGTTATTCCATTTTCGACAAACACGTACATGCAGCTTTTCTAGAATTTCACTAATAGGCTTTTGTCAAGTGCATTATTTGCAGCCAACCAAAGATAGGACATGCGGAATCCAAATTACTATTCCTTCGTGCTTGCAGACTAACATTCTTTTGATGTTCATCTGAAATATGCAAGAGATTAAAAACCATCAACATCTCTATTTATATATAAAGTTGGGTATGTGCATATGTTTATATATTTGTATGTATAAGATTTGCTCCTAAATTAATTAACCAAACATTTGAATTTTATAACACAGTTAATAATAATTAGGAGTCTGTAGACAATGTGTGATGAAGCAAATGCCATGCCAGTCAGCTGACCCAGAAATGGCACTGCACATCTGCGATTGGACCAAAAGTGAGGTTCATACTCATTTGACTACATGTAAGCCATCAGGGGGCATTAAAAGATAGTGTATTTGTTTCAGAGATTCCTACACGTTGCTCATTTCAGAAGAAGGAGACGAGGAAGAAATGAAATATGACCAAAAAGCACTCAAACACAGAGTCATAATGTGGAGTATATTTAGTTTAAATTAGTTTTATTCAAATGAGGCAAAAACGGGGTGAAAGCTCTTTGTGAAAATTCACATATCTTTAACTTTTAACAATGGGTATTTGATATCAATAAATATTCCCCAATTTTTAGTGTCAGAGTATTTTAAAAATGTTTTAGAGGGCATAACATGGATATAACCTCTCATTTAAAAATGTTAAATATTTCAGATTTACATTAAATCTGATCCATAGCCATTAAACATCAATTAAGAAATTTAATTTTATGTATTGGAATGTGTATTCTTCTAATCTCTTGTTATATATAATTAGTTATGTATACATATTTATTTACTTATATGTATGGACTTCATCTCTAAACTACTTAACCAATCATTATGAATATTGAAACACAGCTGCTAGGCATAAGGAGTCATAATGTGGATTATATTTTGTTTAATGTAACTTTATACAAAAAGCAATAAAAAGGAAAGTCTTGCATGAAAATTCAAATGCTATCATTTTTAGAAAATTTAACAATTGGTATTAGACATCAATTAATAAATTTTCCTCAAATTGCAGTTCCATTCAAGTATTTTAAAGGGCTTTTAGAGAGCATAACATAGGCACAACCTACCCATTCAAAAATTCATACATTTCATATGTGTATTGACTTTGATCCATAGTTATTAAACATCTTAAGCCTTAAATATTAGACATCTTTTAGAATCAGGAAAAAAATTTGTCTAAGATTTTGTTCCAAAGAGTCTTAACAAAATATGTAAGTAGCATTTAATCTTGATTTTAAGCTTTGTAAATGGGCATAAAAGTGGTGCAAACCTGTTATTTTCAGGGAATTAATTTTATCTACCGTGAAAAGTGACAAAATTAAAGATTACCTCGACTGCAAATGACACTGGTTAACAAAAGAATTGAATATCTGGTGTTTTTTGTTGCTTTAATTTTGATGCAGTAAGTTCAATTTTTCAGTTTTTGATCTATCATATTTTTTCTCTTTCACATACACACATAATAGAATGTGTTTATTTCATACAATATTAACCAAGGTATATTACAAAATAAGAAGTAAAAAAATAATTAAAAATATGATGATGTAAAGATAGAAGCTTGGTTTTTAGATGCATTAAAAGTAACCAGCCACTTCTTTCCCCATTGCACCACATGCTCAAGATCAGAGAAGAGAGAATCAGAGAGAACTTTGTTGTTTACGGTCTTTGATATGCTACCATAGATGGTAGTGTCATCAGCATAAATGTCTACGAATGATCTAAGGATATGATTTGGAAGATCATTAATGTAGATTAGGAAGAGAGTTGGAGCCAGGATGGACCCCTGAGGGACTCCAGCATTAATACTGAGAGCTTCTGGTTTCTGCCCATCAACCACTACTCTTATGAACCTATCAGAGAGAAATAATTTAGTAATTAAGACATTTCCAGCTATACCATAGCTGGAGATCTTGTGAAGTAGACCTTTATGCCATACCTTATCAAAGGCCTTTGATATGTCAAGAGCAATTGCCCTCGAGAAGCCTCCATCAAGAGATTCGCTAATCCTATGAGATAACTGTAAGCACGTCTGCTGTAGATATAGCAGAACGGAAACTATATTACATGCCACTAAGGAGGTTATTTTTGCTGAGATAGTTGACTACTTCTCTATTTAACACAGATTCCAGCAACTTACTCATGACGTACAGGAGACTTATTGGCCTGTACTGAGAGGGAGATGAGCGATCACCTGAATTCTTAAATACAGGACATACTGATGAGATTTTCCAAGGTGGTGTTGGGAAGCATTTCTCCTTAAGACAACGCTTAAATAACTTTGCTACATTTCTGGTTGGATCATACTCATGGGAGGGGGATTATATGACCCTATATATCTGGTTACACACTATGATGCAATTTCACTAAAAACCTCTCAACAACTGACGAACTTACCTTCTAATCCCTTTCACATCACATGCGATTAAATCAAGGAGATATCTACCCTTGTATGTCATGACAAAAGACACCAACCAAGTTATTAGGAAAATAATTCAATACTTAATGTCAAAAAATATTATTATGAAGCAATATGTGTAAGCACATGAAACCTGGCCAGTGAGTGTTGAGAGCAGGTGTTGCGTGGAGAAGAATTATATGAAAATGATATGATGTATGCGTAACGTGAGTTTTAAAAACAGGCTTAGTTTTGATGACCTCAGAGAAAATTTAATTCTGAACTATACAGGGAGGTTTGTAAAGAAGTCTAGTCTTCGATGGTATGGTCACGTTGAAAGAATGAATTAAAGTTTTTGGGTTTATAGATGTAAAAGAGTAAGGGTATCAGGTTCACAGGCAAAGACCAAGGGAAACGTGGGAGGAAGGAATAAAAATTTACCTGAAGGAAAGAAAGATGAAGATCTGGCAAGAGATATGTTAAAATAGATATGATGGAGATGAATATGCAAGGCATGCATATTGGAATTAATGAAAATGGATTCCCCATTTGAAATCACCAACCCAGAATTAGTTTTTCTAATTTCCTTTTTTTTTTTTTAAACAAGGGACTTACCACTTATCAAAACCCAAAGGCCACTCGAGGATAAGGGTTAATGAATGCAAAGAAGTTTTTTTTAGTTTTTTTTTTTTTACATGGAGTTCACCACTTATCAAGGCCCAAGGGCCACTCGGGGTTATTGTGTGTACAGTAATCAATGGCATAGTGTAGTAATAGTATTGGAGAATTGATAAAGTGGCATTACTTAAGGGGGCGGTTCATCAGGAATTTGTTTGTGTTGGACTTGAAGACATCCAGGTTGAAGTCGGGAGGGAAATAAGCAAGCAGAACAGAGTTCCACAGGCGTGCAGTAGTGTAGTAATCATTAATGGTGTAAATTGGATAGAATTTGATTTAAGTGGACAGCACAACAAGAACTTGTTTATATTAGATTTGAAGGCTACCATGTTGTATTCAATTGGGAAGCGGACCTTTTTCTTAGATTCACTCCAAAGCACATTGCCACTGAGATGTAAAAGCGACATTATGAATTGGAGGCCAGATTTATAGTGGAGTTGAGCAGCGAGATATTGTTCAAATTACATTTAAATTTTTGCATGTTCATACAGTCGGAGAAATAAAAAGCAGGGAGAGAATTCTAAAGGCAAGCAGTTCAAGGAAAGAAGCTGTTAGAGTAGAAAGCTTTCTATCATCTGGAGACTCTTACAGTAAAGGGGTTAGATTTTGCTGTCGTTTGGTCAGAGGCTATTTACATTAAGGAGGTACAAATGCAGCGCAAGTTCATCAGAACACATTTCATTGAAATACTTGGAAAACAAGCACAGCGATGCAACACTGCAGTGAGAGCACACAGGCTGGAGTTTGGTAAACTGTATGGCACCTATTAGATCCAAGTTTTTTTGATGTGGCAATAATGCTCCATTTATAGACGAATAGTGGCTTTGTAGGAATCAAACAAGGTTTCTAGCCAGATAGAGAGAGTTCACCTTTTTTGCAGTAGACTTTTTGCAGTACCTTAAACGGCTATGTTTTTATTCATACTATTTGTGAATGTGAAGCCGAAGTATTCAAATGTTGGACTCTCAGTAAACACTCACTGTTATGTTTACTTTGATTTCCTGTGAAGGCCAGCGTTATTGTTAATTTAATCTATGACATTTTTGTTCCCTAGAAAATTCAGAAAATTTTAAAGAGAAATAGGATTGTCTTTGTCGTGGTATATCAATATTTTTGTGGATTATTTTATAGTGACTAACAATATCAACTGAAGGCAAACAACTAATGTAAGGATGGGCAAAATAAGTAATTCATATCTTTTTCCAAGTTAGCATGTCAGATCATGTCTTCCATATCTCCACCATCTTCGATTTGTTTTGTTTGTCAGGTTTTATGTAAATCAATGATTTTAGATTACTGAATGTTATAACACCCATAGTAAACAATTTGTTGGGTACAATTAACTGAACACAAGTTGCTATTATAATCCATAGCTGGGGGTAAATTCTGGGCTAATACCTTTCCTATTGGTATTAGTGCATTAATGTTCTTTCTATTTTGAAAGCATAATGATTGATAACTTCATAAATTGGATGCTAACCATTAGTGATGAGACAATTCCAATATTTTTCCCTGATTCCGGTACAGTTAGCGATTCTATACTAAATTCCAGATTCTGATTTTTTATAAATTTCTAAATATTTAATTATGGAGGCCTAATTGTTTCCCGGTTAGTGTAAAAATACATGTTAAATGTGCAGGTATATTCTGAAGCATGGGGGGGGGGGGTGATTTATGGATTTTAGTATTACTGGTAGTTTAAAATCAATATTTATTTATTACCAGCAGTGGAAGATTTTGTTTTAAACAACATCAAAAAAAAAAAAAAAAAAAAGGATAATTAAAGGGATCGTTTTAGCATCAGAAAATAGGCACAAACTTTTCAGATTCTGATATCGATTCTGATAGCACACCGATTTTTCTGATTCCCAATTAATCATCCCAACTATACTAACCATACTGCACTATGTAACCATGTTAAAAAATACTTAATACTTTTTTTAATTAAACCTGTATGGACCCATCATTCAATAAGTCTTGAATTTGACATATAGATGTTGCCATTAGTAAAAGATCCATGATTTTCATACAATACTAACCTTCAGGTGACATGTGTCAAAGTTTTAGCTCAATCGGATTATTAGTTTAAAAATTGGTTATTTAAGTGAAGCTACTGTTAGAGATTTTTTAAAATAATGGAAAAATTCAAATTTTGTGTATTGATAAAGCATTGCTTTCTGATGGGAAAAATACTATTTAAATAAAGAATTGGCATGAGCAGTGTTATTCACTCTGATCTATCAGAAATCTAGCACTCCCTAAAGTTGTTAACATGGCAGAGATATGTACTTGTGACGGAGGGTTCATCTGAATGTGTGTATGTGTCATTACTAATAATGTCTATAGTGATTCTTCACTATTTGAACCCTGTTATGTTGTTGCAGTCTGTTTATGTTCTGTGATCAGAGTGCTCTTATGCAGGTGCGTATGTGTCATACATGTATTTTCGACATAGCTTATTCAACTACATCGTTGATCTTGGTTCATTTGGATTCCAGCTTGTTCTTGAAGGGATAGCTGGAACCTGTTTGAACACCAGTTAGATAGATTGAGATGGATAGATAGCTAGATCGATATGAAGATAATTTCTTGTGTTCGACCTACTACATAACAAAGTATCTCACTCGTGATGCAATCCTGCATAAGTACCAGATATGTCATAAGATGGAGTACTGCTATCATATCTAGACAGGTACTGCACGGAATGTTACAACCCTATCTCTTCTGTATCATTATATTCAATGTAGATGATTGATTAAGCTCCAAAACTTGGTACTCCACCTTGTAAAACATTCAAGGACAACTCAACTTACTTCAATCACAATGAAAAACTTTCCTTTCTCTCTCTTTTTACCAAAAAACAAAAGTAACTTCCATGAACAAAGTTTCTTTCCTAAAAGGTCCTGCACATGGAAAAGGATACCATTGGGTTGCTTCCCAACCGACTACAGCATGGATGTCTTCAAGTTAAATGTGATCAATACTTGTTGAGCCATTCCCTTAGATAATCAATTCTTTCTAAGCAATCTTCTTCCCATCCAACTCATTATGTTTGGTCATCTTTTAGTGGCAATCATCCTCCAACTGGCAATTTCTTTAACTCCTATCTTTAAGTTTCCCCCCGGTGCCTTTATAAGTGGTGGCAGTTTAGTAAAAAAAAAAAAAAAAAAGTTAAGCATGCATGGTCCTCTGTGAATACACAGTGAACAAGGCATAAAAAAATGACTAAGTTTAGCATTTGCCCCCCCTCGCCCATTTCGCCCCCCCCCCCCAAAATCCTGGTGAAAATGAACAAATGATGCAGTTTTAGGACTTAACATGTAAATTTGAGTTCTGCACAATGCAAAAAAGGAATGACTAAGTCCATCATTTCCACCCCCATCCCCCACCCCATTTAGCCCCAAAAGCCCCCAAAGCCTTAACATATTTAAATTTGAGTTCAGCACCATGCAAAACTACTAAATAGACTTATAAAAAAAAATTTTGGACAAATATGGTAAAATAGTCCCCAAAATAGAGGGGTTTTATTAGTCCTAAAAGAGCCCCTGGGTCACACCTAAGAGTTATCGCAAAGTATAGACAAACAAAATTATATAGAAATTAGTTAGTTACAACTTTTCCAAAAGTTTTATAAAAATCCAAGGCAGCAATTTTTTTAATAAGCACAAAAGTCTCAATTTAAGGCATTTTAACCTGAAAGGCACCCCTAAAGGGCAACTGGAGTTTTCGCGGAAAATCCTTTCTGTTATTTTTTTACTCATATCATGTTTAATGTTTGTGCAAAATTTCAAAACATTCCAAGTCCTAGTTATTGAGAAAAATGCGGACAGACGTATGGACAAGGGTGAATTTACAGGTCCACACTCCTTTTGTCGGGGTACAAAAAAAAGGGGGGGGAGCAAAGAAAGAAAAAAAAGGAAAAGAAAGCAAAAAAGGAAAGAAAAAGGAAAGAAAAAAATGAATAAAACGAAAGAAAGAAAAAGAGAAAAAGAAACAAAAGAACAGCAAGAGGTATAATGTACTGTAGTTTTAAATATTAAAATGCAAGATGTAGTGGAGCTGATTTGAACTGTCAACCTCAAGATTATTAATGATTCATCATTTCGAGCTTCATATAAATGAATGATCTGCTTGTTCATTAGTTAACATCTCTAGCATTCACATCTTTCATTTCCAAAGAATTATTCACAGTAACAGGTGTTTGTTCAAAACAGTGTCAGTTAGAGATGTAAAACTTTTGATCTCATAGCACTTGTGTCCCTTCAGTGTATATACTCCAATTAACCCAACAAGCAGCAAAATCCTATCTCTTTACTGTTTAGGTTCCTTGATGCTAAAAACCTACTCTAATAGTTTCTTCCTTTTTGAAATTCCCTCCCTGTTTTCTGCTTTCCTGACTGTACTAATCTGCAGACATTTAAATGTAATGTGAACAGACATCTTACTGCTCAACTCCACAGTCTCCTGTTTGACACGATCTTAAATAGTAGCTCCTTATGCCAAAGTAGCAATTGTTTGGGACGAAAAAGAGTAAAAATAAAAATAATTGTATTTTGAGACTCTTGGATCATCGTGGAAATCAGGATAAGAGTTGAATTCTGTTCAAACTTTCACACCAGAATAGTGAAACTGGTCTTGGTGTTTCTTGATTCCAAGACTAAGTATCTCAACTTCAGAAAAACTTGATCCCTGAATTTGTCACAAATACTGTCACAACTGAGACATACAGTCCAGTTAATTATGACTGCACACATATTTAACTGTTCAAATTTGGCAACATCAATTCAACCTGGTACACCTTTACTCCAGCCACACAAATCTTTTTACAAACACATATCTTAAACTTAGACACACACAATAAATACCTATAATCTTACAAGGTGTATAATAGGAATATACAGATAAGATTCTATTAATTACATTTACATAATAACTATAATTGTTGCTCCTCTTTGTTTAGCACAAATGTAACACTGACAAGATTCAACACTAGATCAAAAGGATCTAATTCGTCTCAACTTGCATACACCTCACTTAACATGTAGTTGCTATCATGTATATGAACAAGAAGTGGATGACAACTGATTTTTTCAAGTAAATTCAATTAAAAAAGTTTTACCTCATAAAATTAGCCACAATTACACTTCAAAATATGCTTGTAAAATCCATTCTTTTACTATTATTTTGGAATTATATTCCAAAGTTATGTTTTATTAATCACTTTCAGACAACCAAAAAAAGAAAAGAAAACATTTATAAAAGCCACGTCCATCGTATGCATTGTTTTTTTAGAAGTCTGACCAAGAGTTGAACAATAGAGTAATTATTCAAACTGTGTAACACAAGACATGAAGAAAAAAAGGTGATTTTTATTAAATTATGCATGTGCACACAACCACTAATCTATCACAAGATGAACGAGCTGCTTTGCCTTGTGTCATTTCTTTATGTGGCACCATCAGGTGCTGCATACATTTAAAACTCGAAGGCCGTGTGTCTACATGCATAAACTCATTTCTTATTAGTGCCACACATTTAGTTGAGACGTGAATACAATATATTTCACTTTTTATAAATGAATAAATGAATGCATCAAACTACAAAAGAGTGAGCAATAATTTTTATAAACCACAGTTATCTGCCCCTCCTCAAATGATGGCTCACATTGAGGCTAATTTACATTGACAGATTTTAAGAAAACAAGGCTACTTTATTTAAAAGTAAGAATTTTTAAAACGAATTGTACAAAAGGTTTCACCAATTTGAATAGATTTTTCCGTTTTACATTACTGATTGTTGGCGCTTTAATTAGCACAAATGTAAAACCGAAAATATTTAGTGCTAAATCAAAATAATGTAATCCATCCATCCAAACATCATTCAGCAACACTAGTACAACTTTAATTAAAAAATGTTTTAGCTAGGAAAGCAATCCCGGGCTACTGATAATTCCAAATACATGTATCATATACTTGATAAGGCAGATGAAGCTAGGGTGACATACCCCCACTTGTTTCTTATTGTTATTTTACTCCAAACAAGGCACAGTGCAACTTGGACATCAGGGACTATTTGTGACTTATTCGACAGGGATACAATGTAGGGAGTTGAGCAGTGAGAGGTCTGTTTACACTCAATTTCAACTTCTGCATATCAGTACAGTGAGGGAAGCAAAGACCCGGGAGGGAATTCCAAAGTCTAGCAGTTTGGGGGAAAAACTATTAGAGTAAAAGGCTTTTTTTTTTCTTTTTTTTTTTTTTACACGGTGGTCATCACTTATCAAGGCCCAGAAGCCACTTAGGGATAAGAGTTATTGCAAGTACAGTACGTTAGTGTGGAGATTAGCACTTTCCAACATCTAGGAATCTCTACAGTGTAAGGGTGGGATTTTGCAGCTTGTTGGGTTAGTAAGGTGTATTTACGTCAAGGGGATACCAGTGCCTTCAGTTTGTTGGAGCACATTCCATTAGAGTATTTGTAAAATAGGCACAGACATGCAACATTTTGGTGAGGGAACAGGGGTTGGAGTTTGATTGATATTAGGTTGGAGACTCCTTTTAGGGCTGTCTCTAAGAGTGAGAGACTAGTGTCAAGTGCATGTCCAGATGTGGTAGCAATACTCCATGCATGGACAAATGGTGGCTTTGTAGAGATATAGAATACTTTCAGGTGTGAGCAATTTTCTAGCTTGGTAAAGAGAGCCTACCTTCTTTGCAGCAACTCTAGAAATGTCCTGAATGTATTTGTTTCAATTCATGTTGCTTGTGAATGTTAAGCCGAGAAGCTTGAAAGAAGAGCTTTGAGGTAGCGTGTTATCAAACATGATCTAAGGCCTTTGAAGGTTTTCTCATGAACATTAATTCATACACTATTACTGCACGAATATTTAATATAATTATATTGTTCTTAATTAAAAGAAAATTTTAGGTAGTTCTCAATGATCATACATCCAAACAACATTACAATTATGGGAGTGTATCCCAAACATCGATTCTTAGACCTTTTTTATTTCTGATCTTCATAAACGACTTTTCTGGTGCAATTGCATCCGAGATGTGTATATTTTCTGATGACATCATGCTTTATTCACAACCCACATATTGAAGGCAATGGCTGAATCCTTGAAGAATCCCAATCAGCCTGTAGTAGAATGATGCCAAAAATAAAGTTACATTTAATACCACCAAGACTGTAGTATGGTATAGAAATGAGATACCTAAATAAATAGAGCAAACCTAGAGTATTTGGTATCACTGTAATCCCCAGACTAGATACAAAGTTTACATGGAACTAGAATGGCGTCGCTAATAGGATGCATAAAGACACTGAACAATCCAGACTATGTATAAACTTGGATAAGATGCTTTGAGATGTTAGTCAGAGTAAAAAAGCTAAAAGATAAACGAATCGAAGGGAAGCAAAATGAAATTACTGACATGTTTCTCGCAACAGTTGGGTGTGAAGCAACCCAGAAAGTTTCGATGATGGTATATCAAAGAAATTTGGAAAAGCTCAGCTTCAAAGAAATTAATGAGATAAAAAAAGAATATCAGACCAAAGAAAATGTTAGTCATCACTTAAACAAGACAACATCTCGAGGAGTTTGTCGTACAATTTGTACATTGGTTGAGGGAAAGAGCAAGTTATTGTGAATTTGTAAAACTTGGCGCTGGTGAAATATGCCAGGTAGATGAATTAATCATGCTACACTTGATTACTTTTAAACATATGACATTAGAAATGATACACAGTGTTAATTTAGCACAAGAAACATGTATAGAATTCATGCACCAATTGAAATTAGCAAATATAACCAATGATAGAATGAAGCAGAAACATACTGCACAGAAAAAATCTAATGCAATTTTTAAAAATTAATTCTATGGATATATATATTATTTAATTGGAATTCATTATCGAGAGGAGTATTATTTATTAATTTATTTTTTATTGCAGACTATTATCCTAATGTTTTTAGTTTTTTTTCGTGAAAACAAAAAAAAAACAAAAAAAAAAGATTAGGATAATAGTCCGCAATAAAAATTAATAAATAATACTCATCTCAATAATGAATTACAATTAAATAATATATATGCCATTCGGTACGGGCCTGGCCATGAAAGATCAGATAATAAATAAACATGGATTTACAAGACCAAAAAACGTTGTGAAACAAACAAAAAGAAAAAAGATGAGGATAATAGTCCACAATAAAAAATAAATTAATAATTCTATGGAATCGGAAGAACAAGAAATCGGATTACTAAAATGTTATAAAGCAAGCATTCATTAGAAAGAGAACTACCATCCCACATTTATCCAAGTGAAACGATTACCCATACATATTTTACATATTTCTAGTATCAAAGCTAAATAAAAAAAAAATTTTAAAAAAAGAAATGATTCAACAGGTTATTTTAGAAAAGGTCACTCAGGGGGAAAGTGATTGGGTGTTACCATCAAAAAGTTCAATGGGGATATTAGATTACAAAATTGATGTCAACCACCAGGAATTTTACGATTCATCTCCTTGTTTCCATGAAACTGAACAAAACATGGAGGAAAGTGAAAGTGACGTAACAGACGTAGAGGATTAAGATAAACCAAGGTCTCCATTAAAAAGAGCAAAAGTGAGAGTGGCACAGACCTTCCAGAATAGAGTGAGAGGTTCAAATCAGAGGTCAAACCTCACAGGTTCAGCGAGGTATAGCAGGTTATGCAAATTAGATACCTAAATAAATAGAGCAAACCTCAAGTACTGAGTATGACTGTAATCCCAAGATTTGATGCAAGATTAATGCTGCACAACAAAGACGATTCTTCTTTCTTTTAACAATGAAAAACATAAGAAACAAGAGTTTAGACACCAATTTAGTGATGGAACGTTCAGCTACTGGATCCAATACAGAAAAAGTGGAAGGAAAATGGAAGCCACTGTATGGTACACTATTGGATGTAACAAACCAAACTTGTGGGTGGACGGAAGAGCCCGCAAGACTTAAGGTGTTGTTATGGTGGAATGATGAAATTGAAAAAAGCAGAAAAGAAGGGATCAGTAAAAAAAAAGTTTTGTAAATAACAATGACATCAGAGGCAAAGCAAAACAGCAAGAAGAACAATATACAAAACCAAAACAGAGGGAGAGCAAGCCAGTTTTCAGACATAATATGAAGAGATGGCCAAAAGAATGACAGTATTCAGGATAGCCAAATAGATGGCAAAGACAACAATAGATATTGTTGGAGAGAAGTGCATTCAAAATGACAATGGCATGTTAACAATAACTGAACAGAACAAGAGAAATGTTTGGAAATGCTATTTTGAGAAATTGTTATATGCTGAGTTTCCATAGAACCGTGAAAATATAGAAGTTACAGAAGTAGTAGCTGGGCCAGCTGCAGGAATTGAGAAAGAAATGGTATGACAAGCTGTAAGATGAAGAAGAATAAGCTTGTAGTACCTTTAGGTGCTGTTGTTTTTTTTTTTGTTTTTTTTTTTTTACAAAGGGGTTACCACTTATCAAGGCCCAGTGGCCACTCAAGGAAAGGGTTAATAAGTGTACAGTAGTCAATGAGACAGTGACGTAATTTTTAATAGTGGAAATTTGGTAAATTGGATTACTTAAGGGGAACAGCTCATCGAGAACTTGTTTACATTGGACTTGAAGACGACCATATTATAGTCAGCCAGAAAGCAGACAAATAGAAGAGAGTCTCACAGGTATGCAGTTCTAAGAAAAAAGCTCTATCCATGGAATCTACGCTTAGGTTTAGGCATGGATAAAGAGTGGGGGGGAATTATTGATAGTGTTTTTGCAAATGAAGTAGACATTGAAATTTTCTTTTTTTTACTCACCTTCACCCCAAACAAGGCATATCGCCACTTGGACGTAAGGGGATACTAACTGGGACCATGCCTAAGAAAGATTAAGATGTTGGTTTACATTACATTTGAGCTTTGCATATCAGTAGTCAGGGAAGCAGGTAGCAGAAAGAAAATTCCAAAGTCTAGCTGTTCGAGGGACGATGCTATTTGAGTAGAAAGTTTTCTGGCATTCGGAGACCTCAACAATGGAGGGGTGTGATTTTGTTGCTAAGCATGTTTATCGGGGTAATGATTACAAACTTGAGAAATAAGATCATTATAGAAGTTATCCTGAAAGTACAATTGTGAATTGTTACCAAGTAAAAGAGGAAGCTATATAGATAGAGGTAATTACAGGTTTAAAGTTGATAGGTCAGGTCTTCAAAGTGATTGAAAGAATAATTGATTTTTCTGTCGCTGGTGTATTCATATCAAGGAGGCTGACATTGATGTGCAGTTTGAATTTAAAAGAGATCTGGTATGAGAAGACAATAGCAATGATGAAGTGTAATTTCTGTTTTTACACAGGCTTTAAGTTAATTTTACCTCTAAAAATGTGTTGAAACTACTTCCGCTCTATCACGCATAAATGGGTGGTACCCTTTTTAAAGATAAGTTAGTTGTTTTGGAGTTTTTTTTACATTAAAAACTGCTAATCCTAATTCTATTCTATGATGTAACGTTTTAAAACCAAGATAGTCAAATGATATAAACAAAGAAAAAATCATTCTTTCAAAATAGAAGTTTTGTCATATATTATTCAAAGGCAGCAAAGTCGATTATTTTTCACTGATCAACATTATTTAGATGTGGAAGCATTTAGAACTTCTACAGCATGATTAGCTACAATATCAAGATATTTTTACAGATCTTAACTAAATCTTTTTCAGAGCCACTGCGAATATATATATGTGTATATACTGGGTTTTACCTGCTCCATTAATTTGGAAGCCAATCCAATTCTAACTCCATTTTTTATAAAAGGAGTTATTCCAATTTTTTTTTTTTTTTACCACATATTTCCCAAGGTCAAATCTCTTAATTTTTGATGGGTTAATGAGCATAAAAAAGTGCAGGAAAAATTGCTCTTTTGATCAAAACTAGAGCTGCTCCTGTCTTAGCTACGTAAAAAGTATCTTTTCTCCCCAGTAAAGAAGAGTTGCTCCTTTCAGGAGAGCTTTGTAAAGCTATATATATATATATATATATATATATATATATATTAGTTTCAAACAAGAAAAGTGGCAAGCAATGTAACAGAAGTAGCTTTAACACATTTTTAGAGATAAAATGAAAAACAGTAAAAAAAAAATGATAAACTTGAATAAAATCAGCATTTTCTTTTCTCTCTTCTATTTATGTTAGCCGTTAAACCAAGATGACTATCAGTTACTTCTACAATAAAAAAAAAAATCAAAATCAAAGAAAAAAAAAAACCTTATGTCAGAAAAGAGATAGGACTTAAACCAATCTAAAAAAAAAAAGGGGGGGGGGCTTTTAGTCAGTATGCAACAGCTTAGGAATTTAAACTTTGCAGATCTCTTCAAACTGATCACTTGACCGCTGCAGTTAGACTAATTATAAACAATAGGATAAAAAGAAGAAAAAAAAATGGTTGATAGAATTTCAAATGTTGCTAACTGAACCAGACAAAAATCAGCTAAGTATTATTCAATAATGAAAGATCTCAACCTACAAAATAATCTCATTATCATACATATATCTCTTTGCTGATCTTTTAGTCAATATAGCCAGGTGTAAAATACACTGAAAGATTTTATTTAAAATTATACAGACTCTTACATTTCTGAACTTTTGAGATGAGGATTAATTATTTGTATTACTTGTATTCTTCAGACTACTGTTCTCATCTTGTGTGTTATTTTTACAAAGTTTCAGTCGATATAACCTCCAACCTTCTTCAGGTGTATCTTGTTAAATTCAGGAATCTTTCTGTTGAACTTAATCTACATGGAATTTCGAATGGAACTCTTTATTTAATTCACGAGGGGTAGCATGCTCTCGTTCTGTCAGCCATGACTGGGCAGCAGTCCTAAATAATCCACAATTGTATTTTAAGTGTTTTTTCCAAATTTATTGAACTGAATGAGTGCAGAACAAATTGAATAGACAACTAGATCTTCAAGACATTTTTAATAATTTAACACTTATAATTATATATACATCATCCACAGGAAGCTGTTTCATCTTTTCAAGACTCATCAGTATGGCCAGAGGTAACAAATGCATAAACCCCAAGATTCAATCTAAAATATTTGTTACTACTGATTGTGACAGCCGGAAGCACTGCTCTCTGAGCTAGTGAAATTGCTACTATATATAAAGCAAAGTTGTCTGAATGTGTGTCACCATATCACAGTTAAATAATTGATCTAAGAACCAAACTAACTGCAGATTTGGAATCAGCACTTTTGCCAGAAGTTCTTGAACCTTTTTCTGAAACTCATTATTCAGAATTAATTGCAGATAAAATTAACATTAGAAACAAATGTTCCTTTTTAGCTAAGCAAGCAACCGCTTTTCACATCAAATCGTTCATATTGCTTACTTTAAAGAGAAAGCATTCATCTTCTTTTGTTATTAAAAATGGATAAAAGAAAGTATCTGATAAATCTTCACTAATATATTTTTACTTTAACAGAAATTTTTATTTCATATTTATTTCAGACGATTAAACTATTTCAGATTTATTTGGAGAGATAAAAAAATTTCTACACCTATGAAAAAGTTAAAAAGAAAAATACTTTCATCGACCAAGTGGATAAAACGTTCACCTCCAGTTCCAATACATTCTAGCTATTTCCTAACCGATATCAATAATTATCATAAACCTGAATATATATATATATATAAAACAAATAAAAACATTTAATGGAAGTTCACTTCTAATCGGTACTATAAAATTCAAGAAAAGTTAAGAACTTTAGTACAGATAGATACTCTGGCTAGTAAAAAAAAAAAAAAATAAAAAAATGGACTCTCCCGTCGATTTCAATGTACGAGGTTCCACCACAACAACTAAGTTGTTCGAACATCCACACAGATGATTTGCTTTATAACAGTGGTGAAGGCTTTGTGTAGAATCAACCACACTTATTGGTATTACTGCTAATCTTTGTCAGTGCAAATGACTGCCACAAAACAGAGTATACAGAAGACCACAAGTTTTTACAGAGTTTTCCTTCTCCTAGATGCATGTCTTAACGAAGACTGGGGGTGCATCACTCCCAGTGGATTAATGCATCCTCAGATACCAACCTGGAAATTTCTACAACTCTGTGCGGTATATACAGCGCCTTGCTTCCCCAAATGGTCACCCATCTAGTACTGGCCAGGCTCATTGTTGCTTAATTTTGGTGATCTGGCAAGAACCAGTCTGTCAACATGATTGTACCATATATTCAGCTAATACACACACACATACATATATATATGAGCAAACAGTTAATAAAATATGTTAAAAAACACTTTGAAATGAGTTAAAAACATTTAATCTGAAAAGGAAACACTAGATAAATGGAATAAATAAGACTACCAATTATTTTGGTTTATATATATATATATATATATATATATATATATATATATATATATATATAAACCAAAATAATTGGTAGTCTTATTGAAGCTATACAAGGATTTAAATGTTATGCTTACAACACTGCTTGGATCATAGAGAAATGAGCTACAGCAAAAGACTAACCAGGCAGGTAAATAGGCTGCCTGAAGGATAAAAAGTATTAATCTAGTTGCCTAGATTAAAACTAATTATTAATCCAGCTGCCCAAACAAGTTTAAAGCCACTTCTTATAAGGTACTTTAGGCAACAGTGCCAAAAAGTTCTCAACAACATTTGACAACTAGAACTCTTTCATTATTTATCCATATAAAATGTTACAAGGAGATATATTTTATGTACACATTTTCAGTATTTACTTCAATACTGTTTAATACACGAGTAGAGCTAGGTAGTAAGCTATAAAAATGTGGCAAGTAAGCTGCACAGAATCTTTTGCATTTCATCCCTGTAGGAAATCGTCAGGCTAAAATGCATAGAATTCATGTTACCTGGTCTTTTTATAAATACACATGTTTACTTTGGCTAGCTAAGCAATCAGTTTAACTGTTATTCCTGGCAATGGATTTATGTTTTGATCAGCCAATAGTTGACTTCACTCACACAAGGTTTAGCTGATTTCTATTTTCTGTTTTATTGTTCAGTTTTGTATATATGTTCTTTTTTGTTGATCTTATCTTAATATATGCATGCTTGAAGTATTTTGGGGAGGGGGGGAGACTAGTTTAGTTTATTTTAATTAATTTTATTTTTCTTATGTACTAGCATGTTGTCCGGGTGTTTGGAGGTGTGTGTTGAGCAAAAATAAAAAAAAAATAAAAAATTGGTAGTAGGAAGGTAGGCTCGAACCCGTGCTGCAAAGGAGGAAAAGATTAAATAAAAAACCCCTGACATCTTTGTTGTTACAACCACTGCCAAACCGGAAATGACGTAGGTTTAAATTAAGGCTAGACAATCGAAAAGAGGGGATGACTTTTGAAAGTATCGTCGAAAAAAGTGACCTCTTCCTGTAGAAAAGTGCCCAATGAGGGTGAAGAAATTAATGTTTTTAGCCAATTTTTCGATATTTGTAGTCTGAAAGGCCGAGCTTAAAAACGATACTGATCTTGTGAAAATCTGTCACCTCTGCTGAAAGTTTTAGGCAAACATGCAAACATACATACATAGATTTATATATTAGTAACTAAAAATTTTGACCCAAACTGATTAAAAAGCTTGCCCTATCTCTGAATACCCTTTATGTAAAATTTCAAATGTTTAGGCCAGAAATTGTCTGAGTAATTTGGTAGAGACTGCAGCGGCCAATTTTTTTTTTTTTAACTTTGACCCCTATTATGACCCCTTAACATTTATTCTTTTGGGCTCAAATCAAGTCATTAAGTTAGATCCATGTCCAAGGAACCTATATCTAAAATGTCAAGTGTTTAGACCCAAAATTGGCGGAGGAGTTTGGTAGAGTTCTAAAAATGTCAAATCGTTGAATTTTGATCCCTTAACAAGCCAAATTTCTGGCCAAAAACTGATTACAAAAATTTCCCCAAGTCTCAGTACCCTGTATATCAAATTTCGAGTTTGTAGACTAAAAATTGACAGAGATATTGTGTAGGGAAATGTACACAGCAGACACTTTCACTTTTATAGATATACTAGCATTTCAGCGCGGCGTTGCCTGGGTGTTTGGATATATATGTTGAGCAAAAAAAAAAACAAAAAAAACAAAGTGATAGTAGTAAGGCAGGCTCGAACCCGTACTGCGAAGGAGGAAAAGAACGGGGGAAAAACCTTATGTCTTTGCTGTTACGACCACCGTCAAACCAGAAGTGATGTAGGTTTTAAGGCTAGACAATCGAAAGGAGAGGATAACTTTCAAAAATATTGGCGAAAAAAGCGACTCCCCCCAGTAAGTGCCCAGTTGAAAGTTAAGATATTAATGTTTTTAGCCAATTTTTCGATATTTGTTTTCTGAAAGGTCGAACTTTAAAACGATACTGATTTTGTAAAAATCCGTCGCCTCCGTCGAAAGTTTTAGGCAAACATGCAAACATACATGCATACATTTATATATTGGTAACTAAAAACTTTCGACCCAAACTGATTAAAAAGCTTGCTTTATCTTTGAATACCCTTTATGTAAAATTTCAAATGTTTAGGCCAGAAATTGTCTGAGTAATTTGGTAGAGACTGCAGAGGTCAATTTTTTTTTACAATTTGACCTGTATTATGACCCCTTAACATTTATTATTTTTGGCTCAAATCAATTTATTAAGTTAGATCCATGTCCAAGGAACCTATATCTAAAATTACAAGTGTTTAGACCCAAAATTGGCGGAGGAGTTTGGTAGAGTTCTCAAAGGTTAAATCGTTGAACTTTGACCTCTTAACAGCCAAATTTCTGGCTGAAAACCGATCACAAAGATTTTCCCAAATCTCAGTACCCTGGATATCAAATTTTGAGTCTGTAGACTAAAAATTGACAGAGTTAGTGCGTAGGGAAATGTACACACACACACACACACACACAGACACGTTCACTTTTATAGATATACTAGCATGGGTGCCCGGCGTTACCCGGGTGTTTGGAGGTGTATGCTGAGCAAAAAAAAAAAAAAAAAAAAAAGGTCAATTTTTTAAAATTTGACCCCTATTATGATCCCTTAACATTTATTGTTTTGGGCTCAAATCAAGTCATTAAGTTAGATCCATGTCCACTGAACCTATATCTAAAATTTCAAGTGTTTAGACTCAAAATTGTCGGAGGAGTTTGGTAGAGTTCTCAAAAGTCAAATCGTTGAACTTTGACCCCTTAATAGCAAAATTTCTGGCCGAAAACCGATCCCAAAGATTTTCCCAAATCTCAGTACGCTGTATATCAAATTTTAAGTCTGTAGACTAAAAATTGACAGAGTTATTGTGTAGGGAAATGTAGACAGACACACACACAGACACGTTCACTTTTCTAGATATATAGATAGATAGATTTGTTTAACAAAAATATATACGTATACATAAATATATATGGAAACAATTTTGTGTTTACTATAAACTTTTTTCGCAAATATTATGCAAGTATAAATCATGTAGAATATTTGCATGAATATAATTACAGGTAATAGTTAACTAAAGATGATTATCCCATTAAAAAAAAACGAAGCAACTAATAGGGAATTAATTATAATGAATGTTTAAAAGAATATGCAAATTAGCTAGATCGTTTGCTAGTGAATGCCATTCCACAACCAAGATATAAGAAAATTGTATTTTCTTTTTAAATAAATAGAAAAGAGGGTTTTTAATATGAATATTGATACACACAAAAGAAAACCGAATTTATAGTAGTATAGATAGATAGATAGATTATCCTAAAGTAAAGTTTATTCTGTGTGTGCAGATTTTTGTCATTTCATTTCTACAGTTTAATAGATTTTGGGGATCCTTAAAATTTAGAATCTCAAAATTTTCATTTAGGCATAATTTACACAAACCATTTAAATTTCTACATATACTGGTCTGTCATATTATTTTCAACTTGATTATTGGCGAGTGTCAGCTTTCTTTAAGATCTCAGTAATGAATTGCTAGTGTTGTTTTTTTATTCATACACACTCACACATGAACTGTATCGACCCAGCATTACTTGGGAGTCTTTTTTACTCTCATTTTTTATTTCATTGATTGAATCTCTCCTTTTTGTTACCTGTTCTTGTAATTTCTTCTTTTGGAAAAATGATTCCATGAATGTCATTACAAAATATTGGATTTGCAATAAAATTTATGAAATGCTATGAAGTGTTGAAATTTAAATCTCATAGTTTTAAGTTTGTTTTTATTTTCTTTTAATGGTGAAATGAACTTCTTTTAGATAACTGTTGCTTGCCAATTCTTTTTCAGTTTTTCAATTTTAAATTGCACTTTTGTCAAGTTTAATTGACTTATGGTATCGCTTTAGTCATATTAATCAAATAAAAATAGTTAAAAAAAAAAAAAGCTTAGGCATAAATTGCCACAAACCGACGATATGTTTGCTTTATGAAGAATACATATGAAACAAATAGGAATTATTCTGCTGTCTAAATATCATTTCTTTCCCATTTAAGTACTGCAATAAAAAATGGAATATGGTTCATTTAATAACGTTTTATATCAACGTTATAAAAAACGGTACAAAGACTGTCTAAAGAAATCTTTTGATGCCTGTCACATCGACTATCGCCAGTGGTCAACCCTTGCAGCAGACCAACGTGTTTGGCATCATACCATCCATCAAGCAGTCTTCTTCTTTGACAACACTTATTGGACTTGTCTGGAGGACAGAAAACGCAGAAAGGAACACCAACTAGCCCCAGCCCCAAACCAGACCCAAATTTGCAGCTGTTGCAGGCGAGCCTGCTTATCTCACATTGGACTAGTCAATCAAGAGTGTGTTTGCAGAAAACATGGATAAGCCTCTTCCTAGATGTTCATTCGCAAAGCCAAGCCACGATACAGCTAATAAAATAAAAAGTTAAAGTATACAATTTGTGAGCTTGGAAAAATATATTAGAGAGGGAGAGGAGATAAGAGGTCAAAAACTATGATTAATTAACTTTTCCCTAATACTTAATCAAAATTGGAGAGGAGGTTGGGTACTTAGGGGATCAAAACTGGAAGAAGAATGTAAACTTGAAAAATATGGGACGAGAATTTTGAATTTTTATCTTCCATATGCATAGGTAACATCAAGGATTATTTTTTAAATGAATGCTATATGGTTTTTTCAGCTTGCTATGCCCTTGCAACGTTTACTATATGAAACATTAATTTTTAATAACAAACATTTCATTCAAGACTTTGTTGTAAACATGAAACAAATTCTTTCTCATTTATTAACATTGATAATTTCAATACAATTGTTTTTGTGTAATCGTAAATAAAAAAATGAATTTACCTTTTCATTTGCAATTTACAAATATATCACAAATTGTTGAAAATCAAGCAGTCCCTCTTAAGAAAGGAATATCTGAACACAAATTCTTTGCTATATTAAAATCAAAATGCCCAATTAATAATAAAAAAAAATAATTTATATATCTATAAAAGTGAGAATGTGTGTGTGAGGACAATTCTCAACCTATATACTTGAAGCTTTAATCTACAGGTTGGATTTAGTATATAGGGTATTCAGACCCGTGAAAAACATTTTAATCGATTTTCATCCAGAATAAAAGGGCTGCTAAGGGGTAAAAATTGAAAAATTGGTACTTTAGAGTCATTAGATTTTTATCTGTTTATTAACTGTTTCACAACTGTGCATGCACGAATTGTTCACATGACAGCTTCCTTATAAAAAGAATATGTAGGTTCGAAAAACAGATTGTGTCAAGCTGGCCTAATGGACATCAGAATATTTGAAAAAATTAAAAACAACATCTGCAAAGGTTGTCAATTTTGTTTGATTAAAGCTGTTTCGAAGTGAAGATAGTGCAAAAGTAAATGTTGTTTCAAATTATAAGATGTTTTATAAAATGTATCACATTATAATATTTAAATGAATAAAGTATTTTATCCAATATAATATTTTGATACAAATCTATGTCTAGACTATTAGTCACTATCTTATGTTACTTTAGAACGACATTATAGACACATTTATTCTTTAAAATAAATTCCTACATTTCATCCTAGGAGCAACATCATCACAACCGCACCATCTTTAGAGGAAGTAGTTCCTATTTTTCCTCTTTATATCTAAAGTCCTCATACCACCGCCAGTCATCACTGGGGAAAATATACACATAACTATATTTTCCTGGCATCCTTCATAACTGGATCATATACTCATAGACATACCATTATCTTTCCATTTTCTGCTCCAAAAATAATAATTTTTCCCTTCTAAAATTCCGGCAATTCCCATTGGCTGAACTCTGAATATTCTCATATTACGGAATTCTATTCTTCTCTATACAAACAAACAGTTACAATTTAAAGAAATGGCGTCACTCAAACATTTTTTGGCTCGGCAATGGGCCTGACACAAAAAACACAACACTTGTTTTTATAACTATTGCAACAAAGAAAAAATATTTAATGCGTGTGTGCGTGTGTGTGTATATATATATATATATATATATATATATATATATATATATATATATACGGTAAACTTACAATATATTTAGATTTTTTTATTTATTTATTTTCTGGCACATTCCTTTGTTTACATATACATGTCTTTCTGTGTGCATGTGTTCCTATCATCGTGTGTTACCAAAGAAAAACGCAACTTTGGACTTTTAAAGTACAAACGTTGCCAATTTAAAAATAAACATTTTGGCAATCTCAGCTACTGGATTCTCTTACTGTATATATTCTTTCCCTCTCTCTCTCTTATAGTTAACTATATTTTAGGTTTACTTTTTTTTCACCACCCTCATAATAAAAATATATAAAAATATGTAAACTTTTTACATTCATTGATTTTATAGTTTTTTATCGCATACCTTTGCAATGCAAGTTAGGGTCTTACATACTTTTTCCACTGATTACCTACCCTACAGTTTTAATGTAAATTTCATTAATTAGGGTATTAAATTCTGTGGAATATTATACTTAAATTTCTTTTCTGGACCGATTCTCGAAATTGCACACATGTTAATTTTTTTTGTGGGAGTAAATTTGTACATTAGGTCCACCTTTACAATTTCCATTAGAACGTCTTTTGTAGGTTTTCCACCATACTGATTAAGAAAATCTCATTCAATTTTTGCAGAGACAGGTACTTATAGAGATATAAAACCTGTATCATGCATTGTAATTCACTGGCTATCAGGTTTGTACATACACATGATAAACAAATCTACTTCTCTCCTACCAACACTGCCACCTCCCGACTTTCTTTTTCTTTTTTAGCATTTGCAGGTGGGGATGCTGACTATGATTATCACGGTTAAATGTGGGGAGTTGCTTTTCTATTACCCTCCCCTCAAAAAAAGGGTGTTATCTACTCTGAATACCGTTCTTTACATGGGGATGTTGGGGGTGTCTATTCCAAAGCCGTTCTTAGGATGGGGAGGTTGGTGGTGTCTATTTCAAAAGCCATTCTTAACATGGGGAGTTTGGGATGTCTATTCCAAACTTAACATAACAGTACTCAAAGAAGTGAAGTGAAAAAAATCGTAATTGTTTTGTTTTAAACATTAAAAAAGAACAAAAAAAAAAGATAAAACTGGAATTTAATTTAAAACTACTATTGGTGGAAGAGTTGAAAAGAAGACTTGAACACCAAATGTAAACAGCTAAGACTGCTACCATTGATCTTGATCACTCTAAACAGTCCATATATAGTGAGAATCCCTAACCTCTACAACTTCTGTTTATACTTTTCCTTACTATTCTAATGGACTATTTTTCATACTTTAATTCATACTTATTTACACATTCTCTTAATTGCATTTTTTTTTTCAAACAGTACCTGCATGTTATCGACCAAAACCATCACTACTTACCAGTGAAAGCCAGATTATTTTATTTTGGCTACGGCCACAAATTTCCACATTCGTTCAGGGATGGCAGTGGCCACCAACAACTAGTAGTTTACTTTTTTGCTAGGGGAAGGAGTCAGGCTTCTGCCAGGCAATGCCAGTTAACGGGTCCTGCTAGTTTAATATAAAATGGATTTTAGAATTTGTGGTTATTAGTTTAACCATGTTGTCACAAAATAACATTAAGATGTAAACATTTTTTTTTTACAAGTGATTTTGAATAAATGTGCAAACGCCCAATGATTAAGTGTATAGCAACAAAAAAGAAAATAGAGGAGAGGGGGCTATTCCAAAGTTGGTGATTTGCAAACAATAGACTAATTATCATTTACTCAAAAGTTAACTCAGGAGTGCCGGATCAATGCAGTCTAATTGACTTGTATAACTAATAAAAAAAAATAATCGGAATATAAGGAGGTGAAAGAATTTATAATGGATCGCTTTTCTAATATGGCTTGATCAAGTACAGTCATGTTAAGAAAGAAACGAAAATCTGGTGAGACTTAAAGACGTTAATCATCCAATTTCAGTTTCCCTTTTATAAATTAGTATCATTCTTTATTGTAATGTCGTAATGGTACAACCTTTTTAAATTGCTTTCCTATGCAGCTACATGAGCAAAGTGAAACAATATATACTCAGATTTATTTATTGCTCTAACTCAAAATCGTACTGTAGTGAGACTGAAAAGTGAGTTCAACGAATGCTAAAATGTGAGTGGCTCTAATTGCTTGCACTCTTTCTTTCTTGGGAAGGTTAGAGTCGATTTCTTCTTCACTTTCCAAAGCAAGGAAGTTTAACATTAATGTGTTAACTCAAGGTATTTTTGAACCAATAAAAATCATTTAAAGCTCCAGAAAGTAACATATCTATGTAAAAGTAGTAAGCCAGTACAACTTTAAAATTCTGGTCACCCAAATCAATTTTCCCTCTGCAGGGAACATTCTACAACGTCTGCTCAACACACTATGGACTCAATGACTCACATAAACTCTTATTTGTCTTGTACACACGTTTTTACACACTAACAAGAGTCCGGCAAACAGAAACGAATTGTTACATACATCTATACACGCACTAACAAGAACAAGGTAAATTAACCATACATACACAATGCCAAACACATACACGTATATTACTTATACACATATATTCACACCAAGAATATGTTGACTTCCCTGTGACTATTTACTGGACTTTCTTTACCAAACACGTGTTTGAACTATAAACATTTACTAATGTGGAAATTACTTTTCTATACTTAATCTCTTTTATAGAAATGTTTTATAAAATTTCATTATTTTTCATTTTTTAAATGCTGTTAATGTTTTGATACCTGGGGGACACTCCTATTCTTTTAATGTTTATTTCCATTTTTATATACATGCACACCTGTCAATATATATATCTTGGATTTTTTCCTTCATTGAAATACAACTTTTATACCCAATTCATATTAATTGCTGGCGTGGTTCTTCGCTAAACCCAAAGACACTATCGCCATCTAAAATAGTCTCTACCTAAGCCAGGGTTAATCCCACAACTATTTTTCTGCTTTTAGCAGTATATAGTAATTCTTTATGCTCTGCATATTTATGTATGATTTACTTTGGCTTGTATTGTATAGCAAATGAATTGTATTGTGATAAAAAGCATAGATGAGACTAATAGCTATAGAACAGTTGAGGTAGCAGGGACAGTTGGCAGGAGAAAGCCAAAGAAAACAAGGGATCAAGGTCATGCTTAGCCTCCTGACCCAACAATTGCAGAGAACCCGCAAGGTTCCTTGGCCCAACAGATCTATTGTAATAAAAAAATAAAAAAAATAAACAAAATAATTATTAGGATTAACTGAAAAATTATCGTACTTGTATGTTGAAATATATATTTATCAATCCATCTTTCTTTCTCTCTCTCTCTCTCTATATATATATATATACTAGCCGTACCTGGCCACACATTACTCTGTTTGTGTAAATGGACCCCAACCCCCCACACAAAAAACAAAGACAAAATTCATTTTTTTTTTTTAAGAAGGAATTAGTGTGGCAAACTGATTTTTTTTTCATTACAGAAAAATATACGTAAGCTAATTAATAAAGAAAATAGTTTATGCATTTATTTATTTGCCGACTGTTATTCTCATCTCCTATAGTTGTTGTTTCATGACAATCTGTGAATACGTAAGTAAAAAGCAGAATGAAAAATAGTAGATGAATCTTGTTTTTTGCTTTTGTGATAATTTATCATAGCGAGCCACATGGTAAAATGAACACTCGGACACAGAAACATGCAAGGCAAATAATAATAAGGAGAGTGAGAGTTGGGAAGAATATATACAGGGGGATAGAGAGAGTGTGAGTGAGAGAGAGAAAGAGAAGGGGAAATAAAAACTGTTGAAGATAACGTTGACACCAGAAAATGTTTTTTTTTTTCGGCATAAGAAATGTAAAAAGTGAAAGAAAGAAAGAGATAGAGAGAGTACGAGAGAAGGGAGATAATAACTGTTGTAGATAATGTTGACACCAGAAAATGTTTTTTTTTATTTTGGCAGAAAAAGAAATGTAAAAAGTGAGAGAAAGAGAGAGGGGGGGAAATAAAGATTAGTGTGGATAATGTTGACACCATAGAATGTTTGTTTCTTTTTTATTTTGACAAAAATAGAAATCTAAAAAACGAGCGAGAGAGAAGAAATAAAAACTGTTGTAGGTAGTGTTGACGCTGTGAAATGTTTGTTTTTTCTTTGGCATAAACAGAAATGTGAAAAGTGAGCGAGAGAGATAGTGCAAGCAAGCAAAAGAAATAAAAAATGTTGACACTGTGAAATGTTTGTTTTTTTCTTCGGCATAAAAAGAACATTATATGGCGAACAATATCTACACCAGTTTTTATTTCCTTCCTCCCTCTCTCTCACGCTTTTTACATTTCTTTTTATGCTGAAAAAAAAAACATTTCACAATGAACAATGTCTACACCAGTTTTTATTTCCTCTCTCTTGCTCTCTCTCTCATTGTTAAAAACCTATACAGACAAGATAAATAACATGATTGAAATCTAGCTAATCATAGAAAAATATGTAAGTAATTTAAATCGCCCACATTAGAAGTAAATGTAAAAAGAAAGTATAAAAAAAATAATAAAAAACGCCCTGTTATAAAACAAAGAAAAAGAAAACAAAAAAATAGGATTGTGTAAAGTTTGCTAAGCCGCACCGAAATCAAAAAATGAACAATGGTACTCATACATATTTTTTACAGGAGGGATAGTGGCGTGTTGTTTATGTGTGCATAGGTAAGTATAAGGTTATCAGTATTTAATTTTCTGTTTATGAGCGGTTATTATTTGTGTTTGATTAATTTTCTTTTTAAATGATTGCCTCTTGTAGAGAGTGCCGCTATATTTCAAAAGTTCTGGAGTGTCTGTTTATGTAGTGACAGGTAGATTCTGGAATAATCAAATTGTTAGCTCTCAGCCAATGAGAATGGATGGAATTTGAGAAGGGAGAATTTATTATTTTTGATTTGGGAAATGGAAAGATTATGTTGTGTTTATGATTCAGTTACAAAGGGTGCAAGCACAATATTTGTAGAATGTGTATATTTCCTCCCAGTTTTGACTGGGAATGGCAGGAGGACTTAATATGTAGGGGATAAAATAAGAACTATTCCTCTAAAGATGCTGCAATTGTGTTGCTCCTAGGATGAAATGTTGGATTTTATTATAATGACTAAATGTGTCAAATGTTGTTCTAAAGTTACATAAGATAGCGGCTATTAGTCTAGACATAATAAATTTGTATGTGGCATCTGTTGTTGCAAACCTATGGCACTTTGGTCCAGAGGGGAATTTCTCAAATCAAAATCAATCAATCAAAATATTATATATGGAGATGATCTTTGATAGAAGCCTTCGCAGGGGGTGGAGTTAAAAGGCTAGAAATTATTTTTAATTTAAAAAAAATGATTTGAGAAAGAAATGGATTATAGATATCGATTTAAACATGCAAGAACACATGTATATTCAAATTTACAGGAGCGACTGGACTGCATAGTTTATAGACGAGAAATATCAACCGTGGTACCAGGCAACTTGAGATTTTGGAAAGGCATATGTAGTAAGACCCAATCCTAATATAAACAACTTGCACTGACCAAACAAGGCAGTGATCTATATATTAATACAGTCGTACCTACCTACGTGTCATGCTTTTGATTAAATGCTCACTCACACACACAGAAAAGCTCTGTCTGACATTGATCAATTTACACGAGTCATTAAGTATATCGCAAATTAATCTCTCTCCTTTGTTTTTGTGAGCATCTACTTGATTTCAAAGTTTTTCACATCGATGTGTTTAATCTAAGATATTGATGTCAATTCAGTTATCATATATTTCTGAACTGCTAGTGAAATGACTTTCAAAAGAAATAAAGGATGGATATGTAGATAGAATGCTATAAAAATCAAACTATTTAAAAAGGGAATTTTTGGTTATTATTAAATTACAATTAATCAAAACAAAATAACTTTCTATTGGAACAGTTACATTTTTATTCTGGCAGAGTCAACTTCATTCAGACTAAAAAATGAAAAACAAAATAAACTTGACTTCGATGTAATCATAAGGAGATTCTTCATTTCTTAATTCCATTTTAAAGAAATGTAAAATGTGTTTTAAAGAAACAAATGAAATCCTCAATACTATAACTAAACATCCTTTTTGCTAATAACAAAACTTTTTCTTATTGAACTGTTTATTTAAATCTTCAATGAAAATCTTTGGTCACATGCACATGTCACCATACATTGCTGCTTGAAACCCTATTTGCAACTTTATGTCCAGTTCCTGCATACACTTTTTTGATACACACTGTTGTTTTTCACCTAGAGATTGGAATTACATATACATACCTCACTGATACATTCGGTCTGTAACACTAGTTACAGTACATTTTTGTCAAACACTTTGTTACCTGTGATATCAGTAACACTTATTTAATTGCGTTAATTAAGGACCACACGTTCGTTTCCATTTCAGATAGGTTATTTTATTTTGATTAATAGTATTTTAATAATTATTGAATACTAAGTTTAATTTAAAATGAAACGTGCTCACAAATTCTGCAGGGCCCAGAAAAGGAAGCTTAAATCACAGAAAGTAGCAAATGTAATTCAAAAGACTCACAGGATATCTGAATTTTTCTCTTCCATCAGCTCGCAGTTAAATGTAAGCAATAACCCTGGCATTAATACACAATTTGTTTCTGATTATGAGCATGAAAGTGTAGTACCAGATGAGCAACAGCTGATCCAATCAATATCCGAGCATATTTATTCATGGTATTTTCTGCCTTGTTGTATTTGATGATCCTGCTGATTGGGGAAAATTAAGTAAAATACAGTGCATTGATTTGGTTTTGAATGATCCAGTTCAGCTGATGGATTATGATTTTCAATTAAACCAGGAAAACCCACTTATGGCAATTTTCAGAAAAGAACTATTATTTAACACTAAAAAGTAATGGCTTGTCTGGAAAAGTGCAGCTAGTAGTAACATTTGACCCCATCTTATCTAAGCATATCAAATGCACTAAAAACCATGAACTGAGTGATCATTATCTTAGCAACTGCATTTAGAACAAATTTATAGACCAGCTTGTTAAGTCAATGTGGAACAAAATTTCTTAAGTTGTTGCATCAAAATATAACATAATACTAGATTGCAAGCCGGATATCAATCACACAGAGCAACTAAGTATTGTTTTTCAGGGAATTGAATTTATAGAAAGATGTGGAGCAGAAATTTTTCAACACTTCATTAAGTTTCTTGATGCCTGTGATACAACCAGAAAAGGCCTTTTTGACAGCATCATCAACTTTCTGTTCAAGTATGGCATGACTATAGAAGACTGTCGTGGCCAGGGGTAGAATAGCCAATCTAATATGTGATGAAAAAATCATGGTGTACAGGAACATTTGGTGTAAGTTGAAAAAAAGGCTGTATACATGGCATGCACCAGTCATTAAATTAATCTGGTAATTGCCGATGCTTCAAGGTCATCGGTTACTTCCCTTTCTTTCTTTGGCTATCCGCAATCTATGTACAATTTATTTGCCATTTGAAATTCTGTGCAGATTCCAAAGTTTGACAAAATACACCTGAAGAAAGTCTGAAGTTACATTGACTGAAACATTATGCAAATCACACTAAAGATGAGAACAGTAAAAATGTAACACTTATTATCTGGCATATTTGACAAATAAAACAGATTGCTTATGTAGCTGATAATAAAACTGCTATTAAACAGAAAACTATGAGTGAAAAACTGATTTTACTTTATGTATTAGATATACATGTTTTAAGAAACAATGGATACTTTTTGAAATGTTTCTTGAAAACAAGGAGTGTATATTGAAGTAAAAGTTGTGAGATCTGCATGCATATTTCTCCTAACCAACCATTACAGTGACAAATTCAGTATATTCAGTGACAAAGAAAAATTCCCAAATGGCTGTTAATAATGCTGGTATAAGCAGAGAATTCATGTTTTTTGTCTCATAGAAAAATTGCCCTACCAAGGTTTGAAAGTTTAATTTACCCTATTTTACCTGTTGCAAGGCAGAAGAATGATAAGTTAAAATGTTTTTGTGTATATTAAAGAATGTAAACAGAAAGAATATCTTTAAAATTATTATTTACTATTGGAAAATGTAATACTGTTGTTTTGTGCATTTATTGGCTGAAATCGGATACTGATTAATGTGAAGTGTGTAAATGCATAATGTAAAAAAAAATTGACTCTAATAAGATTTCTTTTATATATTGTTACAGTGTAATGTGTTGAGGGATGAGGACTTAGTATGAGGGGTAATTACTCCTACTCCACCATTGAAATTAGTAAGAGAAAAACGTTGATCGTACTATATATATATATATATATATATATATATATATCAATGAATTTGAATTAAACTAATTTTTTGTTTCCGAAAATGCAAACCAATAATTGGCCTAACTTGCAGACAAAGCAAATTTTTAGATGCAGCTTCTGGTTAAGACGTTATAACGGTCAAAGTCATAGGGAAAAAAACTCTCACTCTACCCTGTATATATTGATAAATTTCAAAATTGATGGCGATTTTGAGGAATTTAATTTATTGCATAATTTTTTTGTAGACTAATAAACTTTATTCCTGAATAAATTTCAACAATATCTATCAGCATATTTTACACCCGGGCAACTCTGGATAATCTGCTTGTGTTTCATATTTTTGGAAAAAAAAAAAAGTTGAAAGTTTTGTTTGATTCTGGTGTGTTTTTTTTATGATTCACTAGTCAAAGCATATTTTAGAAATGATTGAATATTTATACAATTAAAATTTGGACAGAAGGAATAAAAGAGGTTAAAAAAAAAAAGGAAAAAAAAAGACATTGTTTAAGTTTGCCTGATGGAATTCTGTCCTAACTGACCTCTATCAAAGAATACAAAAATGTTAAGTAGAATTTTACTCTTTGATCTATATTTTTATACTGCCCCTCACCCAACATTTTAATTTCTTACATAAATGTACAGTTGACTTGATCAAATTTCAATAATATTTTGATTATCAACGTTTTTTGGTTTATTTACTGTTGATTTTAGTCATATTGAAAAAATGTGTTTCTCTTTTAAGATCTCAGTATTTAAAAGTAGTAATTGGTTCAGTTGTTTGGAGTTTATATTACATAACCTAAAACAGAGTTTGATATTCTGTTAAACAAGTAATTTTGGTAAAAGTTTTTGTACTTCAAGTTTTTAATATCTTAAAATGTTTATTTGGAATGTAAATTTCTGTTTTTAGTTGTTTTGTAAACAGATATTTAAATAGATAAATCAGTAAAGTATAAATTATATTCAAGCCATAAATGAGACTTTGACAAATATTACCACTTTCGATTGAGTAGATGAGGTAGTATTGTCAATTAAAGGATAACTTTAGGCTCCCGAAGTTTCCAAATAAGGGTTACATTACTATATGCAATTTAAGAACCAAAGTCAATAGCAATTTTTTGAATTATGATTATTTTCATTCAATAGCAACTCTCTATGAGGTTTTTTTTTTTTTTTAATTATTTTTGAACTCCATACGATGAAAATAATGCATCCTTATGCTGGCCTTTGTTGATCTGCTAAGAGAGAATTTACTGAAACCACCAAAAAACGCATCGAAGCACAGAAATTAGGAACTCGTGACTTTTGGAAAATCTACAACAGTGTAGTAAATAATGGGCAATCAACAATTCCCCCACTATGCAACAATCATGAGGTTGTTTGCTCAGCAACCAAGAAGGCTAACATGCTTGCCAGTCGGTTCACCTCCAACTCCACACTGGACCTTGCAAACCACCCCCTCCCTGATTTTACTTTGTGGACAGACGCCACACTAGACGATCTGGAAATTACCCCATCTCAGGTGCATGTTATCATAAAAAATCTTGACACGTCAAAAGCATGTGGACCTGATCTCATCCCGGCTGTGCTATTAAAAAAGTGCTCTGCCAAAGTAGCGCCAGTTCTCTCCAAACTTTACATATGCCTTAAAGAATCTTGCTTTCCTGCCTGCTGGAAAACTGCTTCTGTGGGACCAGTTTTCAAGAATTCTGGCGAAAGAACTAACCAAGTAAATTGCCTCCCTATTAGCCTCTTCCCACTTTTTGCCAAAATATTTGAGTTCATTTAACCAAGCTCTAGTCCATCACCTTACAGATGCTAAACTTCTGACCGACCAACAATATGGATTTAGGCAAGCCCGGTCCACGGCAGACATCCTAACTGTAATCTCTGAGCGTATATACCATTCACTTGACAAAGCAGGGGAGGGTAGAGCAGTAGCTCTAGATATATCTAAGGCTTTTGACAGGGTATGGCACGAAGGTCTTCTCAGGAAAATCAGACCATACAGTATCACTGGAAGAATCTTTAACATAATTAAATCCTTCTTAGATAAGAGAAAAATCCAGGTTGTCCTCAACGGTCATACATCTAAACAATATGATATAAATGCGGGAGTGCCTCAGGTGTCTATCCTTGGACCTCTATTATTTCTAATATTCATAAATGACCTCCCTGACAAAATTGTCTGTGAGATGGGTATATATGCTGATGACACCACTCTCTATAACCGACACGACAGGAAAACAAATGAACACATATCTAAAGAAATGGCAAAAACACTAGAGAATGACCTCTGATCTGTAGTGGAATGGGGACAAAAATGGATGGTCACATTCAATGCTGCTAAGACTAAGCTTGTTTTCTTCAATAACTACAAGAAACCTTCTCAACCACCAATAGCAATTGCCAATGACTCAGTATCTGAAAGCACATCCTTTAAACTCCTCGGCCTAACGTTCACAGGAAACATGATTTAGAAAAATTACATTGAGAGTATTGCCAGAAACGCTGCGAAAAAGGTAGGTTCTCTCTACCGTGCTAGAAAGTTACTAACACCCGAAAGTATCCTGTACCTCTACAAGGCCACCATTCGCCCATGTATGGAGTATTGTTGTCATATTTGGGCTAGTGCATATGCTACTAGTCTCTCACTCCTAGACAGGGTTCAAAAGAGAGTCACCAACCTAATAGGTCCTGAACTGTCATCTAAGCTTCAGCCTCTGTCCCATCGACATAATGTAGCATCCCTCTGCCTGTTCTACAAGTATTTCAATGGTGAATGCTCTGACGAACTGCAAACACTTGTGCCCCCTCGACGTAAGTACCCCCGACAAACCCGGCAAGCAGCAAAATCCCACCCCTTCACAGTAGAGATCCCTAGATGTAAGAGTCTTCTAGTTCAGTAGTTTCTTCCCCAGAACCGCTGGACTTTGGAATTCCTTTCCGAGTTCCTGCTTTCCCAACTGTACTGACATGCAGAAGTTCAAGTGTAACGTGAACCAACATCTTGCTGCCCAACTCCCCACATAGTACCCCTGTAGCTAATGTCCCTGATAGTAGTTTGGGGTGAAATTGCAATAAAAAAAAAAAAAAAAGATGAGGAGGACCAAGAAAAACCCACGTTTTTGATCATTCCTCAGCAAAAATGATCATTCCTCAGCAAAAAAAAATTTGCAACAAAAAAATTATTCTTCTGTTTTGATCTTTGAGTCTAAAAACATTCTTTTTTATGTTTTATCGGAATTGGTCAACCATATTACTTTATTTGAAATCTTTGGAACAAATTTTGGTGCTGCGGATTAACAAAGTGTTTTTATATCAGTTGAAACATTTGCAATTGGATTTTGTCTTGTTAATCAGTTGACCTACTCAAAAAATAACCATTAATGAATAGGTATTATCTGACACCCCCTCCCCAGTGATATTTACCTGCGACTGATAAATTGTTTAAGTACTATGTAGCTTCTCCTAATTAGTTTCTAATCTCTATGTTAGTCGATTGAAGCCACCAAAGGATTGTTGATATTTACGACAAAAACCACAACAATTGTTTGTTAGTCTTTGTTAATTGATTGCTTTTGTCATTAGGCAATTTGGCCATTTAAACTCTGAGGATTCTTAGATTGCAAAAGTTTGGAAAAGTAAAGTGACAAAATAAATAAAAGCACAATCAAGATATGTTTGTCGATAACAAAAAGACATACTCTTGAAAATAAGAGGTCTATCCGACCAGGTTAGGTTGTTCAAACATTTATCATACAACATGTGTATATACTAGTGATGGGACGATTCCAATATTTTTCCAAATTCTAATACAATTACCGATTCTGATTCTTCTAAAATATTTCAATATTTAGCTCTAAATTCTTTTGAGGGGGGTCAGATTACCGTGAATACCCGTGTAATATGTGCATATATTTTTTGGAAACATAAAGACACTTGTAGGTAGGGGGAGCTATAGATTTTAGTTTTACTAGTAGTTCAAAATACATGAATAATTATCATTTTATCACAGAAAATTTAGTCAAATACAAAAAAAGGCAATTGAAAGAATCGTTTTTGGCATCAGAAAATTGCAACAAATTTTTCCGATTTCAATTCCTCCAAAGTTCTGATTAATCGAAATTGGGAATTAGAAAAATCATTCCAGCACGCACACACATTTATATATATATATATATATATATATATATATATATATATATAAAAGTGAACGTGTGTGTGTGTGTGTACATTTCCCTATGCAATAAATCTGTCAATTTTTAGTCTACAGACTGGAAATTTGATATACAGGGTACTGAGATTTGGGAAAATCGATGTGATCGGTTTTCGGACAGAAATTTGGCTGTTAAGGGGTCAAAGTTCAACGATTTGACTTTTGAGAACTCTACCAAACGCCTCCGACAATTTTGGGTCTAAATACTTGAAATTTTAGATATAGGTTACTTAGACATGGATCTAACTTAATAACTTGATTTGAGCCCAAAACAGTCAATGTTAAAGGGTCATAATAGGGGTCCAAGGTAAACAAATAAACCGATTTTTTTTTTGCTCAACATACACCTCCAAACACCCGGGCAACGCCGCCGGACTGAAATTCTAGTGTATATATATATATATATATATATATATATATATATATATATATACACATTACATACTAGAAAGAAACATTACTAAGCTGCATTTAGATTGTAAACTTGCTTTTCTTGATTCAAAGAAAGCCATTTAATTTTATTTAAAATAACAAGATCCCTGAATTAGTTTCTTTTGGTTCAGTAGATTATTCTCTCTTCAGCTTTGGGTTAAATAATATTACTATATGCAGTGATATTACTTTTGTTTATAATGAACTACTTCAATTTTAAATGCTTTATATGAACATCTTCACAGTTTCCACTATTTTTTTTTTTTAATATAAAAAGTGAGAGAAAATCTGAGAGAGGGAGAGTAGCAACATGATTTTGCTTCATATAGCACTATATGATTTTTTAATATTAAGAATAAATGAAAAAAATAACACAAGCTGATAAAAGTCGGTGTAATGTTTTTAAAGTATTTAAACTTATTGAATTATAAAAATAATCATAATCCAACTAAATACCAAGAAAAAAATAATTTTTATTAATTTCATTTATCCTTGGAAATTAATTTTTAATACATTCTGTTATTTTCAAGAAAAAAAAAAGTATATTGATTTTGTGAACTTGTATTATTTATTATGTTTCTGAAATTTTTAGATGAGGATTGATAATTCATATTATTTAGATTCTTCGGACTATTGTTTTGATAAGTGTTATTTTCATAACGTTTCTGTGGATGTAACCTTCGACCTTCTTCAAGTGCATCTTGTTGAACTCAAATCTGCACAGAATTTTAAACAGAACTCTAGTTAATCTACGCGGATAGATTTTGCAATAGTATTTTCAGTGGCACTCAGAGTGAGGATTGAACCATCAATCTCCAGATGAGTGTAACTTACAACTGACTTTGACCAATTATTTTATCCACTATGCCACGAGTCCTTATAAATATTCCTACTACAAATTTTGGGAGCCTTAAATCTGGCTGATGGAGCAAAAGCATGCTACCCCTGTAAAATAAAGGGTTCTGTTCAAAATTTCATACAGATTTTCAAGTTCGACAAGATACACTTAAAGGTCTGAGATTACTTTGAGCGAAATGCTGTGAAAATAATACTCAAATAAAAGGAATTGTATTTTTATATCTACCGTCTTACAAGACTATACCATTATTAGTGATAGGACGATTCCAATATTTTTTCCCAATTCTGATTCTTTGTAAATCTGTAAATATTTAACTATAAAATTGTTATTTCGTGATAACCATAAAAACACACGTTAAATGTGCATTTATTTTCTCAAACATAAAACACACACTTGTGAGGCTGAGCTCTTGATTTTAGTTTTACTAGTAGTTCAAAATCAATAAATATGCATTATTACTATCAGCAGTGGATGTTTTTGTTTTAAACAAAACCAATTTAAAAAGATAATTAAAGGAATCGTTTTTTGGCATTGGAAAATAGGCACAATTATTTTCTGATTCCGATACCAATTCCAATGCCCCAAAATGTTCTGATTTTTCTGATTCCCAAATTAATCGTCCCAACCCTAATTATTATACAAAAAATCTAGTTGAACATGTTGCGATAAGCATTGTTAGAATTCTTGAACTTTGACATTAATACAAACCTTTATTTCATCGACCAAATAAAAAGTTTTATTGCAGTGACTGGTCATTAATGAGACAATTATGTAAGGTACATATTTTTATAGGAAAAAGAATATCGGATTAATTGTTTAGCCTGGCCTAAATACCTTTACGACATCAGCAAGTGAAAGAAAGACATTTTTAACGCTTGACAAAAAGCAAACAATATTTCATTCCATGTAATACGAAACGGTGATCGTGCCAACACAAAAGTCTTTAGCATTCAATAGTTTCTTTACATACTTACTGTACCGACCTGAAATTGTCCAGAAGTCTTTTTTATTTTTGTTCCCTCCTCACACTTTTAAAAAGTTTAAATATACTGTTTGTCTTTTTTTATCAAATAAGATTTTAAAAGATAAACTTAATTATTACAGTATTGTTTAGTCATTAAATCATTAATTTAAATTGTTGTGAAGTTAAGATAATATCTTAATCTATATTTATAAAATTATGGATGTACATGGTTTTCAAAACCAGAAGTTGCTATTTGATCATTCAAATGCTTTCAAAATCCTTTCAATTTCTACACTTCAGAAAGTAGTTTATTGTTGGTTTGTTATATTGTTTTTTAAAGTATTAACAAAATAGTAAAATGGTTGACTTGTTGACGAAGACACTAAAATGCTTTATAGTTCATTTAACTTTACAATTAATTTTTTTTTAATAGGATTTTGAAAAGTTACATTTTATTTGATACTAGTGCATTTTTTGTCATCACTTTTTCTATTCACTAAATTTCTCTCTTTGCCATACATGGTTAAGTCCAGCCATCTTAAAATCTTGGCTCCAAACTACTCCTCAGTTTCCAATTTCATTTCTTCAGTTGAGTCATATCTGTTTCCATAGAGTATTCTTTTGAAGTTTTCAAGCAACCTATAGTCACTGGAATCATTTCTAGAGAATAGAGTGAGTGTGGAAATAATTCAAAGCACAATTTATGTAGTTTTGCTATCATGTAACTGTGCATTGTCTGTGTGAAAAAACATTTTTTTCCTTCTTTATTTTTGCCCATTTTTTGCCAATATCTTCCTTCAAATGCACTAATAATGCATTTTTGATGGTTATTCCTTTTGCAAGGTAACCAATGAATAAAATAGCTTCTATCTTACAAAATATGGAGGCCAAAACCTTACCTACTGGTTTTTATCTTTGGTCACTTTGGACAGACTTCACCTGCTGTAAAATGTTTTTGACTCCTAATGGCGGTATGAGACCAGTGAATTCGCCAATCATTTTTATAACCACCAGCTGTGTTAACGAACCAACGAAAACCTTCCAAAGTTACTATAAAAATTGTCGAATTTTGGATTCAATCAGTTCACCACTAACTACGTCATGGACCACATTTGATTCTTGGCCACCGTGTTGATTACTGCCAATTACACTCAGGATCTGATCTGAACTACACCGCCATCTTTGTTTAACAAAATGTCTCAACACTTAACACCTGCTGTTGTCCACTCATTGACTACCGATTTGACTTCAGAGTAAAGTCATTTTTCATCCATATTTATACCAAAACTCCTTTTACTTGCATTGAAACAGGTGCAATGCATGCTCTGAATCATTAATATGTTATTCTTAATTGATCGAGAACAAACACAACATCCATTTTGAACACAGCTTCTTCATTGACGAATGTTGGTGTAAAAATGGAAAATACACTGCCTTCTTATATCGTCAACTCCTCTCCTATTTCAAACAACTTCAATTCATGATTGGTCAAAACAAATTTGTAAATGTTTTTTTTCATCTTTTCCAGGACAACTCATTTGATTCCGTATGACCGTTTTTATAGTCAATATACCACCTTTTAACCATCATTTCTAACAGATATGTATTTGAATAACACTTATCAAGCCATTGTTTTGTTTGAACAGTATTTTCCCCATCAAAAAGCAATGCTTTATCAACAGATTTTTCCATTTTTTTTTAAATTTTGCAATACTAGTTTCACTTTAATAACCAATTTGTAAATTAATAATCCGATTGAAATCAAATTTTGACACATGCCATCTGAAGATTAGTACTTCATAAAATATAAATTTGTTTTTATTAGTGGTGCAATATATATGTCACCTTTGGGACTTATAGAGTGATATGTTAAATTCCATATTTGCAACAGTGATGCCATTTGTGTATAGTACAAGTCTGTACCAGCGCAGATGATCTACGTTAATTTTGTCTGAGATTGGCATAATGGCAGTAAAAATTGCATTAGATTATATTGACAGGTGAGAAAGTATTTGGTCTTGGAATTGGTACTATTAAAAGCACTAGCAGACTTGTTGGACATAACCAACTGGTGTTCAACACACGTAATTGAGGATAGAGCCACAATAATCTTTGCAGCTAAGTATACTTTTTCCTTCTGTATCTGTTGCTTTACTTACCAAATATTTTGTTTACTTTTTACTGCATTTTATTAATTTCTGTTTAAAACTAATTTATTTCTGTTTTCATTGTGTGTGTTAGATTCTGCTTAAAATATTCTTAAATTAGAGCCATTGAGCTAAAATTATTCAAGAAGATGTACAAAATCTTAGAGGTAAAAGAAATTTACTGACCCCTTGTTCAAAAGTACACCCTTATACTCACCTTCTGTTAAATAGATGGTATTGTCACATCTTCCCAAATTAAAGGTTAGCTGTCACTCTGCGAGGTGGCACATCACTGAAAGCTTGTGCGATGCCAAGATAAGTTCCTATATCTCTCTGTTGGAAGAATAGTCATTATTTGTAATTCTAATCCCATCCTCAATCTTATTTTAATTTTTTTTCTCTTTGTATTTTCATATTATTTATGTATCTTTAGGTGTAGTTTATTCATTATTCATTATTTATGTATCTTTAGGTGTAGTTTATTAATTTATGTATCTTTAGGTGTAGTTTATTCATTTCATTTAAAATAAATTAATGAAAACTAATTGGTTTGCTCCCTATGCTTTATATTTAAAATTTTATTAAGTTGAAACTTAATATCCATATTTATCCAAGCAGAGTTACAGAAACCACAGGGTCAGAAACCAAGAGTGAGGTTACTCGTCTCCATGTGATGGATCTTTAGATCTTGTCAGGTCATTTATCTAGGAGAAGGAAAACTGATGTAAAACCTTTGCTACTGACCTCATATGTCATGGCACCAAATCACTGAGAGAGAAAGAACTCCTTAGTCCTGGTCAACAACCCTCCTAGTGTTTGTGACCCAAACAAATTATATAGTTTTCAATCCTAAATTGCTTAAGGAGTAGGTACACTCTGCCAATCACCACAGTCTTTCCTTGTCTATTAGCCAGACAAAGAGGTAGGATCATGAGGACTCACCAGACAGCCATTGCTTGGCCTTGTTTACTGACTAGGAATGCTGCACCCCCCCCCCCCATTCCCAATTTCTCTTTCTCTCGCTTGGGGATGTTTACTTGCTAGTTATGTTCAGATGACTAGTCTGGATCGCTCTTGTCTGACAAATTGAGAGTACAGTTTTGACAGTTTGTCTGACTGCTGTTTCGGACTGACTATACAAGAACTTCAACTCTTAAGTAGTGCTAAAAGTGGCTGCTCTATCATCAGTTGTAGAATATCAAGATGACTGCAGTGCCGTGTCATACATGGAAAGGAACCCTGCACATATCTGTGGTGGCCTTTCGTGAGACCACAATGCTATTGATGAAGACTCAGCTAATAGTCTACGTGTGTAGGCATATTTGGCATCAAACATATCCACTTTGCCCAACTCATTCTACTTAAACCTGAAACAGTTAAATGAAAATGACATCAAAAATCAAACTAAACACTCACCCAAACAAAACCAATTCACCTTCTCCCTTGAGGCTTGCATTCACAAATATCCATGGGTTCAGAACTAATCTAGATGATGTAGAACCATTCCTTTAAGTAAACTACCCAGATTTCCTAGCACTAAGTCAAACTGACCTAAACTCGAATCACTTTAACATGACTGGATACCTTCCATGTTGCCATAAGTATTCAGATACATGCATAAATTTAGAATCTCTATTCATAATACCCTCCCCTTGACTAGAAAACACAATCTAGAATCAGACGATCTGGTCTTCATGTGCTTTAGACTAATCTTGCAACACAGCATTAGTTACTTATATTTGCTATACCGTTTTCCCTTGTAATCAGTTCTAAAAGAACAGAAACCTCTGCCACTTAATTTAAGCAGCCTCTTTGTGAACCAACTAAAGGATATAAAAAAAAAAAACATAAAACTCATCTGAGTGGGAGAAAAGCATTATCAGACGCTACTCATCAACAGTAGGAAGATTTATTTATTATTTCATACAAATCACATGATTCTGTTGTTGGCATTCATTTCCCCAATATTTTCTTATTTAGCATTCTTTTTAGAAAGACATCAGGTATTTACAGGAAGGACCACATAAAGTTGCTTACATTCATACAGTGAAAGATTTTCTGTGGAACAAATTGGATTCAAACTAGACACACCTAGGTTGTCAATTCATGTCGTTACCCACTGCCCCACCATCACCTGCATGCGAGTCAAATTTAAAAGGCAAGATTTTTTGGTTCCAAGGAGATTGTTTACCACAAAAATGTCAAATCCACCTAGTTACTAGTCACCTTTCCAAGAAGTCGTCTTTTTCCAGCTAATAAACCAAGCTATACACAACACTATTTCCCTGTTAGCTAACAACAAAAGCTTGTTTTATCTGTCTCTGTTTGCACATCACCACACACACCCAACATCACAATAGCAAACAGTTGTGTCTTCCCTTGAATAACCTATTCATTATTGTTCATATTTACTTGTCTTCCATGAGGATAAAGTTTGACACAAAGTCGGTTTTTAACGTGGGAGAAAATGAAGCTACCCAAAAAGAGGCAGTCTGGACTGGAACACAAATTTTATTTGCCACAGTCAAGAAAGATTTCTCTTCCACTGACTAAGGACAAAAAAGATGAAGTGGACTATTAGAATAGATGCTACACTTTGTTTCTAGTCTAATATTCTTCTTTCGCATAAAACTCTTTTGGTTTTCTTCCTTTTATCATGAACTTTCACACATATTTTACCAACAAATTGGTGAATCCACATACACAAACTAAAAGATTTTGAAAATGCATCCACATTTTTTCATAACTACCCCACATATTTTGAATTCAAACGTCTATGTTTCGTTCAAAAAAATATAAAAGTGAGAATGTGTGTGAAGACAACTCTCAACCTATATACTCAATGAATTTGTGATCTGCAGACTTAAAATTTGGTATATATGGTATTCAGACATATGGAAATTTTTTTTAATTGGTTTTCATCTGGAAAAAGGGCTGCTAAGGGGTAAAAATTGAAACATTCGTATTTGGATGTCATCGGATTTTATCTGTTTATCAACTGCTTCATGACTGCGCATGCGTGAATTGTACGCATGACAACTTCCTTATGTTAAGAATAAGTAGGTTTGAAGACACTTTTTAAAGATCGTGGCGAACTGGCCTAGTGGTTATCATACTTGACTGTCTGTAGATTTTAGTTTCAACTTCAGCTAGAATATTTTTTTTTGTTCGTTTTACTTACAAGAAGTGAACTGCTTAGAAAAAACATAATACTCGCATGCACATGTCTCAGTTTCTGTCCGTTATTTTTTTTTTAAAAGGAATTTAATGTTACATTTATTACCGGGCACATTTGCAAGTATATATATATATATATATATATATATTCTTGTTATGTCACACACGGACTACACATTTTCAAATATTGACTTTTATGTTTTTCTTCAAATCAGTCATCTTTAGCAAGTTTTATAATAAAAACAAAATGTTGAATATATAACCAATTTTTGGTTTTCCTTTATCCATTATATTGGATTATTATTTCTATAATTATCATCATACATATATATTATTCATAATTGGTTTTCACTTATAAAGATCCAGAGCAATTCAAGGATATGATGGCAACTATAGAAAATAAAGCTACCAAATTAGCATCTCACCATCAAACAGTTTTAGAACGGACACTCAAATCAATAAAGAGAGCCTAATTCTTAGTTTGAGAAAAAAAAGCAAACACCAAGGGAATTAATTAAAGAACAACAACTGATCTTTTGTTACTCTCTACCGTATGAGGCACATCTGCGTAAACAACAGATGTATACATAGAACAAATAATATTTTGGATGTGTCCAAGTCTGCAAAACAAATTGCTAGATATATGTAGAAATCAAAGACTAAACCTGAGAAGTACGTAATAACTCCCACTGAAATGTGCAAAATTGTCCCAGCTTCAATTCTCAAGTTACTACTTACTAATACTTATGATGATAATAATGAAATTTATTGTGTAGTTCTTAGCTGCACTACAACTCACCAAAACTGTATGCACATATGCACATGTATAAAAGGGTTGCACCAGGCTTAGTTTAGATAAATTTTGGGAAGCACAAAGATTTTAAAGAATGCAGGGTTTCGGTAGTCAACAACATATGCTTACAGACATTGTTTTGATATGCCAGGATACCTTCTACTCTGCTGTAAAAACTGACAAACACATGCATGGGCTTAGTGTTTGCATACTCTTCCTTTGACTAGAAAGCAGTATAAAATTTGAAGATCAGACATACACGTTTTAAATTAACCATACAGCATAGCATTAGTTATGTTTTCTCTACAATTTTCCCTAAATCCACAACTATATCCTACTCAACTATGTCTCAAACAATATACACACAGCAGTTTCTTTGGCTCTGAATGCCCAAATCCATGTATTTGTGGATTTTAATCCCCACCAGATATTGGTTTGGTTTCTCAAGCTGTACCTATGCCACTGGTAACAGCACTCATAACACATTCCCTTTCACAAATTGTCACTTTCCTGATTCATCTCCAAAATTATGAGGAAAAGTAAACCTCACTTCTAAACCTATTCTTGAAAACATTGTCTGAGGTTTGTGACAGATGTCCATAGTCCTTTTAGAAATGCTGATCATCTTGTTATAATGGTTGATATATATATGATACTACCAATGTGCTCATTAGGAATTATTCAGATCTCATCAGAGTTGCATCTTAAGATAAAAAGTTTTTTATTTTCCTCATGAACAGTGCACAAAGCAGGTAACTGAACGAGACAGCAGGCATAGAAGCATTTGTCCTGACGCAAAAATACCATAGTAAGCCCCACTCTCTTCAAGAGGTAGGCATAGATATCAAGCATTCAACAAAAATTTATAATATTAAAGAAACCACTGTAAGAGTGTATTAGCCACAACCAAGAGTAAATATACTGACATGACACACACAGTCTAAATAAGTATTCAGGATCTCTAAAACAATTTACAATATTGTGATGAATAAAGGACAGTCAATTACCACATCCTTCCAATCCCACCATGATGTCACTTGTGCAATGATTAAGGTTGAACTATTTGCCCAGTGGTTCACCTTAAACTCCACAAACCATTCCACAAACCTAATTTCCCATGACAGAAGGATACTACATTGATTATCACTCTTTCACGTGTTCTGGATATCATAAAAATATTAAAACTTCCAAAGTATGTGTGCTTTAATAAAAAAAGAAATGCTCTGCTCAATTGGACCCCTCCAAACTATAACAAATGCCTTGCCAAATCTTCCTTCCCTAATAGCTAGAAAGTTATTTTTGTGGTATCAGTTTTCAAGAACTCTGATGAAAAGATGGATCCACAAAATTATCACTCCCATAACTTTCTTCCCACTCTTTGTGAGAAACTTTCAACCATTACTCAATCAATCTAACGCTTGAAACGCTTAATTTCTTTCTGACAAACTGTACGGATTTAGGCAATGTTGTTGTATTGCAGATATCCTAACAGTAATCTCTGAATGCGAATACTATACACTGGATAAGACAGTCAATGCTAAGGCAGTAGTGCTTGATACATTTAAAGCCTTTAATAAGGTTGAACATGAAGGTCTTTTCTAGCCAGTTTATTCTTAGTGGCTGTACATCTAAACATCACATTAATGCAATTGCGTTCAAAATAAGTATATTTGTTGATGATGTAATGTGTTACTCTGAGCATGTGGGCAAATTGAACTCCAATAGATTTCCAAGGCATTGGCTGATTCCTTAGAAAGTGACCTCCAGTCTGTAGTAGAATGGAGGTAAAAAATTACATTTAATGCTACTAGGAGAAAGCTTCCTTTAAAAGAAACTCGTGGTGGTATCCGGCGTTGCCCAGGTGTTTGGAGGTGTAAAAAAAAAAGAAAAAAAGTTAGTAGTCAGGCAGGCTCGAACCAGTGACGTGGTGACACAAAGGTGGAAAAGAAAGTGGAAGAAAATGTGACATCTTACGTTACGAGGCTATAGGAAGTGAAAAATGTTCAAATTAATTTAGCGATGTCAATCAAAAAGTTGTCTTGCTAGCAAGTGCAGAAACGAACGCTGGCTAAAGGCCAGTTCAGCTTTCTGTCGTTTCATTTATTTGTTTCCCCATGGTGTTGGGGAAAACCAACTACCCACAAAAAGGGAGTGTCCAAATGAATAGTAATGGTCTGATATGAGGGGTTTCCCCCCACATTGATCAAAGCTAATTGCTTTCTGGACATCTCAGCATGAAAGGCCAGGAAGCTGCCTTTGCTTAGTTTCGCTTTTATACGAAAAAGCCGAACAAACATGTGAGAGGAAGGAATAGCATGAATTTTATAAAAGTTGATGTAAATAAATGTAGATACGATGTACGTTCGCAAATCGTAGATATTATAATCTAGGGAGTATATAAAAAGTTCTAAAAAAACATAGTAACCCCTCGCGAGAATCCCACCGAAAAAAGCCTTTCTTAGACATACAGAAACGCGCGTGCCACTTTTGCTTTTATATACATAGATTATAAGAAGCCTTTCTAAACATCAATTGCCATGGCTGGTAACACCCTTCTTGAAAGCCCAACGTTCAAAATCCTCCATCTAACATTCAAAAGCTACATGAATTGGAATAATACATAGAAGATACTGCTAAGTCTTTTGCAAAGAAAGTGGGCTCTCTCTACTGAGCTATTAAACTTCACACACCTGCCAGTATTCTATATCTCTATAAAGTCACTATTGGTCTATGCATGGAGTAATGTGGCCACATTTAGGTTGGTTCACCAACCACTCGTCCCTTCTAGACATGGTTACAAAAAAGTTTCTAACCTAATAGGTCCCACACTGATTGCCAAGCCTCAGCTCCAGTGACAATGTTGCATCCCTGTGGTTGTTTTACATGTACTTCTATGAAATGTGCTTACTTGTATCCACTTTACATAAATACTCTACTCCCCTCCTCCCCAGACAAATCTGACTAACAGCAAAATCCTGTAGAGGTTCCCAAATGCCAGAAAACTTTCTACTCTAACAGTCTCAATGGCAACATGCCTTGTTTGAGGATGAATAAAAGATTAAAAATAAAAAAATAAATAATTAGCCTGGATTTTTGAATAACATGGTGACATTTTTAGGTTTGTCACCTAAACTGCTTAATCCTTAATAAAAAAAAATTAGAAAAAACAACAAAGAAAAAAAAAAAAACGATTTAAACATTTTGCTATGAGCTCACATTATAAGTATTATATGATTTATTTTTATTTATTATTTTTAAAAAGTTTTTGTTATTACTTTAATAAATTTCAAACACGGTACATTGCAACTGAGACATAAGAGGCTAATGAAAATTTGGAGCAATATACATAGGGGTAACTTAAGTGGGGAGTTGTGCAGCAAGATATTCGTTCCCGTTACATTTAAAGTTTTGCATGTTGGTACAGTCAGGGAAACATTGTACAAGGAGGTAATTTCAAATGCTAGCAGTTCGATGAAACAAGCTATTAACATAGAAAGCTTTCGAGTATTAGAAGACTTTAACGGTGATGGAGTGAGATTTTGCTAGTTGTCAGGTTGATCAGGGAATCTTTAGATCAAAAGGGCACCAGAGCATATTCCATTTTAGTATTTTTAAAACAAACACAGATGCAACATTGTGGCGATGAGACAGGGGCTAGAACTCTGCAGACAGTGTGGAACCTATTAGATTAGAGTATCTTTTTGAAAGAGAAAGTAGTGACAATACTCTATACAGGGTAAATGGTGTGAGAAGTTTTCTAGCAGGTTAAAGGGAGCCCATTTTCCTTGCAGTTGCCTTAGCAGTATCTTCTATGTATTTAATCCAAGTCATGCTACCTGTGAACTTCAGGCCAAGAAGCTTGAATGTTGAAGTCTCAAGCAGGGTGCCATCGGCCATGGCAATTGGTAGCTGAAAAGGATTTTGGTAATTATTAAAAGAAAAGAGCTTTAACTTAGTAGCATTAAATGTTACCATCTTACTACAGATTGGGGGGGGGTTATATTTTAAGGAATCAACCATTGCTTTAGATATGTGTGCATTCATTTAACCCACATGGTGAGAATAAAGTGCAAATATACCCATCGCAACACAATTGCATCTGGGGAGGAGGGGGGGGGGGTCACTTATAAAAGTCAAGAATAATAATGGCCCAAGGACTGACCCTTGCATTAATATCATCCTATTTGTATGTACAGCCATCAAAGACAACGTGGATCTTTCTTTTGGTCAGGATCTGATTATATTAAATATTTCTTCAGTAATACCGTACAAATTGAGTTTTATAAAATGGCCTTCATCCCAGACTGAATCAAAAGCTTTTGAGATATCAAGCTTTACCATTCTAGCTTCATCTACCTTGTCCAGTGCATGTATTCAGGGATGACAGTTTTGATTCAAACAAAAAAAGAAAAATTAGCTTTACTTTTAATATCACATTAAAATATCTCTTAAAAACTATTTTAATTTTTTACATTTCATACGGCAATGTATTTGGTAAATAAGTTTTTTACTCATATTCACTCCAAACAATTTGCTCAGAGACGAAAGCAGTTTAAGTGAACGCTTGCAGGAACATTCTAAGTAGGGAGTTGAGCAGTGAGATGACTGTTCACATTACATTTAAATTTCTGCATGTTAGTACAGTTGGGGAAGCAGGTTACAGGGAAGAAATTCCGAAGTCTAACAGTTCAAGCGAATAACAATTTGCATCATCTATTAGCCGTTGTAGTTTTCAATGGAAGAAAATGTACTTTTTTAGCTTTTTTTTTCACAAAAATTTAAATGCACATGACGGATATATTTTGAGCATAAAATTTCAATTTTATATTATTCAAATAATAACATGGTCGGCCGACAGTTGATTGTAATAATAAGTTATGTATAACTATCAGTCTGGCATTGTATGTTATAGTTGAGCATGAAGAACAGACGTGATTTATGTAATTCAGTTGCATTGTACTAAAGCCAGCTCGGCTGATATCTTGTCATGACAAAAGCTCATTTAATCATGAAAACATCTTTAAAAAAAAATTTATTGGAAATCAAAGTCCATATATTTTTCTTTGGTAACTTTATACAATGTATTGATGCAATGAAGTTTGATCCTCATTTTCCTCTTGTCAACTAATGACACTGATAAATATATTGTGTTGCACTGACTAGTGGAATGGTGGTGCTTAGAAAGACAAACCTAGCAACCTATCATGTTCTGACAAGTTGTGGTATTTTTATTTTATCAGAAAGGAAAAAAGAAGATTTACAACGTTCATTTAAAGCCATAATCAATCAGGATGAACAGTTCAAAGGAGGATTAGCCGAGATTCATTAAAAACAATCAGTTATCGGCACTTGGCAGCAATAGCAACAGTGACCAGAGTATTTGGAAATCTGAACACATTAATAAAGTGTGATTATTTTGATATCGCAATTGGTTCAAAAGTTGGAATTTTAATAAAGATGTTAATCTGTTGTGAGGGTGGAATACATGTTGAGTTCTGTCCACTTGGTTCAAGAAACTTGTATTCTTTGACAGGTAAATCAACTGAAATGTACCTAAAATCTATTTCAATAATTTATGGTATCCAAGTTGATACACTTATAACAAAAAGGGATTCACTCAATCTGTTTGTTTACCAATGAAAATGAGATTTAAAATTGAAGCATAATAGATATGTTACATATTAGGAATCCTATGAGCTCGGATATGTTCTACTGATGAACCCAAATGAGGGCAGAACTCAAGTCTGGAACTTTCAATCAGTGGCTTTCTTGGTTTGTCTGTACTGCAACATTGTTTGATTGGGAATATATATATATATATATATATATATATATATATGTGTGTGTGAAAGGAATTGAATGATACAAATTAACATTTACAAAATTTATTGTTCAAAAACGAGGAAAATAAAATACAAAAGATTATTCCTTATTCCATGGAGTTTTGAAAATTAGAGTTTTTTCTTCAGAGGAAAATAAATAGCTAAACAAAAGTATAGAATTGCAACAGAATTGCTAATAACATAAAAATCGAAAACTTTGAAAATTGTAATATTCGAAAAAATAATTCAGATTATAAAAGGATATTGAAAACGATGCCAGTGTATTCAGATGAAGCCTTTCTTAAAAGATATGGCTGTGTTTGCATATGGATGCATTTGAATTCTTGTAATTTCAAAGGATCCAAGAAGAAATCCAGAAGCTTGAGAGAATATTTCAATGTCTCAAGAACTTTTTTTCACTTGATAATTTTTTTTTTAATTGCATTTTCACCCCAAACAGGGCACAGTGCATTTTTAATGTAGGGAGCTACTATTGGGACATAATTTGCAGGGATACTATGTAGGGAGTTAAGCAGCAAGATGTCAGGGAAGCAGAAACCCAGGAGGGAATTCCAAAGTCTAGCAGTCCTAGGGAATAAACTATTAGAGTAGAAACGTTCTTATGTTGCAGAAAAGTCAAAGTATTGACATCATGCCAGCATAAAGTCCTTAATATGAAATCTCCCATTAGTTATATACTAGCAGGCTGCCCGGCATTGCCCAATCGTAAAATACGCATAAATATTATATTTTAATTCATACAGATTTCTTATCTTCTATATAATAATTTGACTGGAAAAATTCCTCTCTGTACCAAAGCATCGTAGGTTTGCAACACCAGATGCCACATACAAATTTAATACATCTAGTCTATTAGTCACTATTATATGTAGCTTCACTCAAAGAAGTGCAGGGGGAAAAAGTCGTACTTATATATTGTTTTACACCTTAAAAAAGGCAACATAAAAACTGGAATTTAGTTTAATACCATCGATGAAAGAGTTGAAAAGAAGAGGAAGACGTAGACAAGAAACAGAAACAGCTAGGACTGCTACCATTGATTTCGATCATTCTAAACAGTTCATATAGAGTGAGAATCTAAAACTTCTGTTTTTACTTTCTATTATTATTCTAATGAACCATTTGTTGTAATTCATACCGATTTATGCATTCCCTTAATTGCTTTTCTCAGATTCAAATAGTACCTGCAGTGAAAACTAGATTATTACATTTCGGCCAAAATTGTTCAGGGACGGCAGTGGCTACTAACAACGACCATAGTTTACTTTTTTGCGAAGGAGGGGGGCAGGCTTCCACCGGGCAACACCAGCTAACGGGTCCTGCTAGTTTATTATAAACAGAAATAAGATAGGTATTAAACCTAATGTTAAATTCCTTTTAAAAATGAAATAAAATAAAAAACAGAAAGAAACTAAGACATATGAATGTGAATACTGCTTTACTAAACAGTTTACTTCTTGTAAGTAAAAAAAATAATCGAGCCAAAGCCAAAACCTAAAGACAGTGAGTCAAGTATGATAACCATTAGGCCAGCTTGACACGTTATTTACAAAGTGTATTTAAATTTTCTGATTCCTAACATAAAAAACATATGTGCATTTGTGAAACAGTTGACACACAGACGAAAATTCGACATTCAACACATTCTCAGTTTTTCTTTCATGTTTCTGGAAATAAATATATTTTTAAAATATCTAAATAGTTTGACAAAATATATAATATTAACTTAAATAAACAGTTATTCGAAAAGATATGCGATTAAAAAATAAAAAATTAATTGATAAAAAAAGTTTACATATTTTTATGTATTTTTATTGTAAGGGGGGGGGGTGAAAAAAAATAAACATGAAATATATTTGAAAATTGTATTCATTTTTGTTTCCATACCTCGAATGAGAGAAAAAATTAATTGATAAAAAAGTTTACGTATTTTTATATATTTTTATTATAAGGGGCGAAAAAAGGAAAATAAACATGAAATATATTTGAAAATTTTATCTATTTTGTGCTTCCATAGATCAATTGAGAGACAGCTTCCAATGTGTTTGAAAGTTAGGCTCCCACTTTATGCACAATTACCATTTACTCTTATTAATATTTAACTAAACCAAAAATGCAACAGCTTAAACTGAAAAAGTTTTAAAAAATCAGATTTTAAGTTTCATCTCTTCTCAATTTTGCTCACATGCAAGACTGATACTATGCAGCTAGTTTCCTCCTCTTTGCATTCATCACATAATCAACACTACTCTTTCTCTCTACCAGCCTGCTTGCTGGTTTGGAAGCTCTGGTTTTTTGGCTTCTTATGAATTTAAGAATTTTAAAAATAAACATAAGTATTTATATTAATAATGAAAAAGTAAAACAAAAATTAAAAAAAAATAAAAACTCCTCTACGTACAGCCAAGAGTGTATCATTCCAGTACTAAATATGGAAATTGTTTAATATTCAATGAATCACACACATTATGCAAGATAGGCTTTGTTGGTCACATGTAAGTTAATATTTGCATGAATAACTATTGATTATGTTTACATAACTGTAGTCATAGATGTTAATCTATAATACAAATCTCACCTGTCTTTTTAAATGTATGTATGTATGTATGTATGTCTGCCTAAAACTTTCAACAGAGGCGATGGATTTTTCAGTATTGTTTAGAAACACGACCCTTCGGACGACAAATATCGAAAAATTGACTAAAAACATTAATTCCTTCATCCTTAACTGGACAATTTTCTACAAGGAGGGGTCGCTTTTTTTTTGCCGATATTTTCGAAAGTCTTCCCCTCTTTTCGATCGACTAGCCTTAATTTAAGCCTATGTAATTTCCTGTTTGGCGATGGATGCAACAGCAAAAACGTCACGTTTCTTTTTCATGTTCTTTTCCTCCTTCGCGGTATGGATTCGAGCCTGCCTTCCTACTACCATTTTTATTTATTTTTTTTTTTGCTCAACACACACCTCCAAAAACCCAGGCAACGCCGGGCACCCAGGTTAGTTACATAAAAAAGCAACATTTCATGAGAAAAAGTAGAGAGAAGTATGAATCGATATCATTGACTTCTCTAAAAATAGCAACTTGTGTTCAATTCATCATATAAAATGAATCGTTTACAAAGTGTTTTCACATTAAAAATAACTCTTTAACCCTTATCCTTGAGTGGCCTCTTGGCCTTAATAATGTGGTGATGCCTATGTAAAAAAAAAAAACTTAAAAAAATGTTGTTTAAAAAATTATCTGAAAATCAAAAAAAAAATTTTTCTTTTTAAAAATTTTGATTTCAAATCCAAACAAACCTTTCTCGAATTACACTAGCTAAAATATCCATCCTTCTAAGAGGGTTTTCTTCTGTTAAAAATGAAATAGACATGTTCTAAAATAATTTAAGCACCTATTGTATGATGATCTCACTACTTTTTTTTAAGTCAGACTTAAAAACTTTATTTGGTTATTACAATAATTAAAACTAGTGGGACCTGCGGAAATTCCACAGGTGACTGATTCCTCTGTAATATATTGATGTTGGCATCCTGTAGATGTTCAGTGTAAATGGAGATGCTCTGATATTATCGTAGCTTTTTTGTTAAAACTGCAAAGTATTTATCTAAGCTAGCACGAACACCTGGCAAAGCCCGGTTGTAAAATATGCTTAAATATGATATTTTAATTCTTGCAGATTTTGTATATATTATTATTATAAAAAGTTAATGTTCTATCGATTTTTATATATTACTAGCGAGGGGTACCCGGCGTTGCCCGGGTGTTTGGGGATGGGAGGGGGGGGGTTAAAAAAAAATAAAGTAAGTATGAGGATCGAACCCGAATCGTTGAGGCAAAGTTGTAAATTAAAGTGTGAAAAAAAAAAAAAAAAAAAAAAAAAAAACGTGCGATGTTAACCATTGCCCCACCGCGAGATTTTAATGGAAACACGTTTGAATTTATTTAATTACTTGGATTTAGCAGGTGCTCGTTTTAAATGAGGTCAAGTTGTGACTGCAGGATAGTATTCATTTACTGCTGAACGCTTTTTTTTCCCCGAAGATGTTTTAGGAAAAAGACTAAGCCACATGCGGCGAGCGACAAATATTGAATATTTATCTTCCCGAAATCGAGCAAATTAAATAGACAGGCGAGCTTCGTTGTTAACTGTGAGATATTACGATTTGTATGTGATATAAAAAGTTTTAAAAAGTTGTGAACCGACTGACCGCTTCTCTGAAAGAAGCCTTTTTGTAGACACACAGAAAAAGCGAACACACATACATACATACATTTTTGCTTTTATATTTATAGACTAGCGAGGGGTACCCGGTGTTGCCCGAGTGTTTGGGGGGGGGTAAAAAAAAAGTAAGTATGAGGATCGAACCCGAACCGTTGAGGCAAAGTTGTGAAAAAAAATGTGCAACGTTAACCATTGCTCCACCGCGACATGCTTACGGAAACATGTTTGAATTTATTTAATTACTTGGATTTAGCAGGTGCTCGTTTTAATGAGTTAATGAGGTCAGTTTGACTGCAGGATTTCATTTACTGCTGAACGCTTTTTTCCTCGCCCCCAAGATGTTATAGGAAAAAGACTAAGCCACATGCGGCAAGCGACAAATATTGAATATTTATCTTCCCGAAATCGAGCAAATTAAATAGACAGGCGAGCTTCATTGTTAACTGTGAGATATTACGATTTGTATGTGATATAAAAAGTTTTAAAAAGTTGTGAACCGAGCGACCGCTTCTCTGAAAGAAGCCTTTTGTAGACACACAGAAAAAGCGAACACACATACATACATACATACATTTTCGCTTTTATACTTATAGATAAAGTTGCAATTTCAAAAATAAAAATATATTCATATGATTTGGATGCATTAGCTTGAATCGAAGCAGAAATAAAAACTTATGAAAAAAAAAATATATATATATATATATATATATATAACTTGAGTTCCTTCAGCCATAATCGAAACTGAAACCAAAACTTATGAAGAATTCTTGGTAAAATTATTTATGACAAGAAATGGAAGTAAATAACAATTAAACGACCCGAATGTAAGCATGAGACAGAAGATAACACACATGTTATCGTATGAATATATAAATTGCTGGAAAATATACTTTACCAAAATATTCATTTAAAAAGTTACATTGCCATAGACAGATGATATCTCATTTGACAATCTTCATCTATGATATATACAGTTTGGTGTATTTGGTTTTATATGCAGGAGTCACTATTAAACTAATTAATTGATCATTATAGATTTTTGAACACACCCTGCAACCTCTTTCCAACAGAATTGACGTTGCGAGCCTGTCTCTGCTCTATCATTGTTTTCATGGTAAGTGCTTGCCTGAACTTAAATCTATGGTTCCCTTTTGCCAAACTTTCACAAAAAAAAACACTCAACTAGCTACAACCACTATATACGATTTCCTTCCACTTTCTGTGTCTCAATCAAAACAGATTCCATGAAAAAAGTTTCTTTCCCAGAACTGCCCATCTGTGGAACACTGTTCCGATGGCCTGCTTCTCGGTTGAACATAACATGGTAGTCTTCAAATCCAATGCTAACAAGCTCTTGTTGAGTCATCCCTGTAAATAATCAAATTCTACTCAATTTACAGCATTAACAATTACTACACTACCACCTTACATTCATTAACTCTTATCCTTGAGTGGCCTTTAGGCCTTGGTAGGTGGTGACTTCCAAGTAAAAAAAAAAAAATCTTGCTAGGCACAAGATGGAAATATGGAAAAGTTTTAGTTTTATGCAAAATGTGTACGAAGGGGGTGGAATAATACTAAACATTCAAAAATTAGCTGGATCTATTGTTAAAATTTAATTCCGATTTATTTGAGGTATTTTGCAAAGTTTTGGGAGGATAAAATGGACATACACTCTCATTTGAAAATTCAAACACCTCATATTTTCATTGAATTTGACCCATAGTCATTAGACAACAATAAGCAGGATTTACTGAATTTCAATTTTTTCTTAAGATCTTAAAGTATCATCATCATCATATTCAATTTATATGCTGGCATGTGTTGTACAGCTTTTAGAAATTAATTTCAAATGGCCAGGTCTATATTTATCCCTTTTTCTCTCAAACCCATCCTTATCACTTCCCCCATGTTTTCCTTGACTTTCCCTTGCGAACTGACCCTGTTACCTCGATTGTTCTACATCTGCTAACTCAGGAACTCTCATCCGTCTTTTCAACATGGCCATACCATCGAAGTCTACTGTTCTGTACATTTCTGGTTATATTGTTTAGATTTTATCATCCTATGACCTCAAGAGATCTGAACTTGTTTTTAAGATTCATGTTATACATTCCTTTATCATTTCTCTCCATGCAACACATGCCCTCAACCCTCACTGGTCAGGTTTTACTACCATACACCATCACACTACATACAAATGTAGTATAGACTTCGCTTGGAAGATATTGATAACACTCTGCTGGTTAATAATGGCAAAAGTTGCCTGCATTTACTTCGTTCATTTCTAATTCTTGCTATCATGCTAGCACCTGCTCCAACTTGTGCTCCAATGGAATTATCAAGGTAACAAAATTTCTGAACAGCCAAGGAAAACATGGGAAAAAGTGATAAAAAACGGACTTGAGAGAAAAGAGGATAAGTTGTCTACCACATGTCAGCATGTAAAAAAGATGTTAAATAGAATATGATAATGATGAATAACTTTACCATCCACACACACACACATATATATATATATATATATATATATATATATATATACTAGCATTTCAGCCCGGCGTTGCCCGGGTATTTGGATGTGTATGTTGAGCAAAAAGAAAAGTGGTAGTAGGAAGGCAGGCTCGAACCCGTACCGTAAAGGAGGAAAAGAACGGGTAAAAACTAATGTTTATGCTGTTACGACCACCGCCAAACTGGAAGCGACACTTTTTAAAATTAAGGCTAGACAATCTAAAGGAGAGGATAACTTTCAAAAATATCGGCGAAAAAAGTTAACCCCCCCCCTGTAGAAAAGTGCCTAGTTGAAGGGGAAGATATTAATGTTTTTAGCCAATTTTTCGATATTTGTTGTATGAAAGGTCGAACTTTAAAACGATACTGATCTTGGTAAAATCCATCGCCTCTATTGAAAGTTTAAGGCAGACATGCAAACAGACATGCAAACAGACATACATACATACATTTATATATTGGTAACTAAAAATTTTCGATCCAAACTGATGAAAAAGCTTGCCCTATCTCTGAATACTCTTTATGTAAAATTTCAAATATTTAGACCAGAAATTGTCTGAGTAATTTGGAAGAGACCGCAGGTCAATTTTTAAAAAAAATTTGACCCCTATTATGACCCCTTAAAATTTATTGTTTTGGGCTCAAATCAAGTTATTAAGTTAGATCCATGTCCAAGGAATCTATATCTAAAATTTCAAGTGCATAGACCCAAAATTGTCGGAGGAGTTTGGTAGAGTTCTCAAAGGTCAAATCGTTGAACTTTGACCTCTTAATCGCCAAATTTCTGGCGAAAAACCGATCACATCGATTTTCCCAAATTTCAGTACCCTGTATATCAAATTTCGAGTCTGTAGACTAAAAATTGACAGAGTTATTGCGTAGGGAAATGTACACAGACACGTTCACTTATATATATATATATATTTCTCTACATAATGCCTGGAGAGCAGCCATCAACACTAACGGTAACACAACAAGCAGCTAGGAACAAAAGGACGTCAAACTGTGTAGTAGTAGTAGCAGTAGTAGTATCCGAGTTTTCATTCGCTTCTGTTGTCTTACTACCTCTTACACACAAACTAGTTATCATTTCTAAATCTTGTAATTGTACTTGTAATTCCACTGCAATTCTTGTGTCCCAATCCTCTCGTGCACCACAAAAAAAAAAAAAAAAGTACAAGAGTCAGGTATGAATCAATAGCAACTTATCTTCAATTCATCATATAAAAATGAATCATTTATAAAGTGTTTTCGCATCAAAAATAAACTGCATCAAACTTTCCCCTTTCTGAGAAATTTTCAACACTACAATCATTAATTAACACTTTACTCTTGGTGATGTTCACTCTCAGGCCTTTACTTTCCATAGCATTCCTTCAAGTTTTCAATTAGACAAGTTGACATTTCCATTGTTTCACAGGTAAGTACTAAATCATCAGCATCTTCCTGAAAGCACATACAAAACTTCTTGGAGGATACTTCTAAAACATGCTCAGTACAGAATAATGATGTACTTCCATTTTAGCATTAAAGTTTTCACTAAATACGCTATTTATTATAACATATCTTTTGCGAATTTCTGTAATTTGCTTGAACAACCTTCTTTACTCATTTATTTTATGCAATACCCACCAGACGACATCTGTTGGCACTGTCAAAAGCTTTCTCCAGATCCACAAAAGCAAAATACAAGTTCTTTTTCTAACCAAAGGAGTTTTCTTGCATTTATTTAAGGATAGCACCAGTGGCACATTTTCAAATATACTTATTTGACTTCTTATTTACTGCTCAATTAGTCTCTCAATCGCATTTAGAACCTGATTGATCAACTTTAAGCCACTGTAATTACCTCTAGAAATTAACCTTTACCCATTGTAACAATTGATAATTTGTACTCAGTTCCAAGTCGTTTAGGATGACTTCTATTATGGTCTGATTTGTCAAGTCTGTGATCATCTCAATGTCTGTTTCACCCACATTCTTCAACATTTTAGCAGCAACACTTGAGGGACCTCCTGCTTTACCCTTCGTCACCTTACAGCTTCCCAAACCATTTCCTTCACAATTTTTTGAAGTTGGGCAAGATACTGCTTCAGCAACTTCTAGATTTTCATAGTTCCATGAAAATAGTCAATAATTTTTCATGGTGGCAAGAATCCCGCTTATACTGTCATTTTGAATGCTCTTTTCTCCAGCAATATAAATTTGTCTTCACCGTCTGTTTAACCATTATATATACTACATTCTTTTAGTCATCTCTTCAGATTATATCTAGAAAGAAACTTTCTAAGTCCTTCTTAGCTGTATACATTGCTTTTCTTGCTTCCCTATTTGTTAACAGAGACATTTATTTATTCACTAAATTTTTATAAAATCAAAATTATGTAATGTCTTTTGTATCAAAATTGGAATAAGGATTCTAGACATAAGGTTTAGTAGTGGCATTATATGTGGATTGTAATCTTTCTAAACCGACATAAAGTAGTGCAAAATTGTTTGGGGGATTTAATTTTTTCCTTCCTGGGACAGATATCATTCTGTTTTTTTTTTTGTTTTTTTTTACTGAGATGAATATTCTTTTTCAAAAAAAAAAAAAAAAATGATGAACCCATTGCATTTGTTCCTCCTCAACTTACATGAGGCACTGAATGTCATAACTTGGTAAGCACCACAAACAAAAGAATGGAGAAAAACGCTGTTAAAGTTTAGTTTGGTGGGTATACTGTGCATTAGTCCATTTCTATCCATGTTCTGGTCTGAATTCGACCATAATTACTCTTGTACATGTTAGAGGAGGCTATGGGAATAAAGTGATATACTAACTTTTTTTGTTGCACTGACGCTTACCGAATTATGACATTCATCGCCTCATATCTCCGACAAACCCGCTTAGCAATAAAATCTGACCACTTCATTGCTGAGGTCCCTAAATGCTATAAAGCTTTCTACTCTAATAGTTTCTTCCCTCGAACAGGTAGACTTTTTAATTTCCTTCCTGCTACCTGCTTTCCTGATATGCAGAAGTTTAAATGTAATGTAAACCAACATCTTGTTAATCTTTCCTAGGTATGGTCCAAAAGAGTAGCTCCTTACATTCAAGTTGCGATATGCGTTGTTAGAGGTGAATGTATGTAAAAAGATAAAAAATAAAAAAAAACTCTTAGAATGATAACTAAATGACTGAGGATGCAGTCTTTAAATCTGCCAAAGCATCTCACAAATCAAGAAATTATTCACTCAACATGAAGAAAAAAAAAGAAAAAAAAAAAATGGGTGATTTTGTTAAGTTAAAATCTGTTAACAGTTCAACTGGCCAATATGGCCAGTTGAACTGTTAACAGATTTTAACTTAACAAAATCACCCATTTTTTTTTTTGGATTCTTTAAATACTGTTCTCAACTTGAGTGTTATTTTCACAATTTTTTGATCGATGTAACCTTCAACCTTCTTGCATGGAATTTCGAATGGACCATTTATTTAATCCATAGAGGCAGCATGCTCTCTTTCCCTCAACCATGACTGGGTAGAAATCCTAAGTAATTCGCAATTCTATTTTTGAGGGTCAAATGCACTGAAGATTTAACCTTCAACCTCCAGAAAAGCATAAGGATCCATGGCATAGTGGTTGAAGTAATTAGTAAAATTCAGTTATAAAGTTATATTCTTCTGAAGGTTGAGGGTTCAATCCTCAGTGTGGGTGAAACTCAAAAACATAATTGTCAATTATTTAAGACTTCTACCCAGTCATGGCTGATGAAACGAGAGTATGCTACCTCCATGGATTAAATAAAGGGTTCTGTTCGAAATTCTACACAAATTCGAGAAGTTGACAGAAACATTCCTGAGTTTGACAAGATACACCTAAAGAAGGCTGAAGGTTACATCAGCAGAAATGTGAAAATAAAACTAAAGATGAAAATAGTAATTCAAAGAATTCAAATAATTAATCCTCATCTCAAAAATTCAGAAATAGTTTAAATGGTATTTAATAACCATTAAAGAGATTTTACAAGAATAAAGTCTCTTTAACGTGTACAATTATTTGATCAAATTGTTCAATACATGATTCAGTGAATGTATCATTAAACCTTTTAATATGCTTAGAGTAGTTTCAAAATCAATCCTTAGGTCATTAGATTTCATGAGGTCAGAGAGTTTTTTGTTTTGTTTTTTACTGTTGTTTTCCGTTCAATTAAAATTTGAATTCTTTTTGATTATTATAATTATTTGTGTACAGACTGTTATACAAACATTTGGCATTCCTTACAACACAGATTTAGAGATTTGTTTTTTCTCTACCATCAAAAATAAAGTCCATCATTCAAGAAGAAACTTAGCAGTAAAAATAAATAAAATGAATGCAGATTGCTAAAAACCGTATCTTCGCTTGTTGACAAGTCAGAAGTGGAATTCTTTAGTTGAAGAGTCTTAACTTGAGAAACTAGTTTTTTTTTGTTTTGTTTTTAATACAAGACTTTCCATCTGTTTCAGCATGTCATCTCTCAGCTCAGCATTTTTTAACTCTCATTCATTTCAACTGGTATAGAAAGTAATAGCAAAAAACTTCTTAATTATATGATTATCATTGTGCGATGTGTTGAGCAATAAAGTGTGGCCACCATGGTTCAGAAACATGATGGATACTAAGAGATTAATATTCATATCAGGTCATAATTACTAATAGAAAGTTCATATTAACTTGAGGGAGTGGAGAGTCTTTAAAAAGTGAAGAGGAGTCAATACTATTTTAAAACAAGCATTGCCTAAATCATCATGTTCAATATATTTTTGACAAAATATTTTTAATTTTAAAAAAATATTTACCAGTTACTTTGTCTATGATAGTTGGAGTTGATTCAACATGACTTCTATTTCAAATAAATATTACAATTGTGATGAGATGCATGGAGCAAATTAATTTATGTAAGAGTAAAATGTTAATAGCTCAGGGACCTAAAGTTAATATTGATCCAAGTTTATCTAAAATATGTGCAAAATGGGTCCATATTTTACAAACCTTTTGCTCTTATTTTCTGCAAATTTATCTGTCCCCATAATGCATTGCATCATAATGGTCATGTTTCTATGAAACAGAAGTAGCCATGTTGGGTTGATTCAAACTAGCAAAGACAACAAACTGATAAAACATTTTTCATTAAGCATTTCTTTTTGTCAAAAATATAAACATATTGAATATAATGTACAGAGTGTCAGTTTTTATGGGTTCACAAAAAAATCAATATCAATCCAACAGCAAGTACATAAGCTAAAACAAGTTACTGCCCTGCTTTCTGCAGAATTTGAAGTTACTTAACTGCCAGCTTTTGTACTAACTTTGCTGCTTTCAAAACTGGGGCTGGTTAGTTTTAGAGGCACCTTCCTACATCAAAACCGATTTGGGCATAGATTTATATGCACAGTTATTATGCACAAATTAGCAGGGAGAATATTCTTGGTAGATATCAATGGATTATAATGAGCAGCACAATAGACAAAGTAATAGGAAATTGTATCCATAAGTGTATAGCGAGCAAATTCCTAAAGATTAGAAGTGCATGACTTTATAGATGAGTGGTTGCAGATGGAATTTTGCATGGGACAGCTAAAGAATTTGCATCCATGTCAGCAAATACTAAAATTATCCGTTTTGCAAATTATCAAACATAATGCACACACAAGTATTTTAATGGTGAATGCTCTGACGAACTGCAGACACTTGTGCCCCCACGATGCAGACACCCTCGACAAACCCGACAGGCAGCTAAATCCCACCCCCACAGAGTAGAGATCCCTAGATGTAAAAGATCTTTCTACTCCAGTAGTTTCTTCCCCAGAACCGCTAGACTATGGAATTCCATTCCAGGATCCTGCTTCCCTAACTGTACTGATATGCAGAAGTTCAAGTGTAACGTGAACCGACATCTTGCTGCCCAAATCCCTACATAGTGCCCCAGTAGTTGCTGACCCTGATAGTAGCCCCCTACACCAAAGTGGCAATGTGCCTTGTTTGGGGTGAAAATGTAATAAAAAAAAATTTTTTTAAATTAAAAAAACATGTGGGCGTTTTCTTCTTTGATTATTACATTCAACTCTAAAAATTGACATAGTTTGATCCCAAGATTCACCTGTTTCTATATATGAAAGTAGATGGCTTTGATTGGTTGAGTTTAATCATGTGACATAAAAGGATTTGAAGTCAATTTAACAGTTGCAGATAAGACCATAAAAGATTCTATTATTTCCTGATAAAAGCCAGAGTAACTGAACTTGATAAAGTATTTTTTAAAAATAAAATCGTGATTGCATTCTATTTCTTTATTTTTTTCACCATTCAGAAAGAGAGAGAGAAAGAAAAAATAAAAGCAAGAGAGTCAACCACACACCATGTAAGAGGAGCAAACATCCTTAGCCTCCATTAAACAGGAAATTAAAAAAATTTTATCTTAAAATTTCTTTGAAACTTTTTTTTTTCACAGATTTTCTACTGGAAACTTTTGAATAGAGAATATTACATTGTCAAACTAAAATGTGTCTTGTGATTATTTCCAAGACTAAAATTGGAAAGCAGATTCAATTCGGATCAGTTATGTTTACAGCCTTGCTGACCACTAATCTATCCACCAATGAGAGGAGGGGAAAGAGGAAGAGGACAGGCGGATCTACAGGGTAGAACGATAAAATTGTCACCCTAAAAAAAACAACACTACAGCTTTATTTTAAAACTTTTATTGAAAAAATAAATTCAGGTAACTTGATTATGTAGTAATTCAATGTAAAAACCTCAATCACTGCCTCGATATCGGTCCAAAACTGGGTGCATGCCTTTTCCATAAGTGCCAGTGGGAGCTCAGCAAATACTCAGTGGCTAATGGCAATCAGGCTGGCTTTGGTGTTGTGGGAGGTCATGTTGATGATGTTCTCGACATATGACCAAACGAAGTAGTCCAGTGAGTTGAGGCCGGGAGAGGGGGGGGGCAGTAAGAAAAGGGCACAAAGTCATAGCACTCCTAAAGCCAAGCCTGGGTCTCTTTGGACTTGTGGGCTGATACCGTCCTGCTACCACACCCAGCCACCTGATTACACCACACTCTTCAGCACATCCTCACCATGGTATTGACTTTCAAGCTGACTTTGAAGATTTGAAGCAACATGATATGGTCTTCACTTGAAACCATACCAAAGACCATAATCGTGGCCAGAAACTTTGTTTTCATCACCCTGGGCATGCCCTCAAGTGTTGAACCATCCAGATTTGCATTTTGAGTGTGCTGGTAATGGTTCTGTTGTCATAACTTGGATTGGTAGGGAGCAGGAGTTGTACAGTGATGCATCTTAGATCTCACACTGACCATTGTGTCACTTTCAGACATGATAGGTTTCTATCGCTCTTGGGATTTGTACACAACTAGCCAACTAATGGATGGTCTGCAACAAAAAAGAAAATAGTTTTCATCAAACAGAAATTGAATCATGTTGTCTTTTCCAGGATGACAATTTCATCGTCCCACTTTGTATATCTTTGCAATTGGTATTGTGTTTCTTTTTATTTTCTATGGAAATTACTCCAGAAAGGACATGGATCCACTTGATGTAAGGAGCTACAACATAAATGAAAAAAAAAAACAGCAATTCTTCCCCATTTGTCATTGCTCATGGAAAGTGAGGATTAAAAGTGAAGGTCAAGGTCAAAGTTCCACTTGCTTAGAAATTTATTTTTATAAAAAGAAGGAAACTTGTGTGCATGTGAATTTACTGTTTTGTGGTAGTCAAACAAAATAAACATATATTGTGATGGGGGAGGGAGGGCTTTGTCCGGGCATAAAATACGCTTAAATATGATATTTTAATTTGTCCAGATTTTGTATATATTATTAGTATAGAGTCATGATTTCAAAAGTAAATAATAAAAAGTATTTAGGTGCCATCAGCTAGAATCAAAACCGAAATTCAAAGCTGGTGACATTACCACTGTGCTAATGTGACAAGCATATAAACTGATTACAAATTAAGAATAAAATGAGATGAATGCACAAAATGTTTAACAATTTTTTTCAATTTTGATCCATTTTTGACCCTTAAAAACAATTTTAACTTGCTAAAGACCCATAAAAGAACGGCTCGTAAAAAATCTAATCATTTGAGACCCCTAGTGCTGCTCTATGGCTTTTAGTTTCGGAGGAGATAGTTTGAAAATATGGAGACAGACAGGCATATAGCCTTTTATATAGTCATGATTAAGTTGTTTTTATTTGGGGGGGGGGGGTAGTCATTCAATGTCAAGTTACCGTAAACGACAATTGTGGCAAAGTTAATTATGATGCATGCAATATAAAAAGTTGATTGTTTAAATATAAACAAATTTCATGGTGATATAAAACTGTTTTCACTGCTTGATTTATTTGTTAGAAAAAGAAAAATGTTTTTTGATTTATTCAGGTTAACTTTGATTAAATGGCCACAACTAGTGTCTTAATAAAACCCAGTCATTTACTTTTTTTGCATTCATATAATTTTACTGGTGTTATTCTTCAATTCCAGACTAGAGAATAATATAAATGGTTTCAGTTTGTTTCAAAATACAAACGTTAAAATACTTTCATTTATTGATGAAAATGATATTTCAAACATAAGTGTGACAGATCGACTCGCAGAGCTTCTTATGGATATGTGTGAAGGCATCTTAGTAGAGAAAAAAAAATTTTCATACAAGTCAAATAAAGGGAAACAACTCTTCTATATTTATTCTTTGGATGTTTCAAACTATTACATTTGTTTCGGACAATATAATCAAACATTTTTTAGAAGCATCTTAAATAAATAAATATATATATATATATATATATATATATATTTTAATTACATTTTCACCCCAAACAAGGCATATTACCACTTTGTTGTAGGGGCCTACTATCAGGGACATAGGCATCAGGTGTACTGTGTAGGGAGTTGGGCAGCAAGATGTTGGTTTACATTGCACTTGAACTTCTGCATGTCAGTATAGTTGGGGAAGCAAGAACCCGGCAGGGAATTCCAAAGTCTAGCTGCCCTGGGGAAGAAACTACTGGAGTAAAAGGCTCTCTTACATCTAGGGATCTCTACCGTGAAGGGATATATATAGTGTGTGTGCACACGCAAGTAATAATAATAAGTAGTGATACACTACATCTTGACAAGATTAGGTTTAAAGTTCCGAAAACTTGTATTAGAATTAATTATCTGGATGTATGGCATAACAGGTAACAGCATTGGTTATCAATAGGGCTATGACAACAGCATATTCTTTTCATTGTTTTGACTTGTGTGTGTGTATGCGCAGATATCTTATATACTTTTCTATAGAGTGATGTGGTTCCCGATTGATTAACTGAGTCTGACTGTGTCAAATATATACTCAAAAGTCAAAACAATGATAAGAATATGCTGTTGTCATAGCCCTAGTTATCAATCAGTTCTAAGTGACAGTTTTCTGATGGCTGAAGGTTCAATCTTTGTTATAGGTGATAACAATTAACACTTTTACTGGGTCATGGCTGACATAATGGGAACAATTTATCTGTGGATTAACTAAAGAATTCAGTTTGAAATCTAATATATAAAAGGCTATATGCCTGTCTGTCTCCATATTTTCAAACTATCTCCTCCGAAACTAAAAGTCGTAGAGCAGCACTAGCGACCTCAAATGATTGGATTTTTTACGAACTGTTCTTTTATGGGTCTTTAGCAAGTCAAAATTGTTTTTAAGGGTCCAAAATTGGTCAAAATTGTTAAGCATTTTGAGCATTCATATTAGTTTATATTTAATTTTTAAACAGTTCATATGCATGTCACATTGGTACAATGGTAACATCACCAGCGTTGAACGCTACCGTTTCGGTTTTGATTCTAGCTGATGGAACCTAAGTACTTTTTTTTTATTTTATTTACTTTTGAAATCATTACTATATAAAGTGGATTCAAGTCCTTTCTGGAGTAATTTCCATAGAAAATAAAAAGAAACACAATACCAATTGCAAAGATATACAAAGTTGAACGATAAAATTGTCACCCTAGAAAAGACAACATGATTCCATTTCCGTTTTGTTGCAGACCTACTAGTTGGCCAGTTGTGTACAAATCTCAAGAGCGAAAGGAGCCTTCTATCATGTCTGAAACAGGACATGTGGGGATGGCTATGGGCAAAAGAAATGTGGAGGTTGGGGGAGGCTCTCTAGCACCAAAGAACAAAACAGGACTGGAATCTCACTTGTTCCACCAGCTAAGAGTCTTTTAAAGTCATGCTAACTAATTGCTATGGGAGGAGTTCCAAAGAATCTAGGACTGCTAAAAAGGGCACACATACTCATACCTGTTTCCTCAACAAACACACAAACTAGTGTCATGCACCCACCTCTTGTCGAAGTCCATTCTAGGCAACTTCTTCGAATCGCATCTGATCTTCACTTTAAGCAGATGTTTAAAGTAAACCACCAGATCACGATTGGAAACAGATGTCCCCTCATAGACCTTGTTGAGGCATGTCACATCACCATTCTCACTATGGCTAGAATAGCTAGAAAAATGATTCTTTTCTTCCTAGTCAACAGCAGATCATCAATGTTGTCGATAACGTAAGTAGCATCGAAGCCCAATGGATGTTTGCCGTTGATGCGAGCCGTTACCTTTTTGACATACTCCTAGAGTAGCCGAAGTTTGCTGCAATAGAAGAAAGGGTGTTCGGCTGTTTCTACTTCTGTCTTCGTAGCAGACACAAAGGATCGAGCTTTAGGCCTTCGTTGCAAAATTTAGCAAAGAGGAGTAGTGTGTTCTGGACAAGCCACCAAGTCAGAGAAAACTTAGAGTTGTTTAGGTAAGCCCAGCCTGGCACCCAATTCCACTGTGAGTGGATCTCCTCCGACCATCTGAAGTGGTGCTCACTATTAATTCTCGATAAAGTTTCTTTCTGTTAAAGGGCCCTGGTCCCCTAGCACAGCTCTGTGCAGCTTGGCATTCGGCAAAGAACTTTGATTCGGCCTACAACAGCCTTCAGCCGAGGTGTCAGGTATGAGGTTGGGAAAGGTGTTTCCACATGTGTGTTCCGATATTGTTAAGATATCTGCAGTAGAATGGGCTTCCTAAACGCATACTGTTGGTCAAAAAGAAATTTACAAACTAGTGGGCTATCATTAGACTGATTAAGGATTCAAAGATTTTAGTCAAGAGGGGGAGGAGATTGATGAGGCAATAATTAAGTGGGTTAGTTCTTTCTGGGGCTCTTGAACACTGGTACCACAGAGGAAATTTTCCAGCTATCTTGGAAGCAAGATTTAGCAACACATTTATTGTAGAGTTTGGAGAGAACAGGGTTTCGCTCAGCAGAACATTACTTTATTAATATAGCAGGGATGAGATTAGGCCCACATACCTTGGAGGTGTTTAGGTTCTTTTATATCCCAGATATAGGAAGAGGTGCTGATCAGATCATAGAGTGTGGCTTCTGTCCACACTGGGAAATTGTGGAAGAAGTACTTTATGGTGTCTACAGTTGAGTTGGAGGCAAACTATCAGACAAGCAGTTCAGCCTTCTCAGTTGCCATGAAAACAACATTATGGTGGTTGGACAGAGGGAGAATTGTTGACTGCCCATGATTCATCACACTATTATAAATTTTCCACAAATCACAAGTTCCTAATTTCACTCAATGTGTTTTCTAGTCATTTTAGTAACGTTTTCTTGACTGTAGCTATTTAACTCATACAATGATTTCTAGCTACTATAAATTTTTGTCTATTTGTATTTGACTTATGGTGACTCAGTTGCTGGAAAACTGACATGTCTAGAGATATACTGCTCAAAATACACTTTCTTGCCTTGATGAAATACAAAATCGACTTTGAAATCTAATGGGGTTGAGGGGTGTTCTCTACAATTCCTGTCTCACAAAAAACCGTTTCTAGTCTTTCTCCATCATAGTTAGCTTCATGAAAGGTGCCCATTAGAGTTAAAATTTCTTTGTTCCTCTTTGTAAAACATTTACAGCAAGAATATATTTTTCTAACACCACTGTAAAGAACTTAACTTTCCTTTCTTCCTCTATGTGTCTAAAATTAAATATAATTTTCATGAACAGAGTTTCTTTCCCCAAAATTCCCATCTGTGGAACACATTACTAAGAGACTGCTTCGCTGCAGTCTACAATACAGGCATCTTCAAATCCAATTTCAACAAATACTTAGCATAAATCGTACTCATAAACAATCAATTTTAGTTGATCCTATTTCAATCTTCTCATAACATTCTTCATCGTTCAACTGACAATCTATTCATCTCATTAACCATTATCTTTGAGTGGCTTTTAGCTTTCATAAGTGATCACTCATTAGTTAAAAAAAAAACCTGTCAAAATAAAGTTGTTTTTAAACTTAAAATAAAAAAGAAAATCATTAGATAATATCGGGTATACGTAAATAGATGTTTTGATTGAACAAAATTTGATTAGGAACATTTTGATTTAGCTGAATTAATAACAAACAAATTATGCAAAACTTATAATGAAAAAAAAACTTTTAATTTTTTAGAAATTGTTTAGAATTATCTATTCGGAAAGAAATATTAATTTATATAAAAAAATAAATAAATAAAATAAGGCAATGGATATTCCTAACGCATCCATTCCAATCTACTCCTTTTTTTTAATTTCCTTATGAGGATGAGGTATCCTACCAGATGCCAAACATTCACCCGCTATCTCATACATTTTAACTGAGTGATCTAACAGTTTCTTTAAGTGTAATTGTTTCTATCTCTCTTACAATCGGTTCTATTTGTCAGTTGTTTTTGAAACTCTTTTTCATGAGTCCGGTTGCTTCTATAATTACTTGAATGATAGAGATTTTCCAAAGATTTCAGTTTCTTTTTATGTCATACATAAGACCTTGATATTTCCATTTTCTAGAGATGTAACTTTAGAAATTGCATAATCATAGTGAATGGTGTATGACTTATCTTTTTTTTTTTCAATTCTCTCATCATTTTGTTCAAGTTGGGGAAGAGACATCCTACCGGATGTCAGACAATCATCCACAATTTCATATATTCCAACTAAGAAATCTTGTTAAAAGTCTAACTGTTCTATTAAGTGCAATTATGTGATTTCAAATTGAACCATGACAAACAGCTTCTCAGAGATACATGTACACACATAAGTTTTAATTGCATCCATTAGTTTAAGTTTAATAACAAATTAAAAGGTCATTAATTACATTGAAATCATTTTTATGGGAAAACCTATTTTGGAATAAAACTCTTTCAAAATTACGTTTGCACAGAACTTGACAAAGAAGAAAAGGACAAGAACATGTAAATATTTATTTACATTTTTTTCTTTAGAATTATGAAAGAAAAACATATTTCTATTGAGTAATATTTTGTCTCAAAAACAAATAAAAATGATTGGCTGAATGATAAAAAAAATATTTAAAGAGAAGCGAATGTTATTAAAATTTAAGAGCTCATTTAAAATATTTTTTGACAGCAATAGCTAGACATGGGAACCGAGATATTAAAATTGGGAGATGTATAAAGAAAAGTGACTAAAGGATCTCAATTATAAAATATGTTGGAATTGATTCAACTGCTTTAATCAAAAGAATTTGTGGGGACTTATTTGAATTAATTTGATTTCTAGATATAGGATACACATCTCAATTCGCATTGGAAATTTTCATAAAAGACTTCAAAAACTAAATCTATAACATGGTTAGATTCTTTTTTTTTTTTCTAATAGAGCAAAATACTTTTGGAGTAAATTGTCTAATCAGTTTAAAAATAGCTCAAATATTCAAGGGGTATTCCAAAAATAATGCCTCCTATTTGTTTAAATTGCCCTAATGGATCATAGGAGATTGTCAATTGTATCGTTATGATGATTGAACTTATGCATCATTCATGACCTGAAAGTTTCATCTCTCTGTTGCAAACATTGAGAGTATGAGACTAAGAAAGCAACCCCTGTCATGGATGTATGCCAGAAGAAGAGGTTTGTCATTGAATTCCTGGCAAAAGTTCACTGAGATTGGTGATAATAAAGTAGAAAAATAATGGAGCACAAAAGGTCATTCAATTTAATGGTACCAGAACAGTCTTCAAATTTTTGATTAGGTTTTACTTTTGTAACAACCCCCATAAAAATAAATGTAAGAATAAACTGAGAAAAAAATCTACAGAGATATTTTTGACGTCTGTCAGATGAAATATTTAGGTGCATTCAATTATACAGATATCATATATTATTAATTAAAAAGAAAAAAGATTTCCAAGTAGGTAGTAATAAAATTTGGGAAAATATTTGGGTTTAAATGTAGTGTTTGGGGGAGGCAGCTAGAGGCAACTAAAGCAGCCAAAATGACAAGCAAAGTCAGATACTCTCATTTTAAGAGGGTTAAGATAACTATTTTGACGATAAAAAAGAAAACAATTATGGATGTCAATTTTCAGTTTGAAATTTTTATATGGACAGAATTCATAATAGATGAGTCACTTTTTCAAGAAATCACACAAATTTATGTTTATCAGATGAAATTCAATCTGTTATTATGTACTGTTAAATATAAACAGTCAAGCTCGGATTTGCTGGTATTCAACTCCACTACAATCTGAACAAATAATCTTTAGTCACATTTGTTTGTTTTTATGTCTTCTCTCTTGGAAATCTTTTGTACTTTTTTATTGTCTTTATCGATTTCATCAGACTATTGCATTCAAACTGGCTATCATTTTTTTTTTTTTTTTTAGCTTGTTGCAGTTTTAGTGGGCAGATTGCAGACAACAAAAGGTACAGAATCAACAATGGCTACTTTGGAAAAAATTTGATTGAATAATGACAGTTGTTCTTCCAATCATATTAACAAAATCAAATCATCACATTGAAAACCGTCTCCAAATTACCAGTCCAAAATAACTTATTTTTAAACAACTTGAAGTTACGACAATAATGAATAAAAATTAGCTAGATTTAGATTTAGGCCCAACTTAAACCCTGCAGGCTTAATTTTTATATATTAGGCATATAAATATCATTGAAAGAAATAAACACTTTAGTTATGTTTTTCTTAATTTTCTAAAGTTTAACAATTGTTTTCAATATTTTAAATAAACATTACAATTTTAAAAAGAAATAACTTTCCAAATTCTTCCTTCTCAGTGAACCTTAAAATATACTGAAGCTGTTTATATTTGGATAAAAAAAAATTTTGTTCATTAATCGGCATTCTGTCAATATTATATGCTGTTAGTCGCAAGTCTATGAATTAAAAAGAAAATTCTTAGTTATTTAGTTTTAGTTTAATTTTTACTTCTTGGACTGACATCCTTAGTTGATCGGAGTTGGAATAATACATAGATGTTGCCAAATATGTTGCTAAGAAGAATGGCTCCCTCTTCCAGGCTAGAAAACATCTTCCACTATTCTATATCTCTATAAAGCCACCATATACCATACATGGAGTACTGTTTCCACATCTGAGCCGGTGCACCACATACTAGCATCTCCCTCTTAAACAGGGTACAAAAAAATGTTTAACTTAATAAGTATGCTAAGCTCCAGCCTCAGTTGCATCACCAGAGTCACAGCCCTGTGACTGTTTTACAAGTATTTCAACAGAAAGCATTCTGATGAACTTACAGCATTTTTACCTTTTACCTATGACCCATATCATTAGAAATAAAATTGCACACCTTCTCTGTAAAAGGTTCTTAGATGCAAAAAATTTCTTTACATTCATTCTTTCTTTGGAATTATTTTGCCAATCCTGACCATACAAACATGCAAAAATTTAAATGTAATGTAAACAAACTTTCTACCAAGATTTCTCCACCCCAAAATATTACTCTTATGACAATAGCCCGTTTATGTTTTTTAATGATCATGTTATTTCTAAATGCTAAATTGACATCTTTGTCAATTTATAGTTAAAAAATTACTTGAAAAGTCAGTCACCCAATTGAACTGGAAACTTCTTTATTTGTCAAGTAAGACATTTTAACAATATTGGTTTAGTTAATTATTTCAGAGAGAAAATACTTGGGAGTCACCACTTATCAAGGTTTGAAAGCCACTTGAGTAATGAAAGATTCACTCGGTTAAAATAATTGCTAAGGGGTTCAAAAAGGGGGTAAAAATTGAAAGAAATCACAATTTGCCAAGCGTAGTGCAATGGTATCGTTCTATGCATGCATACATACTGGAAAATGGACATCTATTTACATTTGAAAAAATGCTAACTAATGTCACCAGAAATGACGTCAGTTCTCTATAATGGCATTAATTTTTCTTCTCACAGATATAAAGAACCACGTCAAACCATAATACTGAAAAAATACCCATTTACATGTTAAAAAAAAAATATGGTATCTACGTGATTGTTGTGTCTCACATATCAGAAACATCCAAGAATCATGAGAAACGATACGGTAGAAAAAAATTACGCATGAAAATATATACCGATAAGAACAAAATACAGTTGCTATGTTTTAAAAAGCAAGCAATCGATTTTAGTATTGGTTGAAAACTGCCGAGTTATTTTACTGGAAATGACATAATTTCTTTAAAACTTGGCTGGCCATTTTGTTTAGTATTTGTTCAAATATGATATCCTACCTCTGTTTATGGAGGAGGAGGGGACAAATAAGATCGCTTGAATGCAAAGAGCAGTTACTACACTTTTACTGGCCATTTTCTTTAGTATTAGTACAAATATGAATATCCGTACTCTGCTTACCGAGGGGGGGGGGAATATGAGATCACTTTAATGTTGAAGAACAGATACTACATTTTGATCTTAGTCAAAAGATCAAGTAACCATATTATATAGCATATTTTCCTCCCAAACATTATCTTCTATTAAAAAAAAAAAAAATGCATTAAAAAATCTTTATGATATACAACACACTACATGTCATATTCCAAAAATCACATGGAAAAACTGCTGATTCCTATAATTAGGTAAATGAATCGGATAATGCCGAGTTCTTATTTTCAAGCATAATGTCCTCATGGCAGTAATTGCAAAAACTGTTGTTATGGGGGGGAGGCATACAATCACTGAAAAATAGACAGAAACTAGACTTTAATCTTAGCCAAAAGACCAAGTCACCATATTAAATAGCATAATTTCATCCCAAACATTATCTTCTATGAAAAAAAATGCATAAAAATCTTTATGATGTTCGACACTGACAATGTCATATTTCAAAAATCAGGTAAATAGATAAGTTCCGGTGACTGCATATTTTTCACAATCCTATCAGGCATTATCTCCTCCCTAAATATGAATTTGTATGTATTAGACTCACTCCTTAACTAATTAACCAATCATAATGAATTTTAAGTATGTGTATATGTTTCTATATTTGTATAGATGTCAAATTCCAAAAATCACATACAATGATCGCTTACTTTTTAAATGTATATAAGAAATTCTACTCAAGGAATAAGGTACTTGTACAATATAGTACTCATATAAAAAAAAAACAATGAAAATCTTAACTATGACATGCATAAAAGTTATTAAAGTGAAAATAATGTTATATTTGAGTAGTAAAACTTCTTCACTATAGCACGCAGATGAAAAAAATTCTTATTCCTGACGTACAGAAAATTTAACACAACATAAAATTACTTAAAAGTATTGACTTTTTATTTTTACATTTTTAAATAAGGATGTACTTGTACAGTATCCTACCCAAGAAATAAGGTACTTGTACAGTATAGTACCCATATGAAAAACAAAGAAAATCTTACCTGTGACATACATAAAAGTAATCAAAACCGAAAATTATGCAATATATTTAAATAGTATGACATTTATATAAGAAATAAGATGCTTCTTCACTATAGCACTCTGATTTAAAAACAAACTCTTACCTGTGACAGACGGAAAAATTAGCACAACAGAAAATTATGTAAAATGATCGAGTAGCTTCATCTTTAATTAAAAGTAAGCTACTTGTATAGTATTCTATCCAAGAAATAAGGTACTTATGTAGTTTAGTACTTAATTGAAAAACAAACCAAAGAAAATCTTACCTTTGACGTACATATAAGTTATTCTTTATATTAGAAATAAGGTACTTTTGCAGTATATTACTCATATGAAAAACAGACTACTCTACCTGTAATGTACATAAAAGTTATTAAAACCAAAAATAAAGTTATATATTTGGGTAGTATGATTTTTAAATGAGAAAAAAAGGCGCTTCTTCACTATAGCATCAAGATGAAAAAACAAATTCTTATCCCTGACATACAGAAAATTTAGCACAACAGAAAATTACATAAAAAGTATTGACTCCTTTCATTTTTAAATTAGAAATAAAGTATTTGTACCGTATCTTACCCAAAAAATTAAATACTTGTACAGTGGAGTACCTGTGTGAAAAACAAAAATTTTACATGTGACGTACTAAAACTGTTTATCATCTCGTATTGTTAATATTCAAAAAATCATGTACAAGTATCAAATAGTTTTGATATTTGCCATATTCGAAAAATCATGTAAATTGATCAAACCTTCTGTATTTAGGCGGCGGTGAGGGAAGTAGTGTCTTTTTGCTGTCACAAATCAATCTCCCAAGCATTATTAATTACTTTATTTTGTAAATAGTTTTAAAAGTGGGGTATATGAAGTCAGTGCCGGAAATGGCTGAAGCAGTTTACAGTATTAAAATTACTTTTTGCATATATATTTTTAAGAGGGTAGTATGTAGAATCAGTCCTGAAAATGCCCAAAGTAGTTTACGAGCTCAGAATTACTTTATTTTATATATATTTTTTAAGATGAAGGGGGTATATGGAGCCGGTCCCAGAAATGGTTGAAGCAGTTTATGATCTAAAAAATTAAATTTTATAGAATTATATTTTTAAAAGGGAGAGATATGGAGACAGTCCTGGAAATGGCTGAAGCAATTTATGATCTGAAAATTACTTTATTTCATATATATTTTAAGGAGATGAGGCAGTGTGAAATAAGGAGTCAGTTTGGGAAATGGCTGAAGCAGTTTACAATTTGAAAATTACTTTATTTCATATATATTTTTAAGAGCGAGAAAGGGAAATATAGAGTTAGTCCCAGAAGTGGATGAAGCAGTTTACGATCTGAAAATTACTTTATTTCATATATATTTTTAAGAGTAGGGGGAAAGAATATGGAGTCAGTCCTGGAAATGGCTGAAGCAGTTTACAATCTCAAAATTACTTTATTTCATATATATAAACTATAGTATACCTGTGGAATCATATTCCAGAAATGACATAATTTATCTTACTAATATGTTGTCGCTGGTGGGGAGGGAAGAACTACAGTAATATTGAAAATCATGGTGAAGCAAGGGATTCCTGATCACAATCCGTGTTAATTCATTTATGTATCTTTGGAAAACCTGAGTTCTGTTCAAGAAATTATATCATTTCACTAAAATTGATAGTATCTGTATTCAGGCAAGGGAAAAACACAGTAATGTGGAATTTTATAGTGAAGCAAGATGTGTCTAATCACTAAGCTTCTAAATGTATTTATGTATTTATTTTTAAAACCAGCTGAGTAATTTTCACAAAATTAAATCTTTTGTCAAAAAAATTTAGTGTCGGTAGTGAGGAAAGAAAATGAAACCCAGTAATGTAGAATTTTATACTGAAGCAAGGCACTAACCGTATTAATGTATTAATTTTAAAATCATGCCGAGACATCTTCCAAAGCTGATATCATTTTTCTTAAAATTATAGTGCCGATGGTAGGGAAAAAAGAAACCCAGTAATGTTAAACTTTTTTTGTGAAGAAAGTGTTGCCTAATCACTAACCGTGACAATTTATGTATTAATTTTTTTTAAATTTGCTGAAGTTATTTTCTGAAAATGACATTATTTCTCTTAAAATTATGGTGTTGGTCATGAAGGGGGAAAGAAATCCAACATTATTGAAATTCATGTTGAAGCAAGGGTTTCCTAACCTCTAACCGTGCCAATGTATTTATGTATTAATTTCAAAAACCTGCTGAATCATCTTTCTCTAAAAATCATGGTGCCGGGATGTGGGGATGAAAAATAACACAATAATGTTGAGTTATATTGTGAAGCAAGAGTTGCCTAATTCTAACCATGTCAATGTATTTATATATTAATTTGGAAAACCTGATGAGTCATCTTTCAGAAATGGCATCATTTCACTTAAAATTATAGTGTCTGATGTTTGTGGTGGGAGAATAATCACAGTATTGACAAATTTTATGGTGAAGCACAGGCTGCCTAATCACGAACCAAGACAATGTATTTAAGTATTAATTTTGAAATCCAAATGATCTATCTTCTAAATATGATTTCATTTTTCTTACAATTATGGTGGTGTTGGAGAGAAAGAGAAATCAGTTCATACATGTTGCATGATACATGTAAAGAGTACATTAAATTGTTTCGTATATGTATTTACATTACCCGTCTGAAGGTAGGCAACATTATTTTAAATAGATGTTGTACATTAACCATTCTAGGAAAGGAAAATTTTTTTCATATAAGTGCTGTAAATTTCCTGTCCTAGGGAAGGTACAATTATTTTATACATATGTTGTGTAATATCCATCCTATGCTATGCTCGAGATAGCAAATGATACATAGACATCAAATATTCCTCTATCCTAATAACAGGTATGTTCAAAATCAACTTTATTTTCCTATTATTTTATACGGTTCCAAGCAATGCCAGGTAGCCCTGCCAGTATATTAATAAATGTCTGTAGCCTGTTTGTATTTTTATTACAATAAGCACTATTTCTTTTCACAAATGAAAGTTAATTGAAGAATTATTACATTAGATTTTGTAATGCAATAGTTATTACATGGTTTAAAATTTGCATCTGTAAATTTATTTTTAGTCTTCACATCTTGTTGAAATTTTTTTTTTTTAATCCAGAGTCTTAGCTTCACAAGGAAATAAAGAAAATTATTACAAGTGGGGATTTTCGTTTACATATTTATGATTTTCAAAAGATTATTATGAAACAGGACAACATGACTGGAAAGACATTGTTCTTTAATATGATGTCATTGGGGATACAAACATCACTTCTGGTCAATGAAGTTTTGGATGATATAGAATATCAAGAGTTAATGACACAGGAGAGTCCATGTCCACTTATTGGGGAAACTGACTCCATTTAACATAATTACAGCAAAATAATTGACACCCCATCCACAAAAAATCAGACAATGTTCAAGTTTATATATAAATCAGATTTGTTTAAATTTTTTATCATTTTAAAATTACAAGTTAATGCAATGGTATGTGTTCATTTATCATAAAAAAAATTACAAAGAATAAAATTGAATGATAAAGTATACACGTTCAAATATTTTTATCAATTCATTGTTAGAAGTTTTAATTTTCATAAAGTTTGTTTTTCACTTTATAATTGATTTAAAAAAAAAAAAAAAATGAGTATAAAATTTGCAATGAAAATGACAAAAGAAATCATAAGTTTGGTACACTAACAAATAATAAATATTACTTAAAGTAACTGAATTAGCAACCCATGTACCTTAAATTACAGATTCTTTTTAATCTGCTTAATATATACAAATTAAACTCAACAACAATTTTTTACATTTTGAATGTTGTCTAGATTTCCACAACTGAATTAGGGTACTTTTGCACTACTAAATCAGGAAATGGCATGTTTCTCTCACTCAGGTGAGTTTTTTTTTTGTTTTAAGTTGATTTAAAAAAAAAAAAAAAATCAGATCTGGTGACAAAATCGATTACATTTTTGTGGCATTATCAGCTGATTTTTGTCAACACATATCAAATATGTTTTCAAGAAAAAAAATATGTTTTGCCAACAGATAAAAACATCCATCAATGTAAACTGAATGGTGGGTGAAGGTAAATACACATAAATTGCAGGTTGCTCACTATTGTTCAAATTTCAGGGTTTGAACTTCCATTTCTTTAAACTCCTAGAATGCTCAATGGCAAGGATGTTTCTTCAGATTTCAATAATAGTCAGTCATCATAACTGCATTCCAGTGATCCTGATACCTGGTCTTGTCTCTTTCAGATCCTGCTCATCACTCACCGAACCCAGGTTCTCAGGAAACCGGCCCATAAGTGAAAATAGGTGCATTTTGACGCTCATGTTGAAATCCAGGTTTCTGAAAGCATTCAGAATGTTGTTGACAAGTTCTGCGTAGTTTCTGGCCTTATTGTTGCCAAGCAACTTCATTAGCAGAACAAATGCCTTCCATGCTTCCAATTTCACTTTGTTCATTGAGTTTTCGAACTCTGGATCTCTGATGAGCTGTCGGATCTGAGGACCATCAAAGATGCCATCTTTTAACTTCTCCATGGTCAATTCTGAAAAAATCTGGCACAAGTAAGCATCTTTGTCCAGAGCCTTGGTGAACTGCTTGATTAAGCTGACCTTGATGTGAAGTAATGGAAAGAGTACCCTTTCTCTGCCAGAAGGTCGTTGATGATGTTCCTTTCTTTGCAATGCACCAATTCCTCCTGCACAGGCCAGTTTTTCTTCATGTATGCTGAGCACCAATTTTTTGAAGATTTCAAGGTTTTAAGACTTCAAACTGATCCCTTTGATATGATCACTCAGACCTGAATACTTCTTGTCATTAAAATAATCATTTCCAATCAAAACATGACATTTTACCACAACTAACTTTGAAAATGCTCAACACAATTGAGCAAAAATGTTAAAAAAAAAGAAAAAATTAAAAAAAATGACATGTGGCCATAGCTCAAAAACTTTCACTAATTGAACAAAACCAATATGGATTTTGAATTCAGTGCATCAGATTCGTCCTAAATCAGCTGAAAAAAACACAAACAAATTTGTTGTAGACCAGTGTTACTTTTAAATTCAGCTCACATATTTATAGGCGCGGGGGGGGGGGGTATCAACTCCTCAAGAGAACAAGCGTTTTTCTGCAATAAAGTTATATGAAGTTAGCTTTCCAGTAAGCAACATTTGTTTATGAATTTTGTTTGAAAACGGAGGGGGAGGGAGAGAAAAGAAAAAAAATTCTTAACCTATTTTAATCAAGATTCTTAAAAGAAAATGGCCATAAAAATGCACAAACTTTATGGATAACTGATTGATATTCTATCAGATATGCATAAACAATCATTTTTTTTTAGATTTTAAATTCAAATATTCATTAACATCTACTCAATAGTCTTTCCTGTTTGGGTTGATTAATATACAAATGATTAATATACAAATGATTAATATACAAATGATTCTCTTTCTCATTTAAAAACCAGAGAGAGGCTTTACATTTCCTGTTAACAACCTTCATTTTGTAAATAGAATTTTTTCCCCTCAGAATCTTTCAAACATTATAAAAATTTCCTCAAATGTACAATTTACACCGTGAAATTCTAATGTGATTTACAAGATCATTTTTAACCATATACCCATCAAAGTTTTTATAAAAATTTATTATACATTTATATACTCATTTCAGGAATTTAGAGTAGTATAAAAAAAAATGTGCAAATTTATATATATTAGTAATTAAATTATGCTATCAAATTATAAACTTTAAAAAAAATTAAATTGTTAAACAAAAACAATTTGATAATTTTGTGAGATAACATCATGTAAAATAGTTTAAAAAAAAAAAAAAATTAACAGTAAAATTTGATTGCAGCTAGCTTGAAATTTCAAATGTATACAAACATAAAATATAAATACATATTGGCAGTTGGATTTTATATGAAACTGCAGTCCTTTTTAATTTATATAAGTATTTTATTTAAAAACTATGCATTACAGTGTAGGTTGGGGTTAATGGAGTTTTCAATCTGGCCATGTCAGGTATGGAATAGGAAATGACTAGAGGTGAAGAAAAAACTATTCAGCATCATTCAGCAGGTGAAGAATTTGTGAAAAAAAATGTGGGGAAAAACAAATCACTGGTTTAAGACAAGCGGTGTTCGCTTTTGTGTTCCCCAAGTAATGTACAGATTTTAAATAAAATACCTTATATTAGCTCTTATAGAACCTATGATAGAGCGCTTTTTATTTTTCAACTAACTTATAGTGTGTGCTATAAATGTAGTATAATTGCATAGTCAGTAAAAATAACTTTAAACAATCGAGTATAAGGGAGATAACTCCCTAACTTGAATAAAATTACTTCAACTTTATTACAATGTTTAAAAAGGCAAATTTAACTAAAGCAATAGTTTTTGCTTTTTGTTTTTTACCTAAATTTTAACTAAAAGACTTCATCTATAACTATTTACTCCTGCAGGTTTTTAAATTTATTTTCTTTAAATAAAAAATAATGTGGGGTTAAATAGAGTTCTCTCCCTTGAACGGCAATATAAATATTGAAAGCTCAATAATTATTTTAGTAACAGATATAAGTGAGACTAACTACAAGAACCATGAAAGTTTAGGAATGGCATATTGTGCAAATCTGCAAGTATTTCATTAGACATACTAACGTTTTTAATGGTTTTAAATCTCGTTGTAGTGGTGAATTTTTTTATTGTCGATTGAATTGGTTGCTTTAATTTTGTATAAATGCTAAAATTTCTTGTCATTGTTTTTATATAAAAATAGCCTTACCTACTTGATATTGGTAAAGAGTATTCTTTCAATTTTGTTTTGTCTTTTGTTACCAAAGGAAAAGAAAGGATTTTAAAAGTTTAATGAAATTATTAACTGAACCGAATTGTTACAGAACTATGTTGTTAATGCGATGCTATTTTAACTTTTTAATCAATGATGATTTCCTAAGAATTTTAAAATCAGAAATGATGTTTTAAATGTGTTAAAATTCTTTTCAAATTACGAAGGATTATAAAGTTTTTTTGGTTTTTTTTCAACAATTAGCAAAACATTTTTAAAACGTATTATAGTAGATATGTCATATTTAAATAATATTTTTTAATTATTTTATTTTATGCTTTTTTAATGAAATTTAAAAAAAAAAAAAAAATGAAATGCATAATTTTCAAAATTATGTTGACACAAAGGTATAACAGAGTTTTATTCATATAGAATTGCTTGAACCTCGAGTAATATTTTCTCCTTTTGTATTTGTTGTTTTTAATTTAAAATCCAACACAAAAACAAATAAAATAACTAAACAATTTAATCGTAGCATTGGAAATTATATAAATTTTCTACATTTAAGGGAATTTACATCACATCAACTACAGAAAACTATATAATATCCCAAAATATTCAGTTAAATCCAAGTGAATGGTTATTTTTAAAGTTACAATTAAATTCATACTCGATCATTACACCGAAGCTGTTGCAGACCATGAACCTCAAAAGCTTTGATCTACAACAGCTTTGGCGTAATGACAATGCCATGGTCAGGTGGATGTTTAACAGCAAACTGAAGGATAGAATTCTTTCAGCTGAACTTTATCAGAAATTTGGTATTGGTGAGATTTTGGATGCCTATGTGTTTGACATCTCAAGTGGTTTAGCCATGCACAATGTGTATCATATATTGCATCACCTCCGTGACATGTATGGATACCCCAGGCACTAAGGAACGTGGTAGACCGAAGAAGATCTAGCTTGACTGCATAAGTGACTTGATGGTACACAACTTGACTTTGAATTGAATGGCATGAACAACAAGCGTATGACGTAAATTACTGGTGTGATATTTGTTATTCCAATTTTCACATACAAGAATGTTTGCTGTTAATGATAAATGTTAGCTGTTGCTTTTTGTCAGCAGGCTACTTCTTTTTGTTTACCTCCTGTTACCCCCCCCCCCCGGTCCGGTGTACCCTTTCCTGGTTCCCAAGATAATAATCTCCCTTTCATTGAGCTGTACATTACAACTGGGACACTCGTAACACCTTAAATACCAAAATTGGATGATGATGGCTTGATTTTTCTTATCGATATTTATACAATCTTACAGATGGTGACAGTTTAAAAAACAAAATATATTTTATTTACTTGTAAGAATTTTTTTGAAATACAAAAGTAAAACATTAAAAAAAATTTTTTTTTTTTTTAATTTAAAATTATTTTTTTTATTAATGTCATAAATTGTCCATGTTACTTACCTACAGAGACTTTTCTTCCATCAACTTCAGTGTCGTATTTATATAGCGTTACAGCATAGGTCGATGACTGATGAGGTTTACTGATAAGTGAGCTAAGAAAAATTTGCAACAATGAGTGTAGAAAAATTTATTCAAAAAATAAATTTAAAAACATGTGACATCTTCTGCATATCAAAGATTGTTGCTTGTCTCCCCAACACATACCTCTTCGCAATAAATCTCCCCAACACATACCTCTTCGCAATAAATCTCCCCAACACATACCTCTTCGCAATAAATCTCCCCAACACATACCTCTTCGCAATAAATCTCCCCAACACATACCTCTTCGCAATAAATCTCCCCAACACATACCTCTTCGCAATAAATCTCCCCAACACATACCTCTTCGCAATAAATCTCCCCAACACATACCTCTTCGCAATAAATCTCCCCAATAAATCCCCCCTCCTTTTCATTAATGATTTTCCATTTCTTTTCAGATTATGCAGCTAATAAGTATGTCATCTATGATTCCAGATGCAAAATATAAATTTGAAATCAAAAGAAAAAGAAATACTTATAGGATCTGATATTGTCATTTTATAATGTTACAACCAAGATATTATTTGATGGATTAAAAATTTACATAAAGTGAAAATAATACAATAATAATGGATGAACTTGAACTATGGATAAAATAATAGTGTTGCCTACACTATAATAGAGAGAATAAGTTCCATTCTACACAATACACCATTCTAATCATCATATTCGATTTAACAACCACTTTACATGCTGTTAGACAACTTTTAGAAATTAACTCCAAAACTGACCTATCTCTGGACACATCGTTATTGCTCTTTTTCTGAAGTAAATCCCCATTATATTCTCCCAGGTTTTTTTGGTCTTCAACTGCATTTACAAACCCAAGAACTATCATCCATCCTATGTGACCAAACCAATGAAGTCTCTTTTTCTGCATGCATCCAGTAAAGCAAATGGCCCTGACTGGTATTCCAATTATAGTACTCAAAAAACTTCAACCAGAATGAGCGGCCATTGGTAACAGTGGTAGGCAGTTGAAGGCAGATTTTTTTTTGGGGGGGGGGGGGGCGAATCCCCATCGTTATAGGGGGTGGTGTAGGTTAGAGTGCCAAGCTAGAAATTTTTTCAGGAGTTGTATACTTTTCAGTCGACTCCACCATTTTAAAATAGATATTGAAATCAAGAATTTTTCTGATTTATCTGCAGCCAAATTTCAGATATGAAGAACAAGAAAATCAAGGTGATCTGAACAGTTCACATGTGGGAATCCATATAAAATCACTAAAATGATGAGAATGAAAAAATATCCAACAAAATCCCTAAAAAGGATACAAGCTATCAATAAGGAATCTTTCCATCAATCTGAAATGAAAAAAAATATTAGAAAAGTTAATTAAATAATTAAAATATTTGATTGAATTCAGAAAAAAACATTTCATTTGATAAATTACTCAAGAGTTTTTTTTTATCACAAAAATTGGCTGAAAATAAATTAACTATTCAATGCTGGCAATTGTGTTTCATAAAACTTATCTAATTCTATGATGGAGGACTACACCACTAGGAAACAACTTCTTTTCCTATTGTCCTGTATTCCTAATTTTAATGAGATCGTTATATAGCCGTTTATATAACGAGTGTAAATGTAAATATTTGTGTGTGTTTGTGATCGTCTGTAGTGTTTGTGATTGCATACTATGTGTCAATCCATGTGATCATTTAGTGCATATTATGTTTGGTGCGTGTGTGACACATACAGATACAGTTCCAATGAAATGAATAAACATCTTTGTCTGCTTGGCACCAGGCAAAGGAGAAACATACCTCTTTGTAGTCACAAAAGGTTTTATATTCAGGACCACAGCCATGTTCTGGATGTGGTTCTGAATATACAACCTATTTTCTCTTCTAAAAACTCGTGATAACCAAATTATATTTCACACATTTAATGTTTATTTTCATGGTTGTGACTTTTACTCTCAGTACACACCATTTCTTTTTGGAAATTATATCCTGCTAACTTCTCAGTCGACTACTTCCATGACTGTCAATGTCAATTCGCAGACTAGAACTCAACTCTAACTGATCTGTTCTGTCAATATATGAAAATCCTTCCTTTGTTAGTTGACTCTAATATCACATGACACAGTCAATCCTTATTATTCTAGATTAACTTTTGTTTTGCTAAAACCCACGTTCCCATTTTCATTATATTAACAAATCCTGCAACATTTTGATCAAAATATCTGGCTTAGTTTTGAGAAAGAAAGAAAACGATGGTTGTTAGTATTTAATCCTTAATCTGTTTTTTTTTTTATTCATAATCTAGTCCATCAACTATTATGGTTGTTATGTTGTTCTTGTTATGTTATTTTATTATGTTGTTATTATGCTATGTTATTATGTTATTTTATTATGTTATTTTATGTTATTATTTTATTATTATGTTATTATTATATTATTATGTTATATTTTTATTGTTATATCAACAGAGGATGTGAAATTTTCCACTTTTTCAATACTCTTCCAGATCTTTTTTTATTACTGAATTGGTGTCCATCCTCGTAAACCTTCCTCTTAGTAACTAACCAGAGGTTTTCTATAGAATTTAAACCCGGGCTCTGGTGAGGCCAATCCATCAGTCGTTCACTGATCTGAAAGCCAAGCTTTGTGAACCGAGAAGCATGACTTAATACATTATCTTGTGCAATGAGATTGTGTTTGATATCATCATTCTCTGAACTCAACCAAAGCAATAAATTCTTTTCCAAGAATGAGCAATAATTCATTTTAACAACATCAGGAACCAGAAAAGGCTCAACGTTTTCATTGACAGATCCCAGCCGAAGTTATTACCCCTTCGCCTCCCTGTTGACATTTTGACGATAGACGAGGATTGATGCCTTTTAGAAACTGTTCTTTGGACCAACCATCAAGGTCGTCCAGCATTGCTCAAATTTCATCAATTCATAGAACATTGTGAAAATTTGTTTTCAGATATTTAGTGGTCCATGCTAATCGCTTCTCACAGTTTATATCATTCAAAGGGCGACATTTGGTCAGTAATCCCTGGTCTGCCATTAGTTTCAAAATTCAATTTTAGATCCTTTTCAAAATTTTGGTAATCTCTGCATGATCAAAAATGGTTTTGCTTGTACTGTGTGGGTTTGCAGACAAACTTCTTTTGATTTTTCTTGAATTTCTTGATGTGATCACCCTTGGTCTGCCACTTTTGTGTTTTTTCCTTCCTTCTTTATCTTTATTGACAAATCATTTCACAGTTCGATGGTCTTGCTTCAGATTCTTAGCAATTTTTAAAGTAGATTTCTTCAAATGCAAGTAATTTCACAATTTTAACCTTTTCACTGGTTTTGAGTATTTTTTCTTTAATCAGAATTAAGAAATTTTAGTAATCTGCAAAAACTTTTGGTTCACGTAAAAATAAAAATATATGAAAATGAATTCATTTTGACTAAATTTATAAAACTGCATTTATGCAAGTTACATTGAATAGCGAACTGCAAATGATAATTGAACTATAAAATGCCCCGAGGAAGAATTTATCTGAAAATTAGCAGCCGCAATCATATCTGCTGGTTAGAAAAAGCGCAAAGGCGGCCAACTGAAGACTTGGATAGGAACAGTGAAGACAGAAATTGAGCTGGTAGCTGACCTCTGCATTTTTGGTGTTCGATGCTAGAATTGGGAGTGGCTGAAGTATGCCAAAAACTCAGGTGGGGTGGGGATTGCTTGGTGCGAGATGCAATGAACTGACTCAATCCATCCTGGATGAATGCTGTTACAGTTATGTGGTTTAAAAAAAAAAACGAAGAAAAAAAAAAAAAAATGACCAGAATTTTTTTTCAACCATTTAAAATAAGACGGCCATAAAAATCAAACAAACAAAGTTTTTTCAGAAACCATCTGTTCTGATAAACAACTAATCACATCATTAAGTAAATTTTGAAAATTTAATTGTGTAAAAAAGCTATTGGTGTTTTGATTGTTGGAGTAACTTGATCAAATTAAAACAGCATATTTGTAAGATATTAATGTAGGGGATCAGTAAAAGAAAAAATTGTGTGTGCCAATAATAAGTTCAATCACAAGTCTTTGTCCAAAAAGGCAAAGCAATTTTAAAGAGTAAAGCAAAGGGGCTAAGGAAATAATGAACATATGAAAAATACAACCTTCTAATCACAACAGACAAAACACATTTTCGCTTACCAAACTCAAAACCCTTCACTGTTAATAACAGAAAAACCACTATTTTATTCCTAGCAGGGTGGAAAGAAAATTAGCATAATTCTTCTGAAAAAAATTTTGGATAACAATTTTTTTTTCTTTCTTTAGTCAAACGATTTACAAAAATTTTCATATCTTATTAAAAATCCCTCTACATTTTAAAATAAAACCGTGATCATTGCCTATCCAAGGTCTTTGCTATAATCTATAATATAAATATCAATCATTGGTTTGTGTGTGTGTATGTATGTATGTTTGTATGTCTCACTAAAACTTTTGACACACGTGATTAACACTGACAAAATTAGTATCATTTGAAAGCTCAGTCTCGGTCAAAAAATATCCAAAAATTGTCCAAAAACATTCATTCTTTCACCGTCAATTGGGCCATTTTCTACAAGGAGGGGTCACTTTTTTGTCAACATTTTTGCAGTCATTCACGCCTAGTCATTTCTCATAGTCATATGCAAAAAAACTTTTTTTTTTTAACACCCGTGACATCACAAGTCATGTGGGCAAGACAACTAAATGTTTTCCTTTTTTTCACCTCCTTTTCCTCTTAGCGTTACAGGTTTGAGCGGCTACTTTTTTTCTTTTTTTTTTCTGTACTCGCATGGATACTCACAGGTATTTATTTTTTATAGAGACTTATGTTGTTCAATACACATGCTATTTTTGCTTATAAAATGTTGCTTTCGCTTTTGCTTCTGGCTGATGGCACCCAGACGACGCCCTACCCCCATTGTCATAATTTTTTTTTTTTTTTTTTCTTTTTAATTAAAAGCAGATTTTACGATCCGGCAACCTACCCTCCCCTTCCAATTTTTTTTTTTTGTTTTTACAACCGGACAATGCCAGGCGCCCTCCGCTAGTCGTACATATACTTTAAAAATCATATTTAAGTTGATGCAAAGTGGAATTGGCAGTTTCTAGTATATCTCCAAGGAACAAGCTAACCTGCCACCATTCAACATCTGGTCCACATTCTGGGAGGTGGTGAGACGGTTACGATGTGGAAGGGCTGAAATAGGATGTAACTTTTAATATATTTTATGTTTTTCTTTACGCTCGCATTCGGACAACAGTGGGCGATTATACAGCTATTTTTATTCATTTTTTTCTTCTTTCCTTTTGTAAGAAAAATTAATTAGGCTGACAAAATTTATTGATTGATAAGCTGGTTTTATCAAAAACAGAAAAGCAAAAAAAAAAAAAAATAAAATAAGGAAACACATAAGAGAAACAAAAATTATTGCAGTTTCAGTTTGAATCCAAATTTTTTTTCTCCACATCTTAATTGTTGCCATTTTTCTGTTTCTACTCTTGTACTCTATGGCCTTCTTCACTTGCAGACACATGACCAAATAGATAAAGAAAGTTAATGTAAATGTTGTTGAATTACGCTGGACAACAATTTTTTCTTTTTGAATGTTGTCTAGATTTATACAACTTATTTAAGGTACTTTTGCACTGCTGGATCAGGAAATGATATCTGTTTCTCTCCGTCAAGTTAGGTTTTGATGCTCAGTTGATTTGAAAAACAAAAAAAAAAAAAAAAAAACTTTGTGACAAAATCGATTAGATTTTTGTGTTATTATCAGTTTATTTTTGTCAACATACCATCCTAAATATGTTTGAAATAAAAAAATGTTTTGCCAACAACCGATATTGATTACCTGATAGAACCATCGATAAAGATAAGAACACATAAATTGCATGTTGCTTCATTATTGTTCAAACTTCGGGGCTTGAACTTCTGTTTCTTCAGACTCCTAGAATACTCAGCAGCAGGGAGTTCTCTCTTCAGATTCTCACAGTAGACAGCTATCATGACTGGTTCCCAGCAACCCTAACACTGTCACCACCTTTTTCATGGAATCTCTCCACCTGCTCGTCACTCATTAAACCGAGGTTCTCAGGAAACCAGTCCATATGTGAAAAAAGGTAGTGCATCTTGATGTTCATGCTGCAGCCCAAATTTATAAAAGTAGTCAGCATGTTGCTGACAAGTCTTGTGTAGTTTCTGACTTTATTGTTGCCAAGAAAGTTCTTCACTACCAGAACAAATGCATTTCATGCTTCTAATTTCACGTTGTTCATTGTTTTCGAACTCTGGATTTCTGATGAGCTGTTGGATCTGAGAACCATCAGAAATGTCAGCTTTCAACTTCTTCATGATCAATTCTGGAAAAGCCTGAAGCAATCACTATCCTTGTCCAAAGCCTTGATTAAGTGCTTCATTAAACCGAGTCTGATGTGCAGTGGTGGAAAGAGTATTCTGTCTGTCCACCAGAGAGTTGTTGTTGATGTTCCTTCCTTTGCAATACACTAATTCCTTTCACACAGGCCAGTCCTTGTTTGTGAAATGCTGCACTGATCCTTTTCCGACATAATCACTCAGAACTATCGGATTTGAATACCTGCTGCCATTAAAGTAATCATTTCCAATCAAAACAATTATTCGACATGGCATTTTACCCCCCTCCTCCTTCTACTGTAAAATGTAAAACTTCTAAAATGTTCTACGCATGTATACATGCCAACAAAAACGTAAAAACCAACATGTAGTCATAACTCAAAAAATTGATCTGATGGAGTAAAACTGATTCTTGGATTCAGCGCATCAGATTCGTCCAAAATCAGCCGAAAAAACGCAGACAAATTTGTTGTTTACCAGTTGTATCAATAGCTGTCAGTTTAAGAGTTATCTCCCTTGCACCATGTTTTCTAAAAAGTACGATATTTAGAAGAAAAGGAGTTATCTGCCCTTAGTTTCTTTTATTTGTTGTAAATTCCTTTGTGTTTGATAATTTAGGGTTGTCAGATTAGCATTTTTATGGCCAAATTTCGTGAATTTGCTTTCTTTAAAGTAGTTTGACCTTCAAAAATTGTATTTGACCTTTTTAAAAATTTGGCTTCGATTTTTTTTTTTTTTTTTTTTTTTCTGATTATTTTACAAAAATATTTATTTGACAATAACTATTAAAGAAAATACAATAAAGAAAACGTTATAATTAAATATTTTTAAGCTGCTGGGGGGTAACAATCAAACAAAATATCCATTTACAGGTTTCTTTCAGTTAAGTTATGGAAAGCCAGTATTTAGTATCGAAAGCTAAACACATCGTCTTCTCCATTATTCATTGAAAGTCAAATATCAATCGACCAATTTGAACTTCCATCTTATCAAAATGTAGGAGCTATTAATTTGTAAAGATATGACGTAAAAGACATTGAATTTTTTTTTGTTTTAAAGAAACAGATAATTGCGAATCATCTATAAATTACACCTATAAAGTGTAATTATTTCAAAGTAAATTCTTAAAATAACTTTTCCAAAGACATTGTCTAATTTTGATTTCAATTTACGTATATCTTAAATGTTCTCATAAAATTTAATTCAAATGGTGTGTATATAAAATGTCGGTTTATTTGATTTACAACAAAAATCAACAAATTGAAAATAACGAGGCCAAATTTGTTTGGCGAATTGAGAGGGGCAGGGGCGTCAATAAATCATATCACATTTTGTCTTACAATTTTTAAAAGCTTCCTTTAAACTAATTAATCACCTGAATATCGCATTAACTTTATGGGTCTAATCCTTCTTCAAATATATTGTTTTAATGTTAATTTTATAAAAAAAAATGACATGCAAGCTTAAAGGATAGGTTAGTAAAACTCTAAACCCATCAAAATCTGAAAACAAGCAAATCAATCTCGAAGTGGGAGTGGAAACTAGTGGGAGATAAAAGAAAAATAGGGATAAAGAATGAGAAACGATTGTGATCTCCAAAATAAAGTTATTTTTATAAAGTACTTTATACTTTTATATTATCCAGTTTGGAAACTTAAGTGCTGTGAATGTTCTGAACTCATTACTCAAATAGACTTGTGTGTAGTTCAAAGTCTAAAATAAAAATGCTGAGTTTTGCCTTTCATTGAAGGTGAAAAAAAATCGGTCATGACAGTTTGGAAGATAAACAAGTTCCTTACATTAGACTTTAATCAAAATGCATCCAGCGGTTTGTACATTATGATTTAATGTACGTTGTTAAATAAATCCCAAAATAGTCCATATATTTTTGTAAACGTAGAAAATGCACTCAGGTAGTGTATATTACACACATATATTATTCTATTACTTTTCAAATATTTTCCTCACAATTTATTGAAAATCGTGATACAACTAAAGATTTTTTTTTTTTTTTTTTTAAACAAAGTCGACTTGTATTAATTTATTTTTAGTGTACAAAATACTATTTGAATTTTATTTTTCATAAATAACTGAAAATAGTCGACGATTGATATGCAAAATAGAAAAATGGTGTAGGAACACATCGCCCTCTCCCATGTTAAGAATGAGTTTTTAAATAATAGTACTATTTAGAAAACCATTCTTAACATGGAGGGGGGGTTCTCATTATTTTGTGCTTTCCCTTTAAGAAAGCAAATATTTTTTATTATAATTATAAAGATTCGGTCAGCTATTAGATTAATTTGAAAAATTAAGATAATAGTAATATTACTAATAACAATAATGGCAAAGGTGTAGATTAACACCTTAAACTAAACACCCATCTCCCCGCAAAAAAAATAGATTCTAACTTATAAATGATTACGTGTAAAAAAATTTGATAATTGCAGAAAGAAAAAAAAAAGTATGGGGATTTTACAGTATATGCAACAAAATGTAAAAGTGGTAAATAAACAAATAAATGTTATCAAAGGCAAAATAAGTTACGCTTCTACTTACCTGGATAAGTTTTTTGTGTTTTAACTTATTTTAAAACTTTCATTCGGTTCAAAAAAACAAGTAGTGCCAAGTTAGTAAGCTAAACCAATAACAACAAGGCCAACAAGAACACACTGCCTTTGGAGTGTCAGCAATGGCTCAAAACTCGATAAAATAAAGAAAATACTGATAGAAATCAACCCAACAAATGTCACTATGACATTTATTGGGTAAATTTCTATCAGTATTTTGTTTTATTTTCATGATTTAAACGATTATCGAGACTTCCCAGTTGAATGTCTGATATCTTGTTCTAACTTCCCAACTCGGTACTATTTGTGTTTCTAATTAAATAGACACTTGAAAATGTGTTACACCACACAAGGTAGGTAGAAGAGTAACATATCTTGCCTTTGATAACATTCATGTGTGTATTATGTTTGTTGTTTTTTTTACCACTATTTCATTTTGTTATATATATATTGCAAAATTCTTAAAATTATTTTAGAATCTTGAGTGGGAGATCGGTTTCATATATAAATTTAACATCAAATAATCATCATTACACCGTTTTAGGGATGTTCACTGATACTAACTCTAAGTCCGTCTGACAAGGGCATAAAGCCATGTGTAATCACTTAAAATAGTAGACACCCACCAAAATACACAGAATTTAACTCACAAAGAAAAAAAATTGGATAACTGCTCTAAAACACTAGAATATCTTGGAAATAATTCATTTTACATTAAATTTGTGTGAATCCGATCTCCTGCTCTCAAAGAAATAGTTTTACATTTAATTTCTTTATAATACCAATAAATGTTTAGCAGTATTTCTTTTTCATGACAAAACTGTTTTTATTGCAATTTAAACATTTTTTTGGTATTTTTGTAAATACTACATTATTATGAAATTATTGGTACTTCTTTTGTTTTGTTTTTTTTTTCTTGACAATTTGCAATTATAAATTTATAATAAGGTATTATATCTTTGTACCCAATATGAATTTACAAAAAAAAAAAAAAAAAAAAAAAAGTAAAAGAAAAAAAAAGTGATTCCGAAATTTTTAAGCAATTACATGTAAACAGCCTAAAAAACTTCCTGGTAAAAACTAATAAAACAACAAAACGTCAGTTTCACATATAAATATATCATAAAGTGATCTCACTTTCAGACCAGACAGGGTTTCAAGAATATGTAACCAATTTTGTTTGTTTTAAATCTCGTTATGTTCCTGATCAAACTTTAGCATAATAAATGTTGTTAAGTCATAAAAGAACATTACTTTCTTACTTCTAGCCTTAAGTTTGGGTGATAATACGATAACTTTGCTAGTCATACTTAGAGTTAGTGGTAAAAATTGAGTTAACCTTCCTAAAAATTTAGAATAGACGGAAATGGGGATCATTTACATTCAATTAATACATTCATTGTGAGATTTTCATCTGCATTTTTAACTGGTGTCAAAACTGAAAAAGGTACAATAAAACATTATTTCAGAGACCAGACAACAAGTAAAGTCAAAATGGTGCCAGCAAAATAAAAAGCAAAACTTGTTCTAACATTATAAATCTCATATTACCAATGATCTCTCTAAGAGGTTCATATAGCAAATAGGTACAAAAAGAAATTTGAACATTTGAAAAGATTTGATAAGGGAGTAGGCAAGTGAACTCTAAAATATTTACTTTGTTTACCATAATTTACTATTTAAAAAAAATTACATTAAAATTTAAGAGTCTAATAGTAAATTTGGTAAAGGGATTCCTAATCTGTGATCTTGTGGCACTTTTATGCTATAAATGAACAACCTTCTAATAAATAAATACATCATGTTTGTTTCAGTTTTTTTATTGTCAAGAAAAAATTTTTTTTAAAGAATCGTTTTTAGAATTGGTAATAAGGCTATAATTTTTCTAATTCTGATATCCCAAAATGCTCCGATTTTTCGGAATCTCGATTCTGATTCATCATTCCAACACTAGTATGAGCACTCTGAAAAACTTAAGTAAAAAAAAAAAAACAGCAGTTATTTTAGAATTGAGATTGAGGGATCAGTTGCATATAAGTTTAATGTAACATGATCTCTCACTTTTTGGCCAGACAGTGTTTGAATGGCATCTAATTATTCTAGTTCTTGGCCGTAAAGTATTCTCTTTTTTTGGAGTGGGGGGCACCTAAACTTAAGGTTAATAAAATTAAGGGAAGGATTTGGGGGAACTGTTGCCACATGGACTTAGGGTTTATGGTAGAGGTAATGAAGGTTTTTTTTCAATCCCTCTCCCTCAAAAACACACAAAATTTATCTCACTTAACTAGAAGAAATCAGGTTATATACTTTTAAAATGCTATTTGGATAGACAATTGGTTCGAATTGGGTTATAAATATACATTAGATTTATATGCAAAATCAATTCCCAACTCTAAATTCTGAAATAATGTTTTTTTTTCCAACATGTAATTGTTGAAAAAAGAATCTTAGTTTAAGGAGTAAGATTTAAATTAAGGTACTCATCTACAAATTTATCAACAATTATTCAAATATAACACTTTCAAATATTCTTTAAAGTTCTCCAATATACTTTAAAAAAATAATATCCAAACTGTAAAGTGTATTATTAATGATTTTTAGCACAAATGAATTTATCTAAGAAAAAAATATATATATAACTGTGAAACTAATCCCCCACTATAAAAGAATTGTTTTTGTTTTTTTTTTCTTTCTGACAAGTTTTCAGGGTGTTCACATGTAACTGCCCCTAGCCCTAACCTAAAGTCAGAGTGGCAAGCTTTCTTTCTCTATGTACTAGACCCTCTTAAAAAACACACAAAACTATAAAAAAAATAAATAAATATCACTGGATATATTTCCCCATAAAGAAGTGGTTAACTGTCCTAAAAGGTTAGAATGGCCCTAAAATCTAAGAATATTTTACAATAATTTTTTATACTAATTTTTTTTTTTCTGTCAAGTTTTTCAGTGTGTTCATATGTAGCTGCCTAAAAAAGGAAGAATTACATATTACATATTTTGGGGATCGAGTGGGGGACGATTTAACAGGTGTTAATACCAAAGAAATATTGTAATGTATTAATTTTTAAACAGTCCTAATATTAGATTTCAGTTTCTTGTACATAAAATGCATTACAATTAAACTTTGAGTTCTCTAATAGATACATGGAATTTTTATGGTATTGCAAAATATTTATGTGCATTTACGGCAGATTACTTGGAAATCATTAATTTCTGAAGATTTTCAATGGTATATTCGTATTCCTTGAACAAAAGTACTCCATTGCTTCATTTTGTGCTTTAACAAAGATATAGCATTTTCACTGAAAAAGTAGTGTAAAAATTGTGACAAAACCATATGGTCTAAAAAAGAGAAAAATACCCAAACATGCGAGACACAAAAATAGTCATGTCTTTTGTATTTTTAGATTTAAAAAAAATTAAACAGATTCTTTCTTAGATCATCAAGCTCTTTCTATGTATGCCATTATTAAGCACTTTCAATAGTTTCATGTGTATTGTTATTGCATATAAATACACATTGCTGTTAATTCTAGATAGAATTAGTAGATTTAATATGGGCTGCAGCTTCTTAAGTCTCCTAGGAATTGCCACAAGTGTTTTTACACTGAATGAGAGTAACCTTCATTGCTTACTCTTTTTTGTCTTTTCGTCCTCATTTTCCATGAACAATGTTTCTCACAAAGAGAGAAGAATTGACATTTTCTGAGTCAGCTATTGTATTCAATGGATGGCACATGGAGATTTTCAATCCTTATATATATATATGTACACACACACACACACACACACTAGTAGGGAGACCCGACGTTGTTTGGAATGAAATTATGATCAACAGATGTTTCACATTCCATATTTTTATTGTTATTGAAATCGGTGAAATCACCCATTTCCAATCAAATTGATTGTCTGCTCTAGTTGGGGACTCCCCACTGTGCACCAGGAGGAAGCTTCGCATGCCTTCCTGCAGTGACTTATTCCACAATACATTGTAGTCTACTTTGCACTGTAGAGAACCTACTGTTAATTTGATAAAATCATTTTATATAATCGTTTGAATTAAAGTCTAAAATGCAAAAGTCAAATATCAGAGAGGCGGTAGCACTCTCTATATAGGGATGGCCCGTACACGCCTATATACGCCTACAAAACAAAACTATCCAAATCTCAACTAAAATCAATTTATAAGTTTCAAAAAGCACATATTCTTACAGAGAAGCGTCTTACGAATCCAGCCAGTGTCAGAACGTCGGTTAAAATGTCAAAAGAGAGCAAAAAAAAAGGGTACAAAAATGGCCAATTGTTCTTCTTTCTTCTTTCTTTTGAGACGATGTATCTCGGTGTACGAACGGTCTCTGACAACAGTTCAAGCATCAATCGACTGCTCTTTACACGGAGAAGTGCAGTGACCCATCGCTTTTTAGCTAACTCCATAATTAAATAAGATTACGTGTAATAACAAGTTTTAAACACTATATACCCAATGTAGACAGACCACTTCGAACATGGAACTTCTCTCAAAAGGGACAGCTCCAAATAATACACCGGATGCTCACAGACGTTCCAGTTTGCCAGTGGCCTATATTTCTTGGACGCTGAATATTTGAGGTGAACGTTAAGGTCTTTTCTTTAAACAGTAACCCACCAGCGTTAATGAAACCACGAAATCTTTATCTCAGTTGATCAAAATTGTTATAAGAGTAACCTATCAGCAAGTACGACGTCAAAAAACAATGTTATAAAAACAAATAATTCTTCAGATTTTGGACTGTAAAATATGTACAAAATGTCAATGCTGTGACCAGGATTCGAACCTAGGTTAGCACGGCCACAACGTGGGGTCCTAACCTCTAGACGATCACGGCTAACACTGACGTCTGTCGCTCTTGGCAGAAAGACACATGACTACTGTCAAACTATTGAAAAATAAGGAGGAAACTTGAAATTCTCACGCATGCGCAAAAATACACTATAGCAACCATTGTTAAATGCAGCTGAATTTCTTCGCTCGCTAAGAAAAGTAGATCAGACCAGTTCTTCTAAGAACTCACCAAACGCCAAAGGAAATAAGTTAAATTAACCGCAAAAGAAACTGCAAGAAAGTCATCTTCTAAGAACTCACTGGAAGCTGACCAAAAAGAATCAAAATCCAAGCCCTAGCCACAAAAATAACTAGATATTGTGGCTACTATACACAATCTACTAATAAAAACAAGTAAGTTTTCTAAAATAAACTACAATAAATTAACCAAGTAACCTCACACTGTCACTGATTAGGACTTCATATAAAGATAACAACTACACTATTGGTGTATATACCGTTCCACACTTTAACTATTGGTGACGGGGCAGTATCTCAATTCTACGAGAGTTGTCTTGCTATAAGATAAGTGATATTATAGTAAGATACACATAAGTGTTATATGTTTACATTTAATAAAAAATGCCAAAGTCAGCACATAGTAAAAAAGCTCAGAGAAATATAGACTATTAAAAAAACAAAGTCAAGGTATTATCTGAGCAAAAAGAATACTATCAGAAAAATGCTGAAATAATAAAAATTAAGTATCATGCAAATCCTGAGGCAAAGAAGGCTGCCTCACGTGCTGACTCAAAAGCAGGGTATAACAGGGATCCCGAGAGGAAAAAAACTGCCTCACATGCTCTTTATAACAAAGAACCAGAAAAAAAGAAGGCTGCCTCACGTGCTCTTTATAACAAAGAACCAGAAAAAAAGAAGGCTGCCTCACGTGCTGACTCAAAAGCACGGTATAACAGGGATTCCGAGGGAAAAAAGCTGCCCCACGTGCTCTTTATAACAAAGAACCAGAAAAAAAGAAGGCTGCCTAACGTGCTGACTCAAAAGCACGGTATAACAGGGATCCCAAGGGGAAAAAAGCTGCCTCATGCACAAACTATTATAAATATAAATATCAAAAACTGCCAAATCTTTGCCAAAACGCCAAAGAATGAACCAAGAAAAATTTAATAGTGAAGGTATGAACATTTTAGAACTTTATAATACTCTAACTGTTTTATCAGAGAGGCGGTAGCACCCTCTATGTAATATAGAACCGATGGAGGACCAAGAGGCAACTCCTAAGGCCCAAAACCCAAAGACCTAAAACCTAGCAGGAAGCGACCTGCTACTAATGGAGGCGGCAATGAGCCGCCTCCTAAAAAAGACAATACTATCATGAATGTAAGTTTAAAAATAAGACTGTAAGTAAAAATACTAATTAACAAGAATAAAAAAGCATTGGAAATGCAAAAGGATATAGGGATGGTATGCCAAAAAGTATACAAACAAGATAACTATGAATGGCTAGGCACATGGAAATAGAATTGCATCCAAAGTATAGCCCTATAGCTTTTTACAACCGTAATGATGGCACGGAATGAAGATTGGAGAAAAGCTATAGGGCTATACTTTGGATGCAATTCTATTTCCATGTGCCTAGCCATTCATAGCTATCTTGTTTGTATACTTTGTGGCATACCATCCCTGTATCCATTTGCATTTCCAATGCTTTTTTATTCTTGTCATAGTTTAATTGTGCTCTAAATAGAAACATTCATTTTGAATGCACCCCTGTCTTATCAAAGCATCTACTGTTGATTTTATATACCAAGCCTTTCAACTTGTGCAGTGATAAAACTTATCAAATTCACTTTTGATATCAGGCCCATCAAAATCAAACTGTTCCTTCTTTAATCAGATTGTTTCAATTATCAATTTTCAATGTTTATCAGAAGGATTCTGATACAACAGCTAAATCTGACCCCCAAGATCGCCATGGGCATGGAATATGTGCCTACATTAAGGATGGCTTCCCGTGTGGCAGGGATATCTCTACAGAAGATCCTAATTTACCCTATATGTGCTTCAGGGTTGCACTTGCTAACACCACTGCATTTATATTTGCCCTCTATCGGCCCCACAACAGCGGAGTTACTATCTTTAAGAGCATATCTGAGAAAATAGACCACATACTGTCTGCACATCCCTCGGCTAACATCCACATCTGTGGTGACTTCAACGTCCATAACGTGGAATGGCTGACCCATTCAAATAAGACAGATGATGAGGGGAGGTTTTGTCATGATTTTGCCATTGCTTATGACCTCACTCAGATTGTTCGCGAACCCACCCGTGTGCCCGATATACCCGGTGGTCAATATGCAAGCCTCCTAGACCTTTTTCTCTCAACTTCCCCTGAGCTATGTTCATGTTCCGTTCATTCTCCTCTAGGATCCTCCGACCACTCCGTCGTATCAGTTAAGATAAAAACGAAATGTAATAAGTCCCCAGACATACCCCTCCACCGTACTGTATACCGATACTCTATGGCTGACTGGGATAGCTTCCGTAAATTCATATCTGATTTACCTCTGGACTCCATGTTTAAAAAGGAAGTGTCCTCTATAGTATCAAATCTGACCGAATGGTTAATTGTAGGCATAGACCAATTCATACCATCTAAAAAACTCCAACAAAAACCTAACAGCCAGCCATGGTTCTCCCCAGAATGTGCTGCTGCTATCGCGCACAGAAATCACTTTTTCCATAGCTACCAACGTAATAGATGCACTGAGACTAAAGCTGCTTTCAGGACTGCCAGCAACCACTGTAAAAGAGTAATAAAAAATGCAAGAGAGCTATATGCCCAGTCTGTTAAATCCAAGGTAGCTGATCAGCGGCTTGGTTCCCGCCAGTTTTGGCAAATAACAAATAGGATCCTGAACAGAAGTGTCCGTTCTATCCCAACCATTATCAATGGACCAGAGGTCATCTTGTCAGCGTCAGACAAGAACTTTGCAGCTAATTCTACCCTATGCGACGAAGGCTATCAACTCCCCATATTTCCTCCTATAACACAGAACAAGCTAGGTAACATACAAATATCCGTGCATGAGGTCGCCAAGCTAATAAAGAACCTAGATTCCAGTAAAGCAACTGGCCTTGATGGCATCCCAATTATAGTGTTAAAAAAGCTTCAGCCAGAACTCGCTCCCATACTTACGTAACTATTTAAGCGCTGCCTTAAGGAGAAGTGCTTTCCGACTCCCTGGAAGACCTCATCAGTTTGCCCTGTATTTAAGAATTCAGGTGATAAGTCATCTCCCTCTCAGTACAGACCAATAAGTCTCCTGTGTGTTATGAGTAAGTTGCTGGAATCCATATTAAATAGAGAAATAGTCAACCACCTCAGCAGAAACAACCTTCTTAGTGACATACAATATGGTTTCCGCTCTGCAAGATCTACCGCAGATGTGCTGATGGTTATATCTCACAGGATTAGTGAATCTCTTGACAAAGGCTTCCTTTCTAGAGCAATTGCTCTTGACATATCAAAGGCCTTCGACAAGGTATGGCATAAGGGTCTACTTCACAAGATTTCCAGCTACGGTATAACTGGAAATGTTTTCTCAATCATTAAATCATTTCTCTCCGATAGGCTCATAAGAGTAGTGGTCGATGGACAAAAATCGGAGGCCTGCAATATAAATGCTGGAGTCCCTCAGGGATCAATCCTGGGCCCAACTCTCTTCCTGATCTACATCAATGACCTCCCTAAACACATACTTAAATCATTCGTTGACATCTATGCTGATGACACGACCATCTACGGCAACACATCAAAGGCTGTAAACGACAAAGTTCTCTCTGATTCTCTCTCCTCTGATCTCGAGCGCGTGGTTCAGTGGGGGAAGATGTGACTGGTTACCTTTAATGCATCCGAAACCAAACTCCTATCCTTACATCATCAATGTTCTGATCCCTATCTGGCATCAATTGGGATGGATGGCTCTCGTCTGGGTGAGGCCCGTGTTTTGACAAGCTTCTGGGTTTGACCTTTGCTCCTGATCTGAAATGGAACACGTACATCAAGTCTGTTGCCAAGGTCGCTGGGGGGGATGGTGGGATCCTTCTACCGCTCCAGAAGATATCTCACTACTGATGCAATTCTCTATCTATATAAAAGCCAAGTACGTCCAAGAATGGAATACTGCTGCCATATCTGGGCAGGAGCAGCCTATCCTGCCTTGACAGAGTACAAAATAGACTTTGTGGCTTAGTGGGGGATGCCCTTTTCTCTACCCTGCAACCTCTCTCCCACAGAAGAGACGTTGCAAGCCTATCCTTGTTTGATCGTTATTTCCATGGCAGGTGTTCATCTGAACTCCAATCTCTGGTCCCCTCTCACCAATCTTTCACGAAAAACACCCGTCTAGCTGAATCCACTGTGAAAAATTTCCCCCACTCTTTATCTGTGCCTAAATCAAAACGTGGATTCCATGAACAAAGCTTCTTTCTTAGAACTGCACGCCTGTGGAACTCTGTTCCGTCTGCCTACTTCCCACCTGACTACAACTTGGATGTTTTCAAGTCCAATGTTAACAAATTCCTAATGAACCACTCCCTTAAGTAAACACTTCAGCAAATCTCCACACTAACGTAATGTACTTGTAATAACCCTTATCCCTGAGTGGCTTCCGGGCCTTGATAAGTGGTGATCACTGTGTAAAAAAAAAAAAAAAACCTAAGAACACTCCCAGACATATAAAGAAACTTTTTAAAAAATCGGCCCATCCATTTCACAGTCCAGGAACAAACTCACACACATACACGAAGTGCTTTATATACATATATACATAAAAAGTTCCTTGTGAAATCAGTTGCTGTAGATTCCAGGTTGATTGAGAAGCTGTTGACAAATGCTGGCACTTGTAGAATTCTAAATAAAACTCCATGTTTTATACTTTCTTATATTCATTTCTTATAAGAATTATATTCCATTAATACATCATGAACACTTCATAACAGGGAGTTACGTTCTACACATCCAGTGTATAAGAATTATTATTAAAAGAAAACTTGTGGGAGTTGAAAACTCTCAGCCTTACTTGATTGTCGCCCTTTAACTCAGAAGAGCGACCTAGCTACGTCACTTCCTGTTTCTCATATTTCACCCTCTTTTCCGCTGAATGCTCGACCAGTCAAGATGTGACAAACACCGCTCCGGTGGGGCCATGAGCCACCACCGCGTCCTGACTAGCCAGTCAACCGCAAGTAACGTTACTCATCTTTCACTGAACTCTTATTCTTCCTATCACTTCCTATCACTCTTTCCTGTATATTTATGCAAATAAATTGCATTTGTTTCGTTGATATATAACGGCATATTTTTGTCTTCATTATGCGACCTTTTGTCTATTCAATTCCTCTACCATTAAATACATCCACCATTATACACATGGGGATGGGATCGTCTAACACACTGCAGACCATCCTGTCCCCAACAAACTTCTTTCATAAAAACATAAAAGAAATGTTTTAGAAAGGTGGTGATGGAATAATCGATACAATTCGGACAAGAAGAAATGGAAAAGATTATTTTTTGTTTTCATAAGGTGCGGAAAGCGAATTGACAACTCATATTTGTTAGTTATAGAAGATGTTTTCATCAGTGTGCGTGTGTTGTTCAGCCTATTCCCCAATACTAACACCCTGGTGACGTTGTCTGCTTCCAGCCAGCTTCACCTAGTTTTATCACGTAATATGTTTTCTGTCTTTCAGTTCAGGTTTATCTTAACCGGAAGACGATCCTAATTGATTAATTCAACAATTTTTAGATTAGCACAAAAGAAAATTTAAATATGAAACAGAAAAAGAAGTCATCTCAGGAAAGAGATGCTGTTTGAATGAGATAAAAAAGAAAAAAAAAAGAAAAACAAACAAGTTGTGAACGAATATTATCACAAGTTTAGACTGGATGGCTGATTAGATTTTACTGCAGATCATTAGTCATTCCAACCAGCTGCTGACCTGTGGTCGTCACTTGTTAACTTAGTTCAATATTGATTTTGATTGCTTTCCTTAATAAAGAGAACAAGCAGTGCAGAGGATTAAAAGATGAAAACAAAACATTAGCAAAAAATATTACAAACTAATTTGAAATTTATAAAATTTATTTTGAAAATTGTTGTCCTTTTGCAATTATAATTTACACTAGTGGGAAAGGAGGGAGGGCTTGCCTGCTTGTAAAATATGCTTAAGTATAATTTAATTCATGCAAATTGTGCATTTATTATTACAGGACCAATTCTCTATTGAATATTATACTGTGCCTAACATATGGTACTAATTTCAAAAGTAAAAAAAAAAAAAAAAAAAATTTTTTTTTACTTTGGTGCCATCAGCTAAACTCGAAACTAAAACATTTAGCACTCCAACCATATTCCCTACCATTTGAGCTATCGCCATACAGATAAGAAAGATTTTAAATTAAACAAATTTAAACTACCTTTGAATTTATTCATGTGCAGAAATAATAGAAACCTGCTGACAAGTTGATTATTTGTTAAGAAAAGAGGATGGAAAACTCGTAAATGATGTGAAAGCAATTGACCTGGTAAAGAAATCATGACGCAGCATAAACTGGTTATTTGCAATTTCGTGTTGAAGAAAGCTTATGAAATAAAGATAAAGTTTATCTCAGGGTGGAAGATGAGGAGGTTGAATGAAGAACATGTGAAACACAAGTTTCGAGAAATAATGGAGCATTGGATTATGAGATCCACTTCAAGAAGTGTGGAAGAACAGTAGAAAGATACATTGTTGGCAGCAACAAACCAGGTTTGTTGGAGGATACAAGGACACTCAAATCTTAGGGTATTTTGTGGTAGTGGAATGGGGAAGTTGAGAATAGTATTAAAAAAAAAAAAAGCAGAAACAAGAGTCAGTGAATAATAATTCAAGTAACAATGTCTATCTGAAGACAAAGAAGGAAACGAGAAGAGCAACATACAAGGCAGAGGCTGAGAAAGTCAGGTTTCCAGACATATTCTGAAAGAATGACCAAAAGAATGAAGTATTCAGAATAACTAAACTGATGAAGAAAAATATGAATATTGATGGAGAGAAGAGAATTTAAAATGACAATAGGTGAGTCCCTTAACTCTTTGAAGTCATGAGGCTGCTGCATTATTTCATGCAGTATGTCTTGGACAAGAATACTATAGTGGTGCCCATTCCTCTCCAAGCTTCAGAGCAGATAAAGCACCTGGTATTATCAAATTGTCACTTATTTTAGTACTGACTAGACTCAATGTCACTTAACTTTGGTGATCTACCGGTAACCTGTTTGTCAACGTAATTATGATAATGGAATGTTAGCAACAAATGAACAGTATAAGAGGAATATTTGGAAATGCCACCATGAAAATTATGCAATACTGAGTTTTCATGGAACCATAAAAATCTATAACTTGCAAAAGCAATATCAGCTCCAGCTATGTCAATTGTATAAAATGCATGAGGGAGTCAGATGAATAAGGGTAATTCTGGAGGAGCCTCACTTATTGCAGAAATGTTAAGTGCAAATGAAACAGGTATTAAAGATAATTACAGACTTTATAAATCTAATATATACATGGCTATATGTCTGTCTGCCTCCATATTTTCAAACTATCTCGTCTGAAACTAAAAGTCGCAGAGCAACGCTAGGGGCCGCAAATGATTGGAATTTTTATGAGCCATTCTTTTATGGGTTTTTAGCCATTAAAATTGTGAAAAATGGGTCAAATTTGAAAAAAATCGTTAAACACTTTGTACATTCATCTAAGTTTATTTTAATCACTTTTCATGTGTGTCACGTTAGTACAGTAATAACATCACCAGCTTTGAATGCCACAGTTTTGGCTTTGATTTTAGCTGATGCCACCTAAATACTTAGTTTTTTTACTTTTGAATTCACAACTATAATAATATATACGAAATCTGGACAAATTAAAATATCATATTTAAGCATATTTTACAACCGGGCAAAGCCCCCCCCCCCCTCTAGTTAGATCATAAACAAGGTTATCCTGCAGTGGCTGAGTGAGGACTTAATTACAATCATGAATTGTTACAAGAGTAAAGGGAAATACTCGATAAAAAGTAATTACAGAGGCTTAAAGTCTTGTTGACCTGATGATTCTATGTAATTTTTAGTTCTCATCTTTTTAATTTATAAACTGCACCTCTTAGCCGAGTAGAGCTTCCATCATGATAGGTTCATTTTATAAAAGAAAATATTTTTCAACTCATTTTTTAGTTCATTTATTGAGATTATATATATATATATATATATATACAAGAATAAAAAAGCATTGGAAATGCAAAAGGATATAGGGATGGTATGCCAAAAAGTATACAAACAAGATAGCTATGAATGGCTAGGCACATGGAAATAGAATTGCATCCAAAGTATAGCCCTATAGCTTTTCTCCAATCTTCATTCCGTGCCATCATTACAGTTGTAAAAAGCTATAGGGCTATACTTTGGATGCAATTCTATTTCCATGTGCCTAGCCATTCATAGGTATCTTGTTTGTATACTTTTTGGCATACCATCCCTATATCCTTTTGCATTTCCAATGCTTTTTTATTCTTGTTAATTAGTATTTTTACTTACAGTCTTATTTTTAAACTTACATTCATGATAGTATTGTCTTTTTTAGGAGGCGGCTCATTGCCGCCTCCATTAGTAGCAGGTCGCTTCCTGCTGGGTTTTAGGTCTTTGGGTTTTGGGCCTTAGGAGTTTTCTCTTGGTCCTCCATCGGTTCTATATTACATAGAGAGTGCTACCGCCTCTCTGATAAAACAGTTAGACTATTATAAAGTTCTAAAATGTTCATACCTTGACTATTAAATTTTTTTTGACTTTCTTTTGCGGTTAATTTAACTTATTTCCTTTGGCGTTTGGTGAGTTCTTAGAAGAACTGGTCTGATCTACTTTTCTTAGCGAGCGAAGAGATTCAGCTGCATTTAGCAATGGTTGCTATAGTGTATTTTTGCGCATGCGTGAGAATTTCAAGTTTCCTCCTTATTTTTCAATAGTTTGACAGTAGTCATGTGTCTTTCTGCCAAGAGCGACAGACGTCAGTGTTAGCCGTGATCGTCTAGAGGTTAGGACCCCACGTTGTGGCCGTGCTAACTTAGGTTCGAATCCTGGTCACAGCATTGATATTTTGTACATATTTTACAGTCCAAAATCTGAAGAATTATTTGTTTTTATAACATTGTTTTTTGACGTCGTACTTGCTGATAGGTTACTCTTATAACAATTTTGATCAACTGAGATAAAGATTTCGTGGTTTCATTAACGCTGGTGGGTTACTGTATAAAGAAAAAACCTCAAATATTCAGCGTCCAAGAAATATACGCCACTGGCAAACTGGAACGTCTGTGAGCATCCGGTGTATTATTTGGAGCTGTCCCTTTTGAGAGAAGTTCCGTGTTCGAAGTGGTCTGTATACATTGGGTATATAGTGTTTAAAACTTGTTATTACACGTAATCTTATTTAATTATGGAGTTAGCTAAAAAGCGATGGGTCACTGCACTTCTCCATGTAAAGAGCAGTCGATTGATGCTTGAACTGTTGTCAGAGACCGTTCGTACACCGAGATACATCGTCTCAAAAGGAAGAAGAAAGAAGAAAGAAGAACAATTGGCCATTTTTGTACCCTTTTTTTCTGCTCTCTTTTGACATTTTAACCGACGTTCTGACACTCGCTGGATTCGTAAGACACTTCTCTGTAAGAATATGTGCTTTTTGAAACTTATAAGTTGATTTTAGTTGAGATTTGGATAGTTTTGTTTTGTAGGCGTATATAGGCGTGTACGGGCCATCCCTATATAGAGAGTGCTACCGCCTCTCTGATATATATATATATATATATATATTGCGATATATAAAATTAAAAAATAACTATTTATTCCTACATTGTTTCATGTTTATGCAATCATCAGTGTATGGTAACAATTCCTGCAAGTCATAAGATTCAAACCCAGCCACAAAGTCATCTTTTGCTCCATTTGCTGAGCATTTACTTCGGAGCCACCAAACAATTGCCATATATAAAGTTTTGAAAATATACATGGCAATTGAGCAGGGCTTTACATTGCGAGTGAAACAGTCACATTTGCAAGTGATTTTTCCAGATAGCGACTAGAAATAATAAAACGCCTATCTTTTGGTGATTGTGTATTTTTTCCGCCAACAGTCTTTCAAAGTTCATTACCAAGTGAAAAATATTTTTTCAATCTTTATTTTTTTTTAATAAAACGAGCAAAGTCAAATTATTTAAACAATAAAAGTTTATTAGAACAATATACTCTTATTTTTTTTTTTTAACAAAGGCTGTTTAAAAAATCATCAGAAGCAATTTCAAATTTTTTTACCTTCAAGTCTGAACATAAAAGTCAATGCATATTTAGAATTACACCTATTAAAAAAAAAATAAAATACAGTAAGTACTCGTCATGGAACAAAGATGTCATATTCCAATTAGAAATTTTAAACATTTTGAAAATTATTTGTGGGCACATGACATGGCCACCACAAAAAATCTTCAGAGAGTATGTGAAATTTGGTCAGAGCATACTGTTACCGACTGTAGGAACTTCATTAGAGACATTTGTCAGGATAATTCCCTTAGGAATCCCCAGCAGATTGGAGTTCCAATACATATGGTGGAAATCAACGAGTGCCTGTTTAATGGAAGAAAGCACAAAGGAGACTCGTTGAATCATTCTGGGTCTATGATGGATATGGGGAGTTTCTTGGTGACTGACTAAATTGCAATACCAAAACCCTCCTTCATATAATAAAAAAATATATTCTGTTGCGGATGATGGTCATATCTGACTGTTGGAAGGCATACAACAAAGTGTGAGGAGAAGGGCTCCATCACCTGACGGTTAACCGTAGTCTGAATTTTGTAGACCCTGTGATGAAGGTTACAACAAATCATATCGATAAGATGTGGAAGGAAGCCAAACAACGCAACAAATAAAAATGTGGAACCAGCCGCAAACTTCTCAATACATACCTAATTGAATTTATGTTGAGACAAAAAATTGAAAACAATCCATTTTTTGCTATCATGAATTACATTGCAGAAAGCTATTCGGTTGGGAGCTTCCTTCCATTTCCTATACCCCATCTCCTCACTCTTTGCCATCGATGGTCGCCCTACAGTCAACTGAAAATATTTCTAAAGAAGTATTCTGTTTTTTTAACAGATTCTTCCCTTATGCCAAAGCAGTTATATAAAAAATACAAAAAAATAGTTACACTAAAAAAGAAAAAAACTTTTCTTGAAAAACTAATCTAAAATTTTCAAACAAATTCATTCATCTTTTGTAAAAAACAAACAAAAAAAAACTTAAAACATAATCTTTCCACTTTATCTTTTTTGAAAAAAAAAGAAAATCACATATTTACCTGATAATTGTTAAGTTAAAAAAATATAAATACTAAACTTACAGTAGGTTTTTGTTATTTTATTTATTGTATCTCACTTTTATTTTTTTGTTATTATACTTTGCAATAAATGTTTTTTTTTTGTTTCCTGGCATATTTTAGTTTAATCAATGATCAGCATATTCCAGCAGTTTACATCAGCTGCCGGTCAAGCTAATGTCATGGAAATCAGAGTCAGTATGTACAAAAGGTACCTTCTTTCTTTTTCTTTTACAGATGAATATATCATATATATATATATATATATATATATATATATATATATACACACATACCAATTCAATATTTTAATAAAAAAGTTCAACATTGATATTTTTAAAGTTTTTAAATTTCTAACTTCACAGGTAATTTTAGCCCTGACGGGAAAACAATTTTAAGAAAAAAATACATCATTTTATTAATTTATTTTTTATCTTCAAACCATGATAACGTCAAACCATTAATTTTTTTTGTGTTTTTCTTGACTATTTTAATAGGGGGTGGGGGCAAAAAATAAAGTTTAACAAAGATGCTCCTCTAGTAAATAATTATTTTATTCGAAAGAGCATAAAATTTCACATTCAATCTGAAAAATACATAAAAACATTGAATAAATAGAAAACTTTTTGATAAATTTTTAAACTTACTGCATCTGATGTAAAAATGAGCGCCACACACACAAATGTTGATGCACGTATTTTGAAAAATAAGGAAATTAAATTCTATAAGATTTTATTTTAATTAATAATTTAATTTAGAAGTATGTTCAATAAATATAACTCATAAACCCACACCAAAAATAAAAATTAGAGTTTTGTACATTTTATTTGCACTTTTGTTTCATTTGTCTTTCTAAACACGCATAAAGATTTAATCTTGAAAGAAACATGGCAACGAAGAAAACATTACTAAAGATGACTTTGGCTTTCTTCGCAAAATCAAACAAAGTTGAAATGCTGAGTGAAACTGACATTCAAAGAATTCCTCAAGTGATGAAGTAATGATGACAGAAATGAAAGCAAGCCATCTAATGTATGAGAATTTCAACAAGTTTGATTGTTAACTTTGTCTGGCTTTAATATGAAAGAGAAAAAAAAAACATGTATTGTGAATTTTGTCATTAAGCTGATCTAACTTTAGCTAGAAAAATTGATTTTGTAGATGGTAATACTAAATTTAAACATGAAAACATTCTTGTTTATAGATACGGCAAGTGCCATGATTTTATTAATAAAACAAGCAAACACTCAATTGAAAACTCTCACATTGCCAAGAAATTTTTCAAGGCAGAAATCAAATCAAATGAAAAGGATTTGGCAAAATTGAAAGATTTAACAAAGTTGATTGTATAGAGAAGGCAGAAATGGCCTTTTACAAAATTCAAACCCCTACAAAAATGGGCTCCCTGTGACACCTGCACACAATAATTCTTATAGATGTAGTGAAATGGTGTCTTCTATTGCAAGCATGATTAGAGATGAGATACTGGAATCTATCAGTGATTCTCATTATGTATCAGTTATAATTGATCGTACTACTGACAGTTTTGTCAAAAAATGAAGTAGTTTATGCACGAACAGTGCTGAATGGCAAAGCAGAAAATAAACTTGAAGTTATTGCCATTAAACAAGGCCATTTTGAATGCATTATCTCTGGTACTAAATCTGCTCTTTCAAAAGTGGGTATCCATGATGATGAAATGTCGTCGAGAGATGTTCTGTGCAGATTGTGCAAATGTGAAAATAGGATAGAGGAAAGGTGTTGTATCATTGTTAAAGCAGTAAGTTTCCCCATCTCATAGACTTTTACTGTATGGCACACAAGCTTGAACTAATCTTATTTAAGCTATAAAAACAGACTCCTATTATGTAATCTATCAATGAATGTCTACATTTGATATGGAAGACTTACAACTTCAGACTAAAGAGAAACAAAGAGCTCAAGATCATTGAAGCAGAACTAAAAGCAAGAATCTACTCACAAGCGCCATTGAAGGATACCAGATGTTCCCTACATAGACATGGCAACGAAAGTATTTCTCCAAAGAAAGAAGATGGTAATTTGACTGAGGATCATAGTCAATATGCAGCTATCTACACTCATATGGAAAACCTTGCAGCAACATCATAAGATGCAAACATTGCTGGAAGGGCTAAGAAAAGCCAGCAATGAGAGGATCTTGCATTCACCATATTTAGCCATTTCATATCAGCTCTATCTGGTGAGCTAGCTTTACTCAGTCTACAACTTCAGGCAAACAATTTGATTCTTCCTTTTCTGTGTTCTTGTAGCGGTTGCATTAATTCAGGATTGCATAAAAATGTTTCAAGTATGAAGGAGGAATACATTTCTGGGAGAAAGCATAAAAGATTATACTGCGTATTGGAGAACAGTCTGAAAATTTGCAGGATAATTCCAAATTTCAAGGAGTTAAAGTGATCAGCTGTCCTGCTTGTGAAGCCAAGAAAAAACTAAAGTCTTGAATGTACAGTTGATATTACAATCAAAGATCTGGTGTTAAGGTTTCAAAATCTATTGGGAACAAAGACAAATGCAGATGCTCAACATGTGGTGATAAGTTTCATTAGGGTGTTCAATCATGACATATGGCCAAAATGCAAAAGGGAACTTGTTAACTTTGAAAATTATGAAAGACATTATTTCTAACTGGTTTGAAAAAAACTCTTGTAGCTGCAGGATGGAAGTTGCTCAAATGCAATTGAAACATGAAATTCTTGGTTACAAATACTTTCAGGGACAAGTTTTATTCTGACCTGTGGAAAACCCTACTGACTTAGAACCCATGCACAACTAGCTTATGCAATGTACCTTACCTTGTGAAAATAATGTTCATTTTTCCAATCAGCTTTGCAGAGTGCTAGAGAGCCTTTTCTACACAAAAGAGAATAGTGATATACAAAGACTGTCAGACTTAATGTTGCTTTCTTCTAAAGGTCCAGATCTGGTTGAATTCAACCCAGAGAAATCCATTAACAAGTGGCAAGAGAAGAATTGTTGGGGACCAGGACAGTGTAACTGACCAGCTAACATTTTGTTTGTTGATCAAAAGTGTGAGGACAAAGCAGTATTTTTTTAAACAATGATTTAGAGTCACAAGCTATTGATTCGACAATTTAAACTGAGCAAGTGTTAAAGTGAGACTGAAAATTGGAATAAAATGTAACTGCTATTCAATATTGGACAAATGGAGTATTAAATTTTAAAAGATAAAATTTCAGTTTGAAACAGAAATAAGTTCAATTTCAGTAATACAAATGTGTTTGTTAGACCATCTGGGCATTTTTAAACTCAGTCTGTATAAAATACAGACATTAAAAGTTTTGACCAGCCTGGCTAGAAGAAAATATATGTATAAAATACAGACATTAAAAGTTTTGACCAGCCTGGCTAGAAGAAAGAAAAAACAAGGTTTTTACCATCTCCAACATGTGCAAAAACTGAATTTTCCTTTTGAATAGAATTGAAAAGAAATTCTCTTTTTACTGAAAAATACTACATATATTTTTTTAACAGGACGTGAAAGCCCATAAAAGAACAAATGTGAAGCCATTTGAAATAGAATTCCTTCTCAAGGAAAAGGGCAATTTATAAGAAAGTTTTTTATATTACTGTTGGGCGAGAAAGCCCAATAATTTGTATTCCTTTTAAAAGAAAGAGAAAGACTGAGAAGTGGACATTTGAAGAATGACTTAAGACAATTTGTTTTATTTTTTGCATGCTTTGTAATCAAGTAAGATTGTTTTGTTTTTGATTTTATTTAAGTAGAAAGTCAAGAATATTTCCAGTTTTTCCAATTTGTTACCGTTTTGGACGACAAGGTTACTTTTGTTGCTCAAGTCAATAAACCTCTTTTAAAAATTCTCTTTGAAGAGACTCCTCTTTTATGTACATTATATGATTTCTTAATTTTGTGATTGTTATTACAGTTTATTTTAACCTTTGGTTTGGGAAAAAAAAGCAACTGCCTTTTATTTCTTTAATAAGCTTGGACTGAATTAATCTTCCCAGGTCTAATTTTGCTTTGCTCCTTTTTTTTATTTATTGCTCCTTTGCCCTGCACTTTTTTCTTTTACTTCTATTTCTTTTACCCACAGATGGATTTTGATGAACAAATTTTTCTTTAATAGTGTCGAAACTCATTTCACTGCAATTATTACTTACACAATTTGAAACAAGAATTTACATATTTAAAATACTTTGAGACTGGTAAATATGCATATCAACCTAGTCAAACGTGAAGGCCATTACACGAAAATTGCATAACCTGCCGACATGATTATTTTAAAACGAGTGCATTTTAAAATTAATAATTAAATACATTTTTAAAAATTAAAAATTCACTAGTTTTTTTACCAGCAAAAAAAAAATACCCAGTTTTAATTGCACATATCCAAATGTAAAATAATTCTTTATCTTTCGAAAAAGAAAATACACCAATTGTGTATTACTGTTATTTGAGACAAGTTTTTTCAGTTTTGAAGAACTTTCAAAACAGGGGGAGATAATTCAAGAAGACCATACCTAAAAATGTCAAAGTTTTGCATAACTTTTAGTTTAAAACAAATACACTAAAGCAATACAATAATACAAAATAAAACATTAATTATCTGAACATTTATTGAATTAAAATAGAATCATGAAATGAATAAAAGTTGTCATTATATGAAAATGTATGACTTATAAATTCATAAGTAGTTTTGAACAATCATTACTGAAATATGTACGACTTTAAGAGTAATGCACAAGTGCCAGATTTTCTTTATTTTAATTCAATAAATGTTCAAATAATTATTGTTTTATTTTTGGTGCTTATACAGTTTAGTTAAGGGTTTAAAAAACAAAGATAAAGAAAAATGTCTATGATGTACGTGTTTGTTATGAAATAAAGTTCTTATTGAAAAAAAACCAAAAAAAAAACCACTGAATTTGATCAAGAAGTTTTTTAATTTTTAATTTTACAGAGGAAAAGAAAATCTTTAGCAAAACCGATCATGATGCAGCCATCTTGGCAATTTCCAGCTATGATGGGGGGGGGGATAACTATCTAATTCTTGAAGTTTGCCAAAATTTGACAAAATTATTTTAACAGTTAGTAATAATTTTAGGTATTTTTTTTTTTCAAAAAAATCGTTTCAAAATTTTTTTTCCTAAAATTATTAGAACTTCATGTGCATTTTGACAAACTTCAAAAATTAGATGGGAGTTATCTTCCCTAGCGCCCTCTCTTCTTGTAGCTGAAAATTGCCAAGATTACTGCATTGTGATGGTCTTACTAAAAGTTGATTTTCCTCTAAAATAAAAATAAAAACAATATTTGATCAAATTAAGCGATTTTTTTTATGAGAACCTCATTCCATAATGGGCATATACATCATAGAGATTTTTCTTTTTGTTTTTTTTAATATTTTTACTAAATTGCACACTTGCCTTTATTTTTTAAAAGCAACACAAAACTTAAATTTTCGGATACAGTCTTCTTGAATTGTTCTCCCTTATTTTGAAAGAAATTCGGGCTCTTCTTTGTCATAATAGTGAAATCAGAGTTGAAAAATTGAGTTGTCATTAAGAAACCAATGTTATCTAATTACTTTTTATATCAATTTCAACTAAAAGCATTGTTATCTGCCAAATTGTCTTGTTGAAACTAGTTGGACATAACTGCATTATAACACATAAAACATGTGCTTTGACAAATGCATGATTGTGTTACATCCGGCATTAATTGTAACAAGGCAGACTGAGTTACTTCTGACTTGATGCTGTTTAATTATGTATAAACTTAAGTTATTTTGAAAATTAATTTTATTATTAATTTATTAAATGAATCTTGCTTTCCTGCTTGCTGGAAAACTGCTTCTGTGATACCAGTTTCCAAGAATTCTGGTAAAAGAACTGACCCAGTAAATTACTACCCCATTAATCTCCTCCCACTTTTCGCCAAAATATTTTAGTCCATAATTAACCAAGCTCTAGTCTATCACCTTACAGATGCTAAACTTCTGACCGACCAACAATATGGATTTAGGCAAGCCTGTTCCACGGCAGACATCCTAACTAATCTCTGAGCGTATATACCATTCACTTGACAAAGCAGGGGAGGGTAGAGCGGTAGCTCTAGATATATCTAAGGCTTTTGACAGGATATGGCATGAAGGTCTTCTCAGGAAAATCAGATCATACGGTATCACTGGAAGAATACCTAACATAATTAAATCCTTCTTAGATAAGAGAAAAATCCAGGTTGTCCTTGACGGTCGTACATCTAAACAATATGATATAAATGCAGGAGTGCTTCAGGGGTCTATCCTTGGACCTCTGTTATTCCTAATATTCATAAATTACCCCCCTGACAAAATTGTCTGTGAGATGGGTATGTATGCTGACGACACCACACTCTATAACAGACACGACAGGAAAACAAATGAACACATATCTAAAGAAATGGCAGAAACACTAGAGGAAGACCTCCGATCCATATTGGAATGGGGACAAAAATGGATGGTCACATTCAATGCTACCAAGACTAAACTTGTTTCCTTCAATAATTACAAGAAACCTTCCCTACCACCAATAGCAATGGCCAAAGACTCTTTATCTGAAAGTACATCTTTTAAACTCCTCGGCCTAACGTTCACAGGAAACAGGAGTTGGACCAATTACATTGAGAACATTGCCAGGACTGCTGCGAAGAAGGTGGGTTTTCTCTACCGGGCTAAAAAGCTATTAACACCTGAGAGTATCGTATACCTCTATAAGGCTACCATTCGCCAATGTATGGAGTATTGCTGTCATATTTGGGCTGGTGTATCTGCCACTAGTCTCTCGCTCCTAGACAAGGTTAAAAAAAAGTCTCCAATCTGATAGGTCCTGAACTGTCATCTAAGCTTCAGCTTCTGTCCCATCGACGACTGCCGGTTTTACAAGTACTTTAACGGTGAATGCTCCGATGAACTGCAAGCAATTGTACCCCCCCTCGACGTAAATAAACCCGACAAGCAGCAAAATCCCACCGCCCTCACAGTTGAGATCCCTAAATGTAAGAGAGCCTTCTACTCCAGTAGTTTTTTCCCCAGAACCGCTAGACTTTGGAATTCCCTTCTGTACTGACATGCAAAAATTCAAATTTGACGTGAACTGACATCTTGCTACCCAACTCCCCACATAGTACCTCTGTAGCTTATGTCCCTGATAGTAGCCCCTACATCAAAGTGGCAATGTGCCTTGTTTAGGGTGAAAATGTAATACAAAAAAAAAAATAAAAAAATTTCTATCTGATCGTTTTTCAGTAATTTTTGAATATGTTACTAAATTCGACATGACAATTATGTAGATACCATTGGTTTTACTTGAATTTCAATTTTCGAATTTCGCCACAATAATGAAAAAGTGCTGGAATTCTTAAAAAAAAACAAAAAAACATGGCAAGTGCTTGACTGAGCTTCAATCTATGGTCCCCCTCGCCAAACTTTCACAAGAAACACTCATCTAGCTGAAAACGCTATCAATAATTCCCCCCCCCCCTTTATCTGTGCCTAAACATAGATTCCATGAACAAAGCTTCTTTCTTAGAACTGCACGCCTATGGAATTGCCTTCCATTTTCCTGCTTTCCAGCTGACTACAATATGGTTGTTTTCAAGTCCAACATAAACAAGTTCTTGATGAGCTGTTCCGCTTAAGTTAACAAATTTACCGAATTTCCATTACTAACAATTACTATATTGTCCAATTGACTACTGTACACTCTTAACCCTTATCCTCGAGTGGCCTATGGACCTTGATAAGTGGTATGCCTATGAAAAAATGAAAAAAAGTTATCCAAAATAAGAGTAATGGACAATTGCAAAAATACAGTCACTTTTGAATCGCGATGGGTCTCACTAAAACTTGATTTTCCTCTGTAAAAATTTAAACAAATACTTGACCAAATTAAGTTTTTATGAACACTTTATCACATAATGGGCAGGTACATCATAGAGATTGTTCTTTTTGTTTTTTTAATATTTCTGCTAAAACTAAGTTAAAAATATAAGTATTATCCGATTGGGCATTACAACTGGTATTGCATCTAGCTTGAACTAGAGAATGGCAACTCCCAGCAGTTTACAGAGTTGATCATCAAACTCCTCCTTATAGTTTTTCTCTATGTTAACTGCTGCAACACGGTAGAAGCTCCGCTTCAATCCCCACAACCCCATTTGTATGCTTGCTTGCAGGCCTAGTAGTGTTAGACAGTTATCTTCATCTCTGAATATTAAAAATTCTACTGAACAGGTTTGTCGTGTTTTGGGTATTTTTGTTTTTTATTCTTTGGCATACACTGAGTGGTTTCATCAGGGATTTGTTCCACATTGATAAGACGCCTTTATAGGGTTTCATCCTCTTGGCAAACTTTTTAGGGGGAGTATTAATAGATACTACTATGTCAATTTGGAAAACTTTTTTTTTTTTACAGAAGCATAAGGCATTTGGCCTCTTTTGCCAGTTTTGTCTTTGGAGGTTTTATTATTATTACGTACATTCTTCAGCCTTCTCCTCCTCCTCTGATGATGATGTGTCTAGTGAATCTGCAACACGCTTCTTGTTTTCATTCGTTTAGGTGTTGTGGCTCTGTTTTATTTTTGTTTCGTTTTTTTTTAACAAAGGCATCACCACTTATTAAGGCCTAGAGGCCACTCGAGAATAAGGGTTAAAGAGTGTACAATTGAACAATAAAGTAATTGTTAGTAATGGAAATTCGGTAAATTTGTTAACTTATATGGAACGGCTCATCAAAAACTTGTTTGTGTTAGACTTGAAGACAACCATATTGTAGTCAGCTGGAAAGCAGGAAAACGGAAGACAATTCCATAGGCGTGCAGTTCTAAGAAAGAAGTTTTGTTCATGGAATCTACATTTAGGTTTAGGCACAGATAAAGAGTGAAGGAAATTATTGATAGTGTTTTCTGCTAGACGGGTGTTTTCGCATCATCCTGCCTCTGTTGTGACACTACGGCTTGAAGTGTCCTTTCTCGTTGCATGCATAACACAGTTTACCATGGGCTGGGCATCTGCTGCATCTTGGTGCATGTGTGTAGCCACAAAATAGGCATTCTCTTTTGGAGACTGGTTCTTTCACTCAACTGGTTTCATGTATCCTCATCATCTGGGCTGTATCTAGTCTCATTCAAGTGACTGTAGGTTGAGGCCATTTCAGCCTATGTCTACACTCTTCTGTAGAGTGAGGTTCTGTATTTTTAGCAGATCCTGCTAGGTGAACTAGTCCCACCTTCTACAATCTGATCCAGCAGAAGTTGCATATCTTTGACAGGATTCTTAGGTCATTGTAGAAAGCCTCTCCTCCCTGTTTTTTTTGACGGAACACAAATCTCTCATACGTTTCTTGTAGCATGTCCAGTACAGTGCGCTCAATCTTTGGGGAAGTCAAACTGTATACCCTGATATATTTCCATAGTGTCGTCATCCAGGCAGTTCTCAAGTATAGCAACCTGAATTTCTCATGGTTTACGGTACAGTCCTTTCAATAACAAATAGTTGGACGATCATCTATGAAAAATTTTCCAGAAGTCTGCCTTATTCCACTAAATATGAGTCATTCAAGAGCCCAGATGTGTAAGCCGGCCATATCATCGGTCAAGGAAGCATATTAGTAGTAGTAGCCATATTTTTCTCTGTGGTATCATCGTGAGATGGGCATGTTTTGTTTTGGAAATTAATCAATGCAAAAAAAAAAAAAAAAAAAAAAGTGGGGGAGAATCACTTAATTATCTCTTGCATTCAACGACAGCAAGTAAAAAAAAAAAAAAACACTGCAGAGAGATAGGTAGAGCAGTAGGGCCAAGAGGCGAGGGCATGTCATTAATATATCCACTTGAGAGCGACCAATTAGAAAACAAAACACATATAGAAGTTAAAACCAAAAGGAATACTGCTTACACATTATTTGAGGATCTGTCATTCTTCAGGTATGGTACCAATTCCATAAAAACTGCTGCCTCAATGTTATGTTCATGTGTTAGTATAGGTGTGGACGACATAAAGCTAAGTGTAATAGCAACTTCATTGAGCAGCCATCTTACAATAACTAATCCTCCTCGTTTGTAAGAGAGTTATCTAGAAAGGAGACAGGACTAGGGAAAGCAGTGGCCAGAGTTTGGTTACATGTAACAGTAACACCTCGTAATAGTCATACATCACATAACTGTAGCCATTGTACTTTATTCTGTGATGTCAGCAGGTTACATGACTTTCGTGGAGCGGCCTTCTATTTACGTAGGCCAATCTCGACTAGGTTAATATGCGGGTCTACCTGAAAACGTTGTTGCAATGAATTTCGATAGATTATACAAAAAGAAGAGGGTCTTATTCTTGTTAAAATATTTTAGCAAATTTAACTAATTTAAAGAAAAATGGTGGTACTTGTGCATCTGTTACTGCGTTATTATTTAGAAAGTTATTCTTAACATGGCAAGCAGAAGGTGTTTTGCCTTTTTTTTGTTTTTTGTTGGTTTTTTTTTTTTTTTTTAACTATTCTGTACTTTCACCTAACAATTTAAAAAAAAATATCCTCGAAATTGAATTTAACTTGAAAATCCTACTTAAAATACAGCACAGTATGCACAAAGAGAAAGCACCGTACGTGCAGTTTTTTTAAAAAATATTTTCAAGTTAAATTTAAAATTTACGGTAGCTTTTGTCTATTAAATTATTTGGTAGATTAGTTGGTTGGTTGGTTGTTTTTGTTTTACGGCATATCAACCCTTTTCAGGTTATTTAATGCCGAATCCAAAGATTTTGAAGAAAAATTTTTGACTATATTTGTTGTTTTCACGTTGATTTCTATTTGACCCATAGTTGGGACCCTAACAGGTACTACCACTCCGGGTCAGAGTGGACCTGGGAGCAATGGCAATTAAAGGGTGGCTCCACACTCCCCAAAGCCCACAAGCTGGGGCCTCACCACTGGATATAGTTTAAGGTCATATCCAGGACCTGTTTGGTAGAAGTACAGAATAGTTACAAAACACCCTCCACATGTTAAGAACGGGTTTCTAAATAATCTTATCATTTCAGCACGGTACTGTCTCTACATAAGTACCAAAAGATTTTAGCGTTCATTTCTTATAAATCAATTCTGATTTCGTGTATTATAGCGTAAAATGCAATATGATATTATTATTATTATTATTATTATTATTATTAATTTTGTTTTTGGTTAATTCCTACACAATTAAATATTTTTATTTGAGTGAAATAGCGATTATATTTTTCCGACGTAGTTTTTGTGTTTCACGTGTTTTTGTTTGTTTATAAAACATCGTTTAATGTGATAAGTTGTTTAGGATTAATTAATGCTATTATTGCTCAAACTGTCGAAACCCATTCCACTATTAATTTACGTGACTGAAATAAGAATTAACCTTTTCGTTTGACAGCCAAACCGTTCTAATTGTTTGAATTGATACCTGATGAAAAAAACAAACAAAAAAACATATAAGTGTTTATATTGAAATATAGTTAAAAAAAAAAAAAAAAAAAAAAAAAAACACATCAACAGAAACAGGTGGATTAAAGATATTGATTCATTCATCACTGGCATCATTGTTGTTACCATGACGACGACGTGTATAACGTTAAATAACTGCAGTTATCGAATACATAAAAAGACAGGAAATATACAATTTAAAAATATATATATAATAAAAATAATATTTTACTAAATTATAAAAGACGGTAACTTAATTAAAACAGGTTTTACATAATTAACCATTTTTAAATAGTTAATTCCTTGTATTTCAGTTTTTTAAACGATAAAAAAATTTTGTTTTTACAAATAGTTTTCCTTACTTTGATTTTCCAACGGCACTATCACCGAGGCAGATAATCTTGACTTTAAATTCGCCTTCATCTTGACCACTTGTTGTTTCTTCGCCGTTGTTCGTGTTATCTTTATCGGCGTCGTTGTCAATAACTTTAGCCATATTCATCTTATACCGCCGCGCCGAACCAGAGTTTCGTTTGCATTCTGGGAAGGCGGAAGTTTGAATATTTGTCCTTAGCTCAGGTTCCCTGTCTCTTATACAACTAGGTGTGAATAATGTAAAAAGGTTACCTATCTCTTATAGTTTATGTAAAAATAGCGGAAACCGAAAACACAAAAACACTAAGAAATCTTATTTGTATACAGCACGAGGAAGATGACCTGGCGTTGCTCGGCATTTTTATTAAAAAATTTTTTTTTTAATTACATTTCCAATGCATAGTGCCACTTTGATATAGAGGACTACTATCAGGGGCATAAGTTGCAGGGATACTATGTAGGGAGTTGTGCAGCAAGATGCCTGTTCACATCACATTTGAACCTCTGCATGTTAGTACAGTTGGGGATGCAGGAACTCGGAAGGAAATTCCAAAGTCTAGCAGTTCTGGGAAAGAAACTATTAGAGTAGACGGCTTTCTTTCATCTAGGGATCTCTACTGTGTAGGGGTGGGACTTTGCTTCTTGTCTGGTTTGTTGGGGGTATTTATGTCGAGGAGGTACAAGGGCTTGTAGTTTGTCAGAGCATCCACCATTGAAATACTTCTAGAACAGGCAGAGGAATGCCAAATTTTGTCAATGGGACAGAGGTTGAAGCTTGAATGATAGTTCAAGGCCTATCAAATTGGCGACTCTCTTTTGAACCCTGTCCAGGAGTGAGAGACTAGTAGCAGATGTACCAGCCCAAATGTGACAACAATACTCCATACAGTGGCCTTGTAGAAGTACAGGATACTTTCAGGCATAAGTAGCTTTCTAGCATGATAGAGAGAGCCCACCAGTAGCCTTAGCAATACTCTTGATGTATCTATTCCAACTCATGTTCCCTGTGAATGTTAAGCTGAAGAGTTTGAAAGAAATACTTTCAGGTAATGTGTCTTTAGCCATAGCTATCGGTGGTTGGTAAGGTTTCTTATAATTATTAAGGGAAATGAGCTTAGTCTTGGCAGCATTGAACTACCATCCATTTTTGACCCCATTCCACTACAGACCGGAGGTCTACCTTTAGGGTTTCCACGATTACCTTGGATATGTGTTCTGCTATAGATTGTGATGTCATCAGCAAATATACCCATCTCTGGGACTATTTTATCAGGGAGGTCATTTATGAATATTAGGAATAATAAAGGTCCAAGGATAGACCCCTGAGGTACACCCACATTTATATCATATTATTTGTATGTATGACCATCAAGGACAACCTTGATTCTTCTCTTATTTAAGAAGGATTTAATTATGTTAAGTATTCATCCAGTAATACCATAGAATCTGATTTTAATGAGAAGACCATTGGGCCATACATAGTCAAAAGCCTTAGATATATCTAGGGTTACTGTCTTCCCCTCCCTTGCCTTATCTAGTGCATGGTATATACGTTCATAGATTACAGTTAGAATATCTGCAATAGAACGGGGTTGCCTAAATCCATATTGACGGTTACACAGAATTTTAGCAACTGTAAGGTGGTGGACTAGAGCTTGATTAATTATGGACTCAAATATTTTGGTGAAAAGAGGGAGGAGACTAAAGAGGAGGCTCGATAAGTAAATGGGTTAGTTCCTTTATCAGAATTGAGGTGTCTAGGTTTTTTATGATATCATGTACTTAAGAAGGGTTGATTTTCTGATCATCTAGTGTAGTTTCTGTCTAATAGAAAACGACATTAAGTTAAATAATTTTTGGCCAAAGTATAATCTTGAATGTTAAACGATTCAAAGAGGTTGGAGAGTTTACTAATAAACCAGGGTAAAATGGTCCTTCTATCACTCGGATATCAAAAGTGATCAAATCCAGCTGGGATAAGGAGATCCCTCAAAAATCTAGCAGAGATGGCAAAAGTATCCCGTAGGACAATGTCCACTATTCTCCACACTTTTCTCAAAAGATCTCCTTACAACCACTAAAAGAAACAATTGCTTTCTTTAAGTTTTGTCGATAAAATGGACTCAAAAAACTGAAATTCTTCTGCCACATATCAGAGCTAGCACAATGCCTATTCTAGTTTTCAGCAATGAAAATAAATTTGGGGTTTAGTAGTATGTTAACACTGAAAATGATTGGATATGATTATGTACAGATGATGTCGAGTTACAAGCTATTAATCAGAGGCAAAGTGCAACGTTATTGATGGTCTGAGACACTATAATCAAAATTGGAAGGAGTCCTTTGATATTTGTGGATGAAGGTATGAAATTAAAACAAGAGAATTGTCGTATAAACATTCTTGAGTCATCATTGCTGACCGGGACCAAAAAAAGTACTTCAGAAGATGTTGCTGGTCATTCCAATAGGAATTAGCTCCTCTACAAGGAGGAAAAATTATTTTAGAATGGTTAGCCAATAATGTTCTAAAGTCCATTTTCAAATATGAATGATTTCCATTATATCAAACATTAGTTTTCTGAATTACAGTATTTGATTTTGGAGAGCAAGGTTTCAGTTTCCCATCATACAGTTTTTGGATGCTTTGAAGACAAAATTGAGGAAGGTATGGGCCAAATCCCCAAGACATCATTCATCACCCTTGTAGAGATTTTTGAAAGGGTTTTGTACAGGTTAATGACGTCAACAGGGGTTATATTGAATAACTTTGGATATCTTGAAATAAGAATGATATATCTATCTGTTTATTTTTGTTGTTTGTTCAAGACAAGGCAAGAGGCCATTTGATATCAGGAGATATCAAGAACGAAATAATTTGTATAGTTTAATTTATTTAATCAATTTGATTAAATAAGTGGACCTGAGCTATGCAACAACTCATTTAGATGATATTCTAATAAAAAACGAAAACCATGAAGAGTATGCAAAAAATATAATGGAAATGTTAAAAAATAAAAGAATTTGATTTTAAACTGAGTGTAGAAAAATGTTAGTTTTTTTTCCTACAGAATTCTAAGACAGACACTTATCAACAACAAATTTGTCTGCGTTTTAATAGCTGATTTAGGACGAATCTGATACATTGAATTCAAATATCACACTGGTTTTGCTCAATCAGGTAAAGATTTTAAGCTATGGCCACAAGAGTAGGTCGATTTTTAACTTTTTTTTGAAAATCTAAAATGTTGCAGCAAAGAAAGTTGCACAAACATATGGGGAGTACAAATGTAAAAAAAACAAAAACAAAACTAGGTTTCTGACATCAGCCATTAGATGAGCATTTGATTTTAAAAATCGTCTATTTTGATATACGGAGAAATCCTTGTCTTTTAAAGATTTATATGCTACATTATTTAGTATTTTACAGCTTCAGTCCTAACAAGGAGTGTGTTTATTTATTTTAATGAATTATAGAATAACTGATATGCTAAATATTCAAAATTTTATAATTCTCCAATGAAATTTCTGAAATGCTGCATTTTACTTTATTGAGTTATTACTGTAAAAAGAATGGAATTTTCTGTTATCAATGAAAAAAGAAATTTTAATTATGTTTGGAAAGACAGTTTTAACATAAAATACTGCACATATTGTTTACTATTAGTGAGTTGTCTATGTTTCTGCAAAAACCCTAAGCAATTGCAAAGTAGAAAATATAACTATTTTTGCTCCATCATGTCAAAATTTTCCCTATATGAACCTTTTCAAGCAAAAAAATGACATCATTTTGCAGAATAAAACTTTAGCAACTATGTCTATGTCTTGCTTCAAGTCCATAGACTGATTGGCAGGTTTCAGATGTTAATTTTACGGCCCTTTCCACACTTTGTGAATGTGCAGGCAAATTCGGTAACTCTTGATTTCTGCCACTCGTCAATAATTCCCGAAGTTCGTCATCAGATAATTCTTCAATAAATGCTGGCTCTGAAACTCCACTTTGGGAACAGTCTATCAAATGTGTCCAATGTGAAGCCTCAAAATTTATTTTCGAAATTTATTTTAACGCTTTTTCACTGGTTCCCCACTCCTAAATAATAAAAGGGAAATCAATTTATTTAATTGACTTGAACAAATGAACACAAGTTTTATTTTTCTTATAATAGAAATTAAAATATTAATCGATAATGAACATATAAATCGATGTATACAATTTGATCAGTTTTGGATAAATGTTTACTTACCTAATGGATAAAATTTTATTGAAAACTTTTGCTCTCACTTCCAATTCATCTGATTTTAACATTGAGAACAAAATATTCTCTGGCAAAAGGACAAAAGGGCATTTTTTAATGCAATTCCTTGAATTTCTGCTGGATCATTTTAAAAATATATAATTGCTGGTTATGGAATTTATTATCTATTTTAATTTCAAACGAGCTAACTGCATATGCCTCTACAATAAATCTAAACAGATTATGCATTTTATTGATTAGTTCTGAGGGATAAATTTTTCTGATCCATAGACACAATAATCTGATGGCCAAAGTAAGCCATCTTGCCTGATTTAAAAGGTCCAATCCTCCATGCTGCATATTTAGGATCTACTTTACCCCTTGAAATCCCAACAGCATACTCTAAAAGGAGTCTTTGGTCCCTGGTGATATCACTGTTTTCTGTTAGAGTAGAGTACATACTATTTAGAGGACTGCTTATTGATAAACAGTCAACTTGGGGCAAATTATGGTAATTTTTGCCACACAATTTTTCAAATGGACTAATGAATGACGTTGGGCTTCATGCAGTTCCATCAATGGATTTAAATAACACCTTAAAAGGAAGCTCATTCTGGTAAAGGGAGCAACCAATGGTATGTATTTTCCTATTTAGTTTATTCTCTAAAGGTGTAACCAGTCCTGATTTACATCCAGTATTTGTGCTTGTGTTATCTAAAAGTACAGCCTTTAGCGTATCTACACTATTATACTGTTGTAACACATTGATAACTTCATCTGCTATAACATCCCCAATTGCCCCAACAGTAGGTATCACTCTATTCTTTTTTCTTAATTTTAATTTGCTAAGACATAAAATGCAAAAGATTTAATTATTTTTATATTTGTAATAAGCTCCGTTAAAATATGTGTAGAATGTAAACAAACCCGATAAGGTGTTGGTGTAAATGAAAAAATTACTAAGTAAAAAGAAGCCCCGATTTAGTAATTGTTCAATTTATTTTAAATGAAATCTTTTGCAGTGTTTCCTTTTTTATCGATGCTCATTTAGTTTTCTGAAAACAATATAGATATAATAAACAAACGAAAGATTATATTTTCTTCATATTTTTTCTGGCATGAAGTCAGCACATTGAGTTTTTCCAAATTTTAAATTCATTTGCTCAAAAACGATAAAGTTTTGGAAGAAAATATTTTGGGTTATTATTATTTAGGTTATAAAACAACTTTCTCTTCATAGACATAGTTATAATTCAAAAATTAACCTATCCTACTGGCCACATGTCATTTATACGTTTTTGTTCATATGGATACATGTGTGGAGTATTTTAGAAGTAATTGTGAGGTAAAATACCATGTTGAATAATTGTTTTGGTTGAAAATGATTATTTTAATGACAAGAAGTATTCCAATCTAATAGTTCTGAGTGATTATGTTGAAAAAAGATCAGTTTGAAGTCATTAAACCTCGAAATCTTCAAAAAATTGACACTCAGTATACAAAAAGAAGGACTGGCCTGTACAGGACGAATTCGTACATTGTAAAGGAAGGAACATCATCAATAACTCTCTTGTGGGCAAAAACAGAATACTCTTCCCACTACAGCACATCAAGCTTGGCTTGATCAAACAGTTCACTAAGGCTCTGGACAAGAATAGTGGCAGACTTTTCCAGGTTTGACAATAAAGAGGTTGAAAGCTGGCATCTTTGATGGTCCTCAGATCCAGAAGCTCATTACAACTCCAGAGTTTGAAAACTCAATGAATGAAGTGGAAAGGAAGCGTGGAAGGCATTTGTTCTGGTAGTGAAGAACTTTCTTGGCAACAATAAAGTCAGAAACTACACAAAATGTGTCAAAAACATGCTGACTACGTTCAGATATTGAATCATTTCTCCTAGCTAAGTGAAACTAACCTACACTCCTCCATCCCCTCTAACCACTTTAACATGCCTAGTTATCTCCTACGTTGCTGTAAGGACTCAGACAGACATATACACAGACTTGGAGTCTATATTTAAAAAACTTGAATAAGACGACAAGGCCTTTATGACTCAACATGCAACATGACATTAGCTACTCATATTTTTTCTTCCACTCTTCCTCGACCCAGGACTAATCAACCAAATCTCTGACAGCATAGATACAGCACTCTCCCACGATACTAGCACACAAGTACATGTATTTGGTGACTTCAATGTCCACCACAGTAAATGGCTTGGATTACTTAGAGAGATGCAGCTGGTAGCATAACACATAGCTTCTCTATATCTCATTCTCTATCACAGAAGGTTACGTTCCTGGCACATTTCCTAGAACAGCAAGGTCAAAATGCCTCACTTTTAGATATATTTCTGGCCACAGTTCCCGATGATTGTGTAACTAAATCCCATAGCCCACTCAGGAATGCTGATCATGCTGTGATAATGGTAGAAATCGTTCTTAATTCTCGACCTGAAACTGAAGAGCCATTGCTCCAAACGACAAGGTATTATAAGAAGACTGACTGGGAAGCCATCAGAGATCTCATCAGAGATGCCCCATGGGGAAATATCTTTTCTCTTCCTGCTGAACAGTGCACAAATTAAACCACTGAATGGTTCAAAACGGCAATTGGACCACATGTTCCCACGTGAAAATTCTATAGCAAACCCCACTCTCTTTAATGGTTTACTTCTACTTGTGTAGCTGCTATTGCTCAAAGGCAACATGCACACCGCAGATTGAACCGACATAAGTCCAGTACAAACAGATAAGGGTATGCAGAAGCTAGAAGTAATTGTAAGAAAGAAAATGGAAAAGCGAAGAGAGAATACACTGAAACCAGCAGAAAATGCATCGAAGCACAGAAATTAGGAACCCAGGATTTCTGTAAAATCTACAAGTGTAGTAAATAATGGGCAATAAACAATTCTGCCACTATCCAACAATAATGATGTTGTTTGCACGGCAACCGAGAAAGCTACCATGCTTGCTAGTCGGTTTGCCTGAAACTCCACATTGGACCCAGCAAACCACTCCCTTCCTGACTTTCCATTGCAGACTGACACCACACTGGATAATCTGAAAAGTACCCCTTCTCAGGTGCATGATATCATAAAACACCTAGACACCTCAAAAACATGTGGACCGATCCCATCCTGGCTGTGCTATTAAAAAAATGCTTCGCTGAGGTTGCTCCAGTCCTCTCAAAACTTTACAATAAATGCCTTAAAGAATCTTGATTTCCTGTCTGCTGAAAAATTGCTTCTGTGATCAAAAATGCTGGCAAAAATTGCTGTGATCAAAATGCTGGAAAAATGCTGTGATCAAAAATGCTGGCAAAAATTGCTTCTGTGTCAAAAATGCTGGCAAAAGAATTGACCCATTAAATTATCATCCCATTAGCCTTCCTCCTCTTTTCACCAACATACTTGAGCCCATAATTAATCAAGCTCTAGTCCATCATCTTACAATTGCTAAACTTCTGACCGACCAACAATATGGATTTAAGCAAGCCTGCTCTACAACAGATATCCTAACTGTAATCTCTGAATGTATATACCATACACTGGACAAAGCAGGAGAGAATAAAACGGTAGCCCTAGATATATCTAAGACTTTTGACAAGGTATGGCACGATGGTCTTCTCAGGAAAATCAAATCATATGGTATCACAGGACGAATGCTTAACATAATTAAATCCTTCTTTAATAAGAGAAGAATTCAGGTGGTCCTCAATGGTCGTACATCCTAAATATAATATAAATGCAGGTGTACCTCAGGGGTCTATCCTTGGACCTTTATTATTCCTGATATTTATAAATGACCTCCCTGATAAAATAGTCTTTGAGATGACACCACGCTCTATAACAGGCACGAGAGGAAAACGAATGAACACATATAGCAGAAACCTAGGAAGTTCCAGTCTGTAGTGGAATGTGGACAAGAATGGATGGTCACATTCAATGCTGCCAAGACTAAGCTTGTTTCCTTCAATAATTACAAGAAACCTTCTCAAGCACAGATAGCTATGGCTAAAGGTACTTTACCTAAAGTACTTCTTTCAAACTCCTCAGCTTAACGTTCACAGGGAGCATGAGTTGGTACAAATACATTGAGAGCATTGCCAGGGCTACTATGAGGAAGGTGGGCTCTCTCTACCATGCTAGAAAGCTACTTACACCTGAAAGTATCATGTACCTCTAAAAGGCCACGATTCGCCCATGTATGGAGTATTGTTGTCACATTTGGGCTGGTACATCTGCTACTAGTCTCTCACTCTTGGACAGGGTTCAAAAGAGAATCACCAATTTGATAGGTCCTGAACTATCATTCAAGCTTCAACCTCTATCCCATTGACAAAATTTTGCATCCCTCTGCCTGTTCTAGAAGTATTTTAATGGTGGATGCTCTGACGAACTACAAGCCCTTGTACCCCCTCAACGTAAATACCCCAAACAAACCCGACAATCAGCAAAATCACACCACTATACAGTAAAGATCCCTAGATGTAAGAAGGTCTTCTACTCTAATAGTTTCTTTCCCAGAACTGCTAGACTTTATAACTTCCTTCTGGGTTCCTATTTTCCCAACTGTACTGACATGCAGAAGTTCAAGTGTAATGTGAATTAACATCTTGCTGCTCAACTCCCTATATAGTATCCCTGCAACTTATGTCCCAAATAGTAGTCCCCTACCTCAAAGTGGCACTGTGCCTTGTTTGGAGTGAAAATGGAATAAAAAAAAAAAAGGAAAGACACCTGGGCTGCAACATGAACGTCAAGATGCACTACCTATTTTCATACATGGACCGGTTTCCTGAGAACCTGGGTTCAATGAGTGACTAGTAGGGAGAAAGATTCTATCAGGACCTGAAAGAGATGGAGACCAGGTATCAAGGTCGTAGGGATGCAGTCATGATGGCTGACTACTATTGGAATCCGAAGAGAGACCTCCCTGCCACTGAGTATTCCAGGAGTTCAAAGAAGTAGAAGTTCAAGCCCTGAAATTTGAACAATGATGAAGCAACATGCAATTTATCTGGACTTGCTTACCTTTATCAATGCCTACCATTCAGGTATTATGTTTTCATCAGATAATCAATATATGTTGTTGACAAAACATAAAAACATTGAAGACGTTGATGCTCTTCTTTTTTTTTCTTTTTTTTTTTTTACTATATGTGGTTTTAAGCAAAAATAACAGTATTTACATAGTAGTCATGTCGAAAATAGTAATATATCCCAAAATTACGAAAATCCATCGAGTAAGACAACTACTATTGTGTTTTTAGTAAAAAAGAAGAAAAAAAGTCTATCGGCTAAAACAAAATGTCAGCCTTTACAGTCACGAAACGGGAGATAACTATACCCCCTATATTCGCAATCTTCAAGGTGTTCACATCAAGGGAAAATGCAATGTTCCATAAAAATTACTTTTAGCTATAAATAATTCAGCGCTTATGTCAACGGATCATCAAATCTTAGGGAGATAACCAGCATAAACTTAGCAAAAATAAGAATATTTTGCAAGATATAATTTGGGACGCTGAAATAATCAGTAAAACAATGAAAGAATGTTAAATGAAAAAAAAAAAAAGAAAAAAAAAGAATTAAACTATAAAAGTCCACCGCTTACTTAGTGGATAGATAGAAAAGTAAAAAAAAAAAAAAAAAAACATTAGGGTTGCAAGCCCGTATCCACGTGGAGGAATTAATTTAGGGGCGCGTGCATGTTTAACGTCCAAACGCGGACGGGTCGATGTTGATGTTTACACCATGGTGTTCAAAGGTCGATGTTGATGTTTACGCCATGGTGTTCAAAGGTCGACGTTGTTATGGGCGAAAGATGCTCTTTTTATACTTGTCCGACCGGCTCCAGGGAGGTATTCAGAAAAAAATTTTTTTTTTAAATTTCCTTTTCTTGTAATCTGATTGGATGAAAAGAATACCATTCTTATGACGTAAGATGCTTTAACTGACGTCCGCACGAATAACTGAAATTTCGTTTAAGGACCACCGAATTTGCGTGGGTGGGTAAAGAAAATGTACACGCGCACGCAAATGGGTTTTACTGTTGAGGCAGCGCGCCATTATTTTGTTTTGGAGTAGATTCGACGCGCGTGCGTCGGGGCTACGACAAAGTTGTTGTCCAATTAAAGAAAAATACTTCCCTTATTTAAGAGACCCCCCCTCCAAAAAAAAAAAAAAAAAAAAAAAAACGAACACTTTGTCTTGTGCAGAATCTTTGAACGTTGTTATTTTTTCCTACTTTAATCGTAGACAGAAATGACTGGTTACCTAAAATAAAGAAAAACAAATTTATTTTTTAATTTTTGATTTTCGCTTAAAAAACTTACATTGACGGTTTAAATACTTCAAAATCTACTTCAAAAAGTTTTCTATTTTCGTTGTTTTGTGTACGTTAATCATTATGCGCCCCAGATTATACTTTGCAAAACGAAGCTAAAGAATAGTAAAAAAAAAAAAAAAAAAAAAAATTAAATCAAACTTTAATCATTCATTGGCAGCTTAAATACTTCAAAATATCCTTCAAAAACTTTTAATCATCCTGACGCTAACTGATTACCTAAAATAAAGAAAAACAATTTTGTGTGTGTGTGTGTGTGTGTGTGTGTGTGTGTGTGTGTGTGTGTGTGTGTGTGTGTGTAATCATTTTTTTTTTTTTTTCATTTACCATTCTTTCATTGTTCTACTGATTATTTCAGCGTCCCAAATTATATCTTGCAAAATATGCTTATTTTTTGCTAAGTTTATGCTGGTTATCTCCCTTAGATTTGATGATCCGTTGACTTATGTCCAAAAAAAAAGGTGAGATGAGAGGTGGGGCAAAGATTAACTGTTCTTGTTTTCTATTCGACAAATGAACGTTATGAGATTTCCTCTGAACTTGAGTTTTCTGTCGAGTGTAAGGGAGACAACTTAAATGGATAAATGAGAAACATGAAATTAATATTAGAAAAGAGGCTTGTCTTTTTTCTGTTGTTCTTGGCCTTCGGGCCGGCATCTAATAGAGGGGAAACCCTCTATACTGGGACAATTATTATTTTTGGTAACCAGAGTGCCCCCGTTTTGCCTACTTTTAGGGGAGCTGGTTTTTACCCCACATTAAAAACGGCCTTGTGCCTAATTTGCTTTGGTGGGGAAGCAAATAAATACATTAAATCGAGATCTGTTTCCAAATAGCGATACGTATGGTGGACACGACTTCCATTTCTTCTTCTTCTTCTTCTTCTTCTTCTTCTTCTTCTTCTTCTTCTTCATTCTTAATTAGGGGGTCACTGCTTATCAAGGCCTGTGTAAGAATTAATAAGTATTAGATAGATGGAGAGACAACATGATCAGTAATGATGGAACTTGGGTAAAGTTAGATTATTTAAGAGCTCGTCTCAACAAAAACTAATGTACATTAAATTTAAAAATGAGCATGCTACAGGCAGCCGGAAAACAGCCCCATGATCTTGTGTTCAACAGACGGACAGTTCTAGGAAAAAAACTCTGCTCATTGAATTTTTGTTTAGTTTCAGGCACAAATAGTTAAGGAAATTGTTGACAGTTGTTGTAGTTAGACGAGGGGAGGGGGCACTAGATTAGAGCTCTGAATAGGCAGTTCTTCAGAGCAGTGGTAGAGTCTGTCCTTGTTTTCGGTGCTACAACCTGAACACTCACCAAAAGATGGGAAAGAAAATACACTATGGGATGTATTTTCTGCAGGGTAACCAATCTATAGTCAAAAGTCACCAATTTGTAGAGCATATTACCAGGACCATTACAGGTACATTTAACGGGGTCAATTCATAGAAAGGTTCATCAATCTACACTCTTACATGAAGAAATTAAAAAATAAAAGAAACAAATTCCAAAAAAGTCGCCACTCGACTAAGAACATGAAATCGCTGAATTAATATTAAAATAAATAACACTTATTTATGTGTTAGAAATATTAAAATAAATTGTTCCAACATACGTGGTTTCTTATGTTTAAAGTTCATAAGAATGATTTCATGTGTGAGAATTTTGTGAGTACGGCACAAGACTTGAAATTACTGATTTTTATGATAAGAGTACCGCACGAGAGCTTGGAATCAATGTGGCTATTTTCTGAAGGACATAATCTATAATACATTTAAGCAAATATGTACGTGTGTGTGTGCATTCATAGCATAAGAAGAGTAATTTGAAATATGAATATTTAAAAGGAGGTTTGAGTCCTCGCTAGATGTGATAAATTTTTATGATGTGTATTGCAGTTCATCTGCGTTGCACGTAAAATCATGACGGGTGTTTTTAACGTCTCCCACAGATTAAATTTCTTTGAACCCATATTGCACTTGAGAAATTGAAGAGAAAAAACTGGTTTGATTTTGGCAGGTAAATCTTTATATACAGGCTTTCTTGAACGTTCCAGCCTGTTTACTGTATTCATATGCGAGGGAGTCTAACATAGTTCCTTTTTTTTATGTTTTTATGTATGCATGCGGTCGCATCACAATGTCATATTCATATGCATTTTTCATATGCATAGGCATTTCAAAAAGGTGATCACTGTGAAATGTTCCTGCTTGTTATTTATTCCAACCGGATTCAGCGGTTGCTAGACCAACCAACAAAATACAGCAATTTGCAGGAATCTGACTGCAATGAAGATTTGTGAGGGTTTCATTAACCATATCTCGATGAAGATGCAACAGGCACCAGGCATCGACACCTTCACCATGGGCGATTTGCTGGTGAGAGTGAGGGTGCTTACACAGGATGCAGCTGAAGACACTGCTGCAGCCACACAGCTACTTTGAGGAAAGCTAAAAATTCTACCCACATCTGTTACAGATGCAGTGATTAGAATCATGTAGCCACGTATACTATTTCTATCTGACTTTTTGCTTAGAATAATGTATACTGTTCTTAGTCAAGTAAGGAGTACCCTACCTCCATCTTTTTTAGTTCATGCTTTATAATACAAGCATGATACCCTACAAAATCTTCATCACTAATTGTATAACGAATGCATGTAATGAGGTTACTCGCAGGAATATAGAAAAATAATAACAATAACAATAATATGATGAAAATCAGATATGTTTTGTTATTTTATTTACCTCCTCTTCAAAAGATCAAGATCAAGTGTTGATTTGATGATAGTGTTTCTGTGGGATGAACTGAATTCGAACTTAACACACCCAGGTTTACAATCCATGTCATTAACTACTTAGCCAGTGTCATCATCCATTGTCTTTGTTATGAAAGTGGGTTATTCAAATAAATGTTAAAGATTCGTATGCAAGTCTTGATTCCATTTGAAATTCAAGGTTTAATTTGTTTTGACGTGTTCTTATTTATGGAAATCGAGAGGTGAAGTTGTAAAATAAACATTTCGTTTTGTTAGTGGTTAGATATTGTCAGCTCATTGGAAAATGATAGAGTAAACACTGACACCAAGTAGAGAGGATGTCCTGCACTTTTCTGATGCAATGGAGATCTAGTAGAGAGCCTGATGTACATAAAAAAACGAGTGTAAGGGTAAGATAGTGTTGACATACATCGACAATAATAGTTAAGAATAGTAAAATGTTTTTTTGTTTAGAATATTCATTCGTGAACAAACCTGCAAAAGAAAATACTTTTCAAAATGCCAGACGAATCCACCAGCTAAAAAAAAAAATACAGTAAATACAGTTTTCTATTTTATGCCAGTTTTCATAACAGAACATCTCCCTCTCTGCTGCCAGAACTCAGACAGATATATGCACGGACTTGGAGTCTACATTCATAACACTTTCTCTTTAACTAACCACATAATTTTTGGAATGTGACAAATGAACACTCAGCATTATCTGATTAATTTAGGCGATTTTGGAAATGTAACAAATAAGCACTCAACAAAAATAAGCACTTGATCAATTTACCTCATTTTTAGAATGTGAGGGGGTGGGTATATGGAGTTAGTCCCGGAAATGGCTGAAGGAGTTTACAATCTAAAACCACTTTTTTCATATATATTTTTAAGAGGAGGTGGGTATATGGAGTCAGTCCCGGTATTGACAGAAGCTTTTTATGTTCTGAAAATTACTTTATTTCATATATATTTTAAAGAGGGGAGGTATATGGAGTCAGTCCCGGCAGAAGGAGTTTATGATTTGAAAATTTAACAGTTTAGAATCAGATGACCAGGCTTTCATATGCTTTAGTTTAGCCTTACAACAATTTGTTAGTTACTTATATTTTCTCTACTGTTCTCTCTCGAATCAGGACTATGTCCTAATCAATCATGTCTCTGATAGTACAAATACTTTTTTAAAATTCAGTAAGTGCAGTTTTCTGTTTTATATAACGTGGCAGCTTGATGAGTTACAAGTGAAGATAATGACTTTGAGACACATAATCATAAGAAGCAATGTCACACATAACCACTTGAAGAAGATTACAGGCTTTTATATGTGGTGTCCTGAAAAATGAAACAGGGTACAACACGAGATGCAGAATAACTTTATATCTGCCATATTATCAATGTTTCGATTAATAACAAGCAAAATATTAAAATATTATAATCACAAATTGAAAAAGAATGCAAATAATATCAGATTGTAGCCATTTTTTTTTTATTTGTTTGAAATGCAAATAGAACCTTATTGTTTGTTAAAATAAAATTCTCGTCTGTACATTTATATTTGTGGGTCTTTTACTCTTCCGATGAAAAGAGGAATCTTCATTCTGTTGTCAACAATGGTGAATAGAAATGGGTGGTTTGCACGGAATTGTGGATAGACCATCGCAGACACTGGCTGAAGTACAAGACGGGTCTCAGTTGCCGCCTCTGTACCTTCTTCATTGACTTCAATAAACGTCTTCTGCGTAAACTTACTCACATAAATGTCTTTCTGTTTTTCTTCATTGATCATTGCTGATAAGTTACATTTCTCTCTATCCAATAAATCGGATAATCCCATTTTGGATAAGACATCTTTCAGTTCAAATGTGGATTCAAAGTGGAATTTTGGTAAATAAACTTCCAACTTTGTTTCCTCAAATCCTTTCCTTTCCATCAGATCGTGGAAAAATTCTGGATTAAGTTTCTTTTCCAACAAACGGAGTCCATCGATCTTATCTGGAAGGATGATAAACATGCTCATATTTTTTCCAATGTACATGAGTTCAAGAATCTTACAATTTAAATTCACATCTTTTTTAAAATTGAATTCTTTATTGACGTACATTGTCTCATGCTGAACTATCAATGATGAATCCAAGAAAAAATCTCTCTTTTCTGTGGCTATTTTAGGAAACTTTTTTTCCCAGATTCCTTTAAAGTAAATTACATTAATTAGGACCAAAAGAGTGTCACGGGACAAAGAATTTGCAGGATTCAAGTTCCTTATTTTACCATTTGTGAACTTTTCAACCCACTCGTTAATAGCATCATTGGTTTTTGCTGATTCGCTGTTAAAGTCGACACTTTCAATTTCTGAATTGTAAAAGTTGATCAATTTAGTGTTGTAAGAGTTATAAATGGGTAAATTTTGATCCGCATAAATGCGGCTGACTGATTTGAATATCACATTCTTATTATCTGCTGGAAAATGATTCAAATATTCTTTATTGGCATAATGGATGCTCTCTTTCGGTAAGGGAATTTTTAAAACCTCTTCCAGTTGTCTGGCTGTATTACCTTTTGCCCCTAAATAAATCATTGACAAAGCATTGGCAATGCTGAAAGGGGACAGGAATATATTCTCACTATAATTCATAGCCACTGCATGGTAAAGACTCGGTGTAAAAGCATCCAGGGAATTGGCCAAATTGTTAATATTTCCATCAACGAGTAGAGACTTGTTTCCAGAAACTGAAAATTAAAAAAAAAGTAAAATGTAAACGATGGAAAAGGGTTTTGACTCTAATGAGAATCTGTTGATAAGATTTTTTATCAAATTTAATATTAAAAACGTTTGCCACTTTTTTCTTTGGGGAGGGGGGGATTGCTCTCTATATAAAACATGAAGTCACTGTATGTAAGAGACTAACAGGAACAAAAGAAGTTCATTATAAAAACAGGAAATGCTAATTGGCTTTAGTCTCGAAAAGAGAAATGCTATATGTAGGAGGAAAAACAGTCAGCAGGAAGAGAATTCCAAAAGCCTGCTATTCTTGGAAAGATGCTACTGAAAAGGGAAGCTGTGTTATAATGAGGTATCAAAGCAGCGAATTGATGGAGACAACTATGTCAACAAGTTAAACGAACTGGGGCAAAAGAAACAGGGAATAAATCAGACAATTACATATATACATATATATACATATGTATATACACATATACATACATACATATACATTTACATATATACATATATATACATATATATATACATTTACACATATGATGATTGCAACGTCTTGTCAGACGAGTGCCACTCCCTCAGACATTTAAAATCCATGAGCCCAAATGCCTGAGGGAGTATCTATACAAATATGATGTTACAGAGTCTTAGCTTTGTACGACAGCTAAGTCTCTCTCTCGGTTCAAAATGTTCAGATCCAGCAACAAGCAAGAGAAAGATAGCCAGCAACAAATTAAACTGCAGACCAGCTTAATGCAGGTAATGGTCTTCCGCTTTATGGTTTTTTAAATCAGAGATTTGCTTCTCCTAGAAAGGTTGCCTTCACCACGGCTTATGGGAGCCCTCTCCACCCCAATACACACACACACACACACACACACACACACACACACACACACACACACACACACACACACACACACACACACACAAATATACACGGTGCTAGTTGGCCGTTGACCCAGAAAAAGAGTTCATTCGCCCTTTGGAAGGTCTTGTTTTTAATCCTTCAGGGAGACTAGCCGCCCTCCTCACCAAACAAGTCTGATGGGGGAACCAGTTTAGTCGCTGGTGACCCGACCATGAGGCAGGTAGTACTGGGTTACATGGTACCAGTAGCACATGGCATGACCTGACATATACACATATATATATATATACACACATATATATATATATACATGTATACATATATGCAAATACATATATACATGTATACATACATATATATACATATATGTATACATGTATACATATTATATGCAAATACATATATACATGTATACATACATATATATACATATATGTATATACATATATATACACATATATGTATGCACACATATATATTATATACACACACATACACACACACACACACATATATATATATAATACAAAAATGATGACATTAAATACAATAGAAGCAATATGAACATGACTAGATCTAATAGTCAAGGTAGAAAAATAATTTGGTCCACCCTTTCCTTCAATCTAAACAAAACTTGGGAATAGGTTCCTTCAGTGCCCTACATAAAATATTTAATAAAACACCCTGAAACTTAGTTACAGCTGTACTGAAAACTTAGAGAGAATCATAAAATGGACACTAATAATAGTGATAACAGAAAGATCTGTAACTGCCAAAGATCAACCAAATGCCCACTAAGCAATCATTGCCTCACATCTTTGGTAGTATACCAGGCTAGCATACGCGTTGTAAAAACCCCAGAAATAGAAACATTCTACATAAGCAACACCTCAATGACCTTTAAAAACAGATTCTATGGCCATACACTGTCAATAAATAATAAAGCATATGTTATGGACACCTTGCTCTCAGTACACTACTGGAAGAATTGATGTGAACAAAACACATTTAATCAAATGGAAAGTACTAAAGAAGACTAAAACATATCGTTTATTAACTTCACCCTGTTAAATGGAGAAACATGAGATTATTAGTTTGAAGGACCGTGATAAATTATTAAATGTAAAAGTAGAATAAAAGTATAAACTGCAAACACTTTGGTGGCTTTGCTTTACATAAATTGTCAAAAAGTGGATAGTGATCCCCCATAGTAGTTACACTACAATTCATAATCTCTCACTCCCAATATCTTCACTAATTAATAAATGAACCAAAATAAGAGTTGAAAGGATACAGAATAGTCCTGATACACCAAAAATTAATAACTATACTTATTATAAACCGACACAACTTTAATTAATAATGACACTCACCGAAAAGCATCGAAGAAAAGACTCGCATAAATAACTTAGTTAAATTAAGGAAGAAGTCATCCTCTTGTTACCCCTCAACACCATCTAAATGAACAAAAACACAATTTGCAACCAACTGAATAAAGGTGAGTGCACTTTGCATAATTAATAAATAAACACCCGAAAACAATTAACTAAAATAATGTATGGGTCTAGCATGCTTGTAATTGGAATGCTGATATATACCTACAAGAAATATTATCATAACTAGAGAACTCTAGGAACGGAATGCGCAACAAATATAGATAAATATATACTTATGCACCTGTTTGCATGTGTATGGTCTACAGAACCTATCCCAAAAATGAAGCATATAAACCTATTAAATATATACATATTCTAGTATTGCAGGAAGGATAAACAACCCAAATGAAAAAATGACAACCATCAAAACTAAATTTATATAAAAACCTTTACTACGATAATTACCTCAGACACCATGGTAGAGGAGAAAATATAACTACCGGTATGCCACCTTTATTTAAATCATATGAATAAGCTCATACATCTATTCAACTAGCTATTAATTTGACCATATGGACATATATCTTATAAATAAACAAACAAATAAAGAAAGAAATAAAGAAAGAAAGAATTTGAAAACTAGAAATAAATGAACGGGTAAAAAAGTGATGAATAGAATGAAAACAAAAAATAAATAAATAATAAAATAAATGAAAAAATTAATAACTGAATAAATAAATAAATAAATAAAACTTGTCGTTAGGAAAATGAAGTTGCCACCAGAATAGAAAAAAAAAACAACCTTAAAAATCTAAGATAGGGAAGCAGCACTAATAAGAGTATAATATTATTTCAGCTCAAAGCAAAAGCTTAGGCCAATAAATAACCACCAAGTTAAAAGAATACCAACACCTCTCCACTACGACAGTTTAACCACATAAAATCGTACTTCCCCCTCCTCACTCACCCCTACTCCATTCCTTCACCACACTTCCCTCCAAAACCCCTACTGCTCACATTCACAAAGTATACACTCCTTAACCCCATGTTAACGAGCATCTCTCCCCCCCCCTCTCTGGCTTTCTTACTGTTTCTATTTTCTCTCTCTGTGTCTCTATAAGAGAATAGAGAAGGAGAGAGGGAGAGAGGGACAGAGAGGGAGAGAGAGAGAGAGAGAGAGAGGTGAGTAAACGTGGAGGTAGACACGTTTACCAGAACCAAAGGTCAGCTGACCAAATTACGTATGTGTGACGTGGTTGGCTAGATCTGTGAGATTTGATTTGAGCTTTGAAGAAGACGGACGTTTTTCCGTGGTCTCCCCCTCTTAACTGGGGAGTGGGGGGAGACGAACGCTGACGTGTGTGAAGAAGAACCACACAAGCAGATTTCACTTTACACCTGCTGCAGGACCTCTGGGGAAAGTGAAATAAAATCTATAAAACACATTCATCGTCTTGGAGTGATAAATCTTCGTCAAAAAGGTATCAAGTCTCCCTCCAGGATGAGAAATTTCCAGATGGTTCAACAGCAAGAAACAGAGGTAGGTTCAGAAATTACATGTCACACACACGATTCCCTTTATGATAATCAAACACACAACCATTTATATTAGAGACAATCATACGCACACGGAATCATTGATGTTATACAGTGTATACACCCAAACGTAAAAAGTGCCCCTAAATGAAGAACTCTATATAACATATTCAAATGTAACGAAAGCTCAATTTGGTACCCCTCAAGGATAACTTCGATGATTGAATATATAACACCCATCCAAATATCTTATAAAACTAATGTAATTTTGACTCCTGTTTCAATATCGATTTTTTTTCGTCTGATAATGTCTTATTCTTGAATTGAGATTCCACTGAAACATGTATGCACATATGTAACCAATAATGTTTGTATAATAAACAGACTGCATACGAGCTCTGTCCTACATTGAGCACTCTTTAATAATCATGTGAATTTCATTGGATTTACCATCTAGGAAACCAATCAATACAACCATTACACACACACACACACACACACATGAAAGGAGGAGCTTATTCAATCATCTTTGTAGATGGGTTATAGCTATGAAAGGGGTTTAAATGAAATAGGGGGTTTATGCTATGTAGGTATATGAAGAGTGTGGTGATCCTCTGGTGCAATCAGGTGGCCACTGGCAAACCTTGGGTTTGGCAGCAGGACTTGGTGCCAGCCCACAAGTCTAAAGAGACCCAGGCTTGGCTTCAGAAGGAGTGCTACAATTTTATACCCTTTCCTCACTGGCCTCCCTCCTCCCCTCAACCTAAACCAACTGGACTACTTCGTTTAGTCATACGTCGAGAACATCACCAACATGACCTCCCACAACACCAAAGCCAGCCTGATTGCTGCCATTCACAGAGTATTCGTTGCCGCTTGTGGAAAAGGCATGCTCCCAGTTCCGAACCCGTATGGAGATAGTGATTGAGGCTAAAGGCAGCTAAGTGAATAGATGTGAGCTCTGCTACATAATCAAGTTACCGGAATTGAATTTTTCAATAAAAATTTTAAAATAAATCTATAGTGTTGTTTTCTTCCACCGTGCATTGCTCAAAATAATGTATTGCTCAAAATAATGTATTGCTCAAAATAATGTATTGCTCAAAATAATGTATTGTTCAAAATAATGTATTGCTCAAAATAATGTATTGTTCAAAATAATGTATTGTTCAAAATAATGTATTGTCCAAAATAATGTATTGTTCAAAATAATGTATTGTTCAAAATAATGTATTGTTCAAAATAATGTATTGTTCAAAATAATGTATTGCTCAAAATAATGTATTGTTCAAAATAATGTATTGTTCAAAATAATGTATTGTTCAAAATAATGTATTGTTCAAAATAATGTATTGTTCAAAATAATGTATTGCTCAAAATAATGTATTGTTCAAAATAATGTATTGTTCAAAATAATGTATTGTTCAAAATAATGTATTGTTCAAAATAATGTATTGTTCAAAATAATGTATTGCTCAAAATAATGTATTGTTCAAAATAATGTATTGTTCAAAATAATGTATTGTTCAAAATAATGTAAAAAAAAAAAAATGGAATCTAGGATATTTTATTTGAGTTGCGTCAAGTTGCAATTATTGACTCATGGCTTTTATCTTACTCAAAGGAATTATTTACTTGCTCACCGACAAATTGTTTGCATTTTTACTTATCTCTGTATTCGAGTGGGATTTATGTACACAGTTTTTAGGCAAACGGACTCCATTGAAAAATGAATGCGACCCAATTTTATGAAAGAAAATACTCAAAACGAAATAGGAAAACTAAGAATGAAGTATATGTGTATATAAATATACTAGCAAGGAGACCCGATGTTGCCCAGGATTGAATGAGTATAAACAAATATTCCACACTTACAATAAATTTATTGACATTGAAATCGGTGAAATCGTCCATTTTCCAATCAAATTGATTCATTACCTACTCTAGTCGGGAACCCACCATAGTGCAATATGAGGAAGCTTCAGATGTCTCCCGGCAGTTTGCAATTCCTTGTAGTCTACCCTGCACTGTAGAGAACCTATTGTTGATTTTATACAATTATTTTATATAATAGATTGAATTTAAAATACAAAAGTCAAGTATCATGGTTCAATTGAGCTCTGAACAGGAACGTCCATAAAAATATGCTGTTGATTTTATACACCAAATTACTCAGACAATTTCTGGTCTAAATATTTGAAATTTTACATAAAGGGTATTCAGAGATAGGGCAAGTTTTTTCATCAGTTTGGGTCGAAAATTTTTAGTTACCAATATATAAATGTATGTATCTATGTATGTATGTTTGCATGTCTGCCTTAAACTTTCAATAGAGTCGACGGATTTTCTCAAGATTAGTATCGTTTTAAAGTTCGACCTTTCTTTCATACGACAAATATCGAAAAATTGGCTAAAAACATTAATATCTTCACCTTCAACTAGGCACTTTTCTACAGGGGGGGGGAGTCACTTTTTCGCCGATATTTTTGAAAGTTATCCTCTCCTATAGATTGTCTCGCCTTAATTTAAAAAAATGTCGCTTTCGGTTTGGCGGTGGTCATAACAGCATAAACATTAGGTTTTACCCCATTCTTTTCCTCCTTTGCGATACGGGTTCGAGCCTGCCTTCCTACTACGACTTTTTTTTTTTTTTTGCTCAACATACATTTTTTTTTTTTGTTCAACATACACATGCAAACACCCGGGCAACGCCGGGCTGAAATGCTAGTATATATATAAAAGTGAACGTGTCTGTGTGTGTCTATGTGTCTGTGTACATTTCCCTACGCAATAACTTTCTCAATTTTAAGTATACAGATTCGAAATTTGATATACAGGGTACTGAGATTTGGGAAAATCTATGTGATTGGTTTTTGGCCAGAAATTTGGCGATTAAGGTGTAAAAGTTCAACGATTTGACCTTTGAGAACTCTACCAAACTCCTCCGACAATTTTGGTTCTAAACACGTGAAATTTTAGATATAGGTTCCTTGGACATGGATCTAACTTAATAACTTTATTTGAGCCCTAAACAATAAATTTTAAGGGGTCATAATAGGGGTCAAAGTTAAAAAAATTGACCTTTTTTTTTTTTGCTCAGCATACACCTAAAAACACCCGGGCAACGCCGGGCACCCATGCTATCTATCTATATATATATATATAAAAGTGAACGTGTCTGTGTGTGTGTATGTGTGTCTGTTTACATTTCCCTACGCAATAACTTTCTCAATTTTTAGTCTACAGACTCGAAATTTGATATACAGGGTACTGAGATTTGGGAAAATCTGTGTAATTCCTTTTCGGCCAGAAATTTAGCTAATAAGAGGTCAAAGTTCAACGATTTGACCTTTGAGAACTCTACCAAACTCCTCCGACGATTTTGTGTTTAAACACTTGAAATTTTAGATATAGGTTCCTTGGACATAGATCTAACTTAATAACTTGATTTGAGCCCCAAACAATAAATGTTAAGGGGTCATAATAGGGGTCGAATTAAACAAAATTGACCTCTGCGGTTTCTACCAAATTACTCAGACAATTTCTGGTCTAAACATTTGAACTTTACATAAAGGGTATTCAGAGATAGGGCAAGCTTTTTAATCGGTTTGCGTCGAAAAATTTTAGTTTCCTATATATAAATGTATGTATGTATGTATGTATGTATGTTTGTATGTGTGCCTAAAACTTTCAACAGAAGCGACGGACTTTTACAAGATCAGTAGCGTTTTAAAGTTCGACCTTTCATACGACAAATATCGAAAAATTGGCTAAAAACATTAATATCTTAACCTTCAACTAGGCACTTTTCTACACGGGGGGGGGGGGGGCGTTTTTTCGCCGATATTTTTGAATGTCATCCTCTTCTTTCGATTGTCTAGCCTTAATTAAAACCTACGTCACTTCCGGTTTGGCGGTGGTCGTAACGACAAAGACGTCAGATTTTTTCCCCCCGTTCTTTTCGTTCTTCGCGGTATGGGTTCGAGCCTCCCTTTCTCCTACCACATTTTTTTTTTTTGGTCAACACACATCCAAATACTCGGGCAACGTCGGGCTTAAATGCTAGTATTATATATATTATATATATATATATACTAGCATTTCAGCCCGGCATAACCCGGGTGTTTGGAGGTGTATGCTGAGCAAAAAAATAAATAAATAAAAGCGGTTAATTTTTTTAATTTTGACCCTATTATGACCTCTTAAGATTGATTGTTTTGGGCTCAAATAAAGTTATTAATTAATTATTATTAAATTTCTGGCCGAAAACCGATCACATAGATTTTCCCAAATCTCAGTATCCTGTATATCAAATTTCGAGTCTGTAGAGTTTAAATTGACAGAGTTATTGCGTAGGGAAATGTACACACACTTACAGACACACACACAGATACACAAACACGTTCACTTTTATATATATAGACTAACATTTCAGCCCGGCGTTGTCCGGGTGTTTAGATGTGTGTGTTAAACAACAAAAAAAGAGTGGTAGTAGGAAGACAGGCTCGAACCTTTACCGTGAAGGAGGAAAAGAATGAGAAAAATCCTGACGTCTTTGCTGTTATGACCACTGCCAAACCGAAAGTGACTTATATTTTTATTAAGGCTAGACAATCTAAAGGAGAGGATGACTTTCAAAAATATCGGGGAAAAAGCGACCCCCCCCCCCCCGTAGAAAACTGCTCAGTTGAAGGTGAACATATTAATCTTTTTAGCCAATTTTTCGATATTTAGCGTCTGAAAGGTCGAACTTCAAAACGATACTGATCTTGTAAAGATCCATCGCCTCTGTCGTAAGTTTTAGGCAGACGTGCAAATATACATACATACATACATTTATATATTGTTGCCCGGGTGTTTGGAGGTGTATGCTGAGCAAAAAAAAAAAAGTTTCGAGTCTGTAGACTAAAAATTGACAGTTATTACGTAGGGAAATGTACACGGACACACAGACAAACAGATAGACAGACACACAGACACACAGACACATTCACTTTTATAGATATATAGATAGATAGATTAGCATTTCAGCCCGGCGTTGCCCGGGTGTTTGGATGTGTATGTTGAGCAAAAAATAAATAAATAAAAAGTGGTAGTAGGAAGGCAGGCTCAAACCCATACCGCAAAGGAGGAAAAGAACGGGGTAAAACCTAACGTTTATGCTGTTACGACCACCGCCAAATCGGAAGTGAAATTTTTTTAAATTAAGGCGATACAATCGAAAAGAGAGGATGACTTTCAAAAATATCGGCGACAAAATCAACCCGCCACCTTGTAGAAAAGTGCCAAGCTGAAGGTGAAGATATAATTGTTTTTAGCCAATTTTTTGATATTTGTCGTATAAAAGGTCGAACTTTAAAACGATACTGATCTTGAGAAAATCCGTCGCCTATGTCGAAAGTGTGGTTTGAGTTGTCCCCCTTTGCAAATTGGCTGTTTGGAGAAATGGAAAACTAGATGGCTTTGGTTGATAGTCAATTTGCATAAATGGAGAAATGGGTAGCATATAAACGGTACTTTTTTTTTTTTTAAGCAGGGGTGAAGAGCGCAGAGAGTGAAACGACGGTTGGAAGAAGTGACGGGGAATTATTTTTGGACGTTGAAGAGCTCGACCTTTTGAAAGGAACAGCTGTGTCTTATATATATTTTTTTTAATTTCTTTTTTTTTTCTACTTCACTACAGAAAGTGTTGGGCAGACATGCAAATATGCATACATACATACACTTATATATTGGTAACTA